>NC_139626.1:52392142-52664642 GCF_964638095.1 Poromitra crassiceps | reverse complement strand
TTGCAACATTGTTGCACTTTTCAGTTGGTCCGGTTAGTTTTTACACTGCAATTTGTCAATGTCACCAAACTTTCTGAACAATGTCACATGGTTGAAACAGTGACTCGTCTATTGGACAGAATAGAGAGGGGAAATTGAACAACACAAGTGATTGTGAATCCGCAGAACATAAACCATGGTGCAACACCACCTTTATGCTATCTTGGGATTTCTGGTTTTACTTTGGTGTTACTATCAAATACATATTTTACAATTATGCGCCCAATATGAGCAGCAGATGAGTCAGCGAGCTGTTGAACATTTCCTTCTGCAGATGAGACGAGCGAGGCAGTACTGAAGGAGAAGGTGAGCCTGATGAGAGACAACGATGTGGTGTTGTTGTCACACGGATGATGAGGTACGTCACACGGCACAGCGCACATACGTGTACAGTACTGTAAACGTATGTGCGCCGCAGGGTATGTTTATACTACTGTATGTGAAAGTGACCTAAGATAATCATTCAAGCAGATTCTACAGTATTATTGCACTCTACTGTCTAAGCCACTCTGGTTAAGGGTGTCAGTCAAATGCCTAAAATCTGAATGTAAAATATAACAAGAAAACCACAAAAACTCAATTACCAGATAATGTTGTTATTTAGGATATCTGACTTAAAAAGGGGGGGATGGTTTGCCAGATCATGTTGGACATTCTGTCAGGTGATCAAGATAAATGCAATCAGTTTTGTCTCTGGGGTGGAGCAGTAGAGCAGCAGTACTGTGCTGTCATATTCAGTTCATCAACATGTCATCCCCCACCAATGATGCAGGCCCAGCATGGGCCAATCAGTAACAAGTAAACACATGTTGTAGCACCTCCATTTAGCCAATCAGTGTGATTGTAAAGTGCTGGAACAGATGATTGAATGTGTTGTGTCTACAGTGAGTTGTGTGGATGGAGGCAGGAGGGAGGGCATGTGATGTCATAGACTGACTCATAGACTTAGTACATAGTCTGTACAGTATGAAAGAGATGGAGGGAGGCTGTGCTACAGTGTGGAGGAGTAGAGAAGGAACAGGACAGTCATGTTCCTTCCTGTCCTGTCACGACTACATTTGACCAGTGGACCATGAGGCAGTTTGACTCAACAGGACAAAAGGTAGAACATAAAGGGCTGGAGGCCTGTTGCACAAAACACCTTGAGTTAACATTTCCCTTAAAGTCCAAAATAAGCTTTCCATAAAATAAAATCGGCTGCACAAAACACCCTTAAGTCTTCTCCTTAAGGTTAAACATTTTAAGGAAAACTTACTGCAAGTACAAGACTTATGGGTGTTTTGTGCAACCGATTTTGTTTTATGGAAACCTTAACTCGGACACTAAGGTAAGTCTTAACTAAAGGTGCTTTGTGCAACCGGCCCCAGATGCTGAAATACAATAGACCCTTTTCACAGTAGCTGTTTTGAGGTGGTAAAGCAGGGAGTAAGGCAGGTGTACCAATACATTGAGGTCTACCAAGACCGCAACCCCCCCCCCCCCCCCCCCCCACACACACACACACACAGACAAACACACACACACACACACACACACACACACACACACACACACAGACACACACATACACACACACACACACACACACACACACACACACACACACACACACACACACACACAAACTAACTACCTCACACACACACACACACACACACACACACACACACACACACACACACACACACAAACTCACTACCTCCTCCTAAACTCAGCTGACCCCCCCCCCCCCCCCCCCCACACACACACACACACACACACACACACACACACACACACAGACACACCACACACACACACACACACACACACACACACACACACACACACACACACACACACACAAACTCACTACCTCCTCCTAAACTCAGCTGACCCCCCCCCCCCCCCCCCCCCACACACACACACACACAAACTCACTACCTCCTCCTAAACTCAGCTGACCCCCCCCCCCACACACACACACACACAAACTCACTACCTCCTCCTAAACTCAGCTGAACCCCCCCCCCATAAAACTAACTCATATCTAATTTAATGCCTATTTAACTTAGACTGTAAATGTCATGTACAGTAAATCCACTGCCTATTTAACACCAATTTAACTCCGTCTGTAAATCTCATGTAAATTGTAAACATTTTTGCTTTTCACTTGTTGTAATGTTATTGAAATCTGTTGAATTGTTCATCTCCTGTTTAGTTGTCAGTTTTATTGTTTGAGTCGACCGAGACATTCAGATCTTCATCATCTTCACTGCCATAAGATCAAGGACCACAATGGAAATAAGTCTGTGACTTTATTGTGTCACCCTTGTCAGTTTTTAAAGCTATGATGTATTTATTGTACTATTGCTTTTTCTATTGTTGAATAAAATAGAAATACAATAAAATCAATTCAACTTAAATTCATATTTATTATCCACGGAACACTTCTCCACTCATGTACATATTGTATATATATATATACTTGATTTGATTGCACTTGCAATGCTGTGATTGTCTTTATAGCTTTCCTACTTCTTCTCTCTATTGATCTGACCTCTAGGCTGCAGACACACACTAAGACCAATGAATGTCCTCGTCTGTAACTCTCTCCCTCTCTCTCTGCCCCCCTTCTCTCTTTCTCCTCTCCCTTCCTATCTCCCCTTTCTCCCTCCCCCTCCCTCCCCTCCCTCCCCTCTTCCGGCCCGTGCATCACCCAGGTGTTACTTATGTCAGCATGTCCTCTGTCCACTGTATAGCTGATGTGTGCTGAGCGTTCTGCACAAACTGACTGCTGTGCATCACCTATAGGTGTTACTTATGTCAGCATACATGTCCTGGCTGCTGTATAGCTGATGTGTGGTAGAGTTCTCAACGGGCCTGAAAATTCAAACCTGACCCCGCCCGGCCCTAGTAAGTTGAAGCCCGAGCATAAACCAAACCGACCAATTAGCAAAAATTGTCGGTCTGAACCCGGCCCGAGCCCATCGTGTTTGGTCGTCTCTCGTCTGGCTCTGGCTGAAACTGAGAACTGTAATGTGTTTGAATTTGCCACCTTGCGCTCAAAGTTCCAATTGTATAAACTTTGACCTATTTACCTGCTGAGCTTTCTCAGCTCTACCTCGCGGTGAGAGAAGAGATGACTTATCATGTAAATGGTAAATGGTCAAATAAACTGCATTTATATATAGTGCTTTTATCCAAAGCACTTTACAATGTGTCTACATTCACCCATTCACACATCGAGGGCGGCCAGCTGCCACGCAGGGTGCTGGCACAGCCATCGGGAGCAATTTGGGGTTCAGTGTCTTGTCCAAGGACACTTCAAGTCAAAGCACTTCGCTTATATCCATATAAAAACTCTCATGCTTTACCAGAAATAAAACCTCTGTGTTTGTGACTCCAAAGGCTAAGAGCTAACCTGTTAGCTCTAATGTAGAGGCCTGCATGGTCCTCAAATCTAGGCCCTAGCCTAGGGCTGCCCCCAGAAAAAAAACAAGGCTAGGTCGAAACCTAGCATAGGGCCAGCACGGAAAAGCATTGACGAGCCTGTTCGCTGTAGCTGTTAGTGGCAAAAGTATACTTGTTAAACATATTTCATTGCAGGATGATGTTGTGTGTTGGTGTAGGCTACACCTTCAAATCAAATATAAATAGGCTATTTACCCCTGTTAAGCCCGATGTTTTTGTGTCTTTTAATGAATCAACTAAATATCATATTATATTATCAATCATATAGGCTATTCTCTTAATTGTATTATATGATCTAATTTGATATCTTATAATAATATATCATCTATATATAGATATATTTATAGATAGCCTATAGACAATTGGATCTGATCAGTGTTGTAGCTCCATTACTGATGTAAAATGTTATTTTAGGGGTAAAAAAAATCAAACAAAATATTGAATACTAGAAAATCTGGCCCTCAAAAACACAACAAAGAAAACATCATCATGCAATCAAATCTGTTTGAAAAGTCTGTAGGTGATTGATGTAATTATGTAGGCTATTAGAAAACATTCACTTTAGTAAACATAATACACCCCCCCCCCACCCAGATGTAGGCTATTAGAAAACATTCACTTTAGTAAACATAATACACCCCCCCACCCCACCCAGATGTAGGCTATTAGAAAACATTCACTTTAGTAAACATAATACACCCCCCCCCCACCCAGATGTAGGCTATTAGAAAACATTCACTTTAGTAAACATAATACACCGCCCCCACCCAGATGTAGGCTATTAGAAAACATTCACTTTAGTAAACATAATACACCCCCTCCACCCAGATGTAGGCTATTAGAAAACATTCACTTTAGTAAACATAATACACCCCCCACCCACCCAGATGTAGGCTATTAGAAAACATTCACTTTAGTAAACATAATACACCCCCCCCCCCACCCAGATGTAGGCTATTAGAAAACATTCAGTTTAGTAAATGTAATACACCCCCCCCACCCAGATGTAGGCTATTAGAAAACATTCAGTTTAGTAAATGTAATACACCCCCCCCCACCCAGATGTAGGCTATTAGAAAACATTCACTTTAGTAAACGTAATACACCCCCCCCCACCCAGATGTAGGCTATTAGAAAACATTCACTTTAGTAAATGTAATACACCCCCCCCCACCCATATGTAGGCTATTAGAAAACATTCACTTTAGTAAATGTAATACACCCCCCCCACCCAGATGTAGGCTATTAGAAAACATTCACTTTAGTAAACATAATACACCCCCCCCACCCAGATGTAGGCTATTAGAAAACATTCAGTTTAGTAAATGTAATACACCCCCCCCCCACCCAGATGTAGGCTATTAGAAAACATTCACTTTAGTAAACGTAATACACCCCCCCCAACCCAGATGTAGGCTATTAGAAAACATTCACTTTAGTAAATGTAATACACCCCCCCCCACCCATATGTAGGCTATTAGAAAACATTCACTTTAGTAAATGTAATACACCCCCCCCACCCAGATGTAGGCTATTAGAAAACATTCACTTTAGTAAATGTAATACACCCCCGCCCCACCCAGATGTAGGCTATTAGAAAACATTCACTTTAGTAAACATAATACACCCCCGCCCCACCCAGATGTAGGCTATTAGAAAACATTCACTTTAGTAAACATAATACACCCCCGCCCCACCCAGATGTAGGCTATTAGAAAACATTCACTTTAGTAAACATAATACACCCCCCCGCACCCAGATGTAGGCTATTAGAAAACATTAACTTTAAAAAACGTAATACAGCCCCCCGCCCAGATGTAGGCTATTAGAAAACATTCACTTTAAAAAACGTAATACACCCCCCCCCCCCACCCAGATGTAGGCTATTAGAAAACATTCACTTTAGTAAACATAATACACCAGAAAACATCAAACTGGTGAGTAAAGTAAAGCTGGAAAGTGGAAACAGTTCGCAAAATGTGAAAATGTGAGCCCTCCGTGTAAATCTCATGTAAATTGTAAACATTTTTGCTTTTCACTTGTTGTAATGTTCTTGAAATCTGTTGAATTGTTCATCTCCTGTTTAGTTGTCAGTTTTATTGTTTGAGTCGACCGAGACATTCAGATCTTCATCATCTTCACTGCCATAAGATCAAGGACCACAATGGAAATAAGTCTGTGACTTTATTGTGTCATCCTTGTCAGTTTTTAAAGCTATGATGTATTTATTGTACTATTGCTTTTTCTATTGTTGAATAAAATAGAAATAAAATAAAATCAATTCAACTTAAATTCATATGTATTATCCACGGAACACTTCTCCACTCATGTACATATTGTATATAGATTTACTCGATTTGATTGCACTTGCAACGTTGTGATTGTCTTTATCTAGCTTTCCTACTTCTTCTCTCTGTATATTGATCTGACCTCTAGGCTGCAGACGAGGACAATTAATGTCCTCGTCTGTAATTTGCATACTGTGTCAATGAAAGTGATTCTGATTCTGATTAATGGTGGTTCCATTCAATTTAGGTGTTCCAGTGCCAGGGCCCTCATTAATGTTATTGGTGACACCTGCTTTACCTCGTGCTTTACCACCTCAAAACGGTTGCTGTGAAAAGAGCCAATAGAGTGTGTTTGCTGAGCTCAGCGTCAAACACAACTGTTAATAAATGCTGATCATGTGACACCTGTCACACCCAGAGGACTCAAAGGCTCAGTATCACCATATATGGAGATGTCAAACTGATGTGAGAGCATCATAAAGTGACCTGGTAGGGTTTAGTATGGATACACAATAATAACATCATCATGATGATATGAGAAAACAGAGTTAAAGACTTTGCTTTGAAAATGTCTGTGAGGTTGTGGGTTTAAATCCGACCCAGGACCTTTGGCACATGTACCCCTCCCCCTCTCTCTTTCTTCCCCCCTCCCTTTCTTTCCCCCTCTCTCTTTCCCTCTCTCCCCCCTCTCTCTCTCCCTCCCACACTCATTCTCCCTTTCTATCTTTTTCCCTCCCCGTCTCTCTCCGCCTCTCTCTCTCCTCCCTCCCTCTCTCTCTGCCCCCTTCTCTCTTTCTCCCCTCCCTTCCTATCTCCCCTTTCTCCCTCTCTCCCTCTCCCTGCCCCTGCATCACCCAGGTGTTACTTATGTCAGCATGTCCTCTGTCCACTGTATAGCTGATGTGTGCTGAGCGTTCTGCACAAACTGACTGCTGTGCATCACCTATAGGTGTTACTTATGTCAGCATACATGTCCTGGCTGCTGTATAGCTGATGTGTGGTAGAGTTCTCAACGGGCCTGAAAATTCAAACCTGCTCAAACCCGGCTCTAGTAAGTTGAAGCCCGAGCCTAAACCGAACTGACCAATTAGCAAAAATTGTCGGTCTGAACCCGGCCCGAGCCCATCGTGTTTGGTCGTCTCTCGTCTGGCTCTGGCTGAAACTGAGAACTGTAATGTGTTTGAATTTGCCACCTTGCGCTCAAAGTTCCAATTGTATAAACTTTGACCTATTTACCTGCTGAGCTTTCTCAGCTCTACCTCGCGGTGAGAGAAGAGGAGATGACTTATCATGTAAATGGTAAATGGTCAAATAAACTGCATTTATATATAGTGCTTTTATTCAAAGCACTTTACAATGTGCCTACATTCACCCATTCACACATCGAGGGCGGCCAGCTGCCACGCAGGGTGCTGGCACAGCCATCGGGAGCAATTTGGGGTTCAGTGTCTTGCCCAAGGACACTTCAAGTCAAAGCACTTCCCTTAGATATCCATATAAAAACTCTCATGCTTTACTGCAGATAAAACCTCTGTGTTTGTGACTCCAAAGGCTAAGAGCTAAACTGTTAGCTCTAATGTAGAGGCCTGCATGGTCCTCAAATCTAGGCCCTAGCCTAGGGCTGCCCCCAGAAAAAAAACAAGGCTAGGCCGAAACCTAGCATAGGGCCAGCACGGAAAAGCATTGACGAGCCTGTTCGCTGTAGCTGTTAGTGGCAAAAGTATGAAGGATACTTGACAAACATATTTCATTGCCGGATGATGTTGTGTGTTGGTGTAGACTACACCTTCAAATCAAATATAAATAAATAGGCTATTTACCCCTGTTAAGCCCAATGTTTTTGTGTCTTTTAATCAATCAACTAAATATCATATTATATTATCAATCATATAGGGCCTAGGCTATTCTCTTAATTGTATATGTTCTAATTTGATATCTTATAATAATATATCTATATATAGATAGATTTATAGATAGCCTATATACAATTGGATCTGATCAGTGTTGTAGCTCCATTACTGATGTAAAATGTTATTTTAGGGGTAAAAAAAAATCAAACAAAATATTGAATACTAGAAAATCTGGCCCTCACAAACACAACAAAGAAAACATCATCATGCAATCAAATCTGTTTGAAAAGTCTGTAGGTGATTGATGTAATTATGTAGGCTATTAGAAAACATTCACTTTAGTAAACATAATACACCCCCCCACCCAGATGTAGGCTATTAGAAAACATTCACTTTAGTCAACTTAATACACCCCCCCCCCACCCAGATGTAGGCTATTAGAAAACATTCACTTTAGTAAACATAATACACCCCCCCCAACCCAGATGTAGGCTATTAGAAAACATTCACTTTAGTAAACGTAATACACCCCACCCACCCAGATGTAGGCTATTAGAAAACATTCACTTTAGGAAACGTAATACACCCCCCCCCCCCCACCCAGATGTAGACTATTAGAAAACATTCACTTTAGTAAACGTAATACACCGCCCCTCCCACCCAGATGTAGGCTATTAGAAAACATTTACTTTAGTAAACGTAATACACCCCCCCCCACCCAGATGTAGGCTATTAGAAAACATTCACTTTAGTAAACATAATACACCGCCCCCACCCAGATGTAGGCTATTAGAAAACATTCACTTTAGTAAATGTAATACACCCCCGCCCCACCCAGATGTAGGCTATTAGAAAACATTCACTTTAGTAAACATAATACACCCCCCCCACCCAGATGTAGGCTATTAGAAAACATTCACTTTAGTAAACATAATACACCCCCCCCCCACCCAGATGTAGGCTATTAGAAAACATTCACTTTAGTAAACATAATACACCCCCCCCCACCCAGATGTAGGCTTTTAGAAAACATTAACTTTAATAAACGTAATACACCCCCCGCCCCCGCCCAGATGTAGGCTATTAGAAAACATTCACTTTAGTAAACATAATACACCCCCCCCCCCTCACCCAGATGTAGGCTATTAGAAAACATTCACTTTAGTAAACATAATACACCAGAAAACATCAAACTGGTGAGTAAAGTAAAGCTGGAAAGTGGAAACAGTTTGCAAAATGTGAAAATGTGAGCCCTCCGTGTAAATCTCATGTAAATTGTAAACATTTTTGCTTTTCACTTGTTGTAATGTTATTGAAATCTGTTGAATTTTTCATCTCCTGTTTAGTTGTCAGTTTTATTGTTTGAGTCGGCCGAGACATTCAGATCTTCATCATCTTCACTGCCATAAGATCAAGGACCACGATGGAAATAAGTCTGTGACTTTATTGTGTCATCCTTGTCAGTTTTTAAAGCTATGATGTATTTATTGTACTATTGCTTTTTCTATTGTTGAATAAAATAGAAATAAAATAAAATCAATTCAACTTAAATTCATATTTATTATCCACGGAACACTTCTCCACTCATGTACATATTGTATATAGATTTACTCGATTTGATTGCACTTGCAACGTTGTGATTGTCTTTATCTAGCTTTCCTACTTCTTCTCTCTGTATATTGATCTGACCTCTAGGCTGCAGACGAGGACAATTAATGTCCTCGTCTGTAATTTGCATACTGTGTCAATGAAAGTGATTCTGATTCTGATTAATGGTGGTTCCATTCAATTTAGGTGTTCCAGTGCCAGGGCCCTCATTAATGTTATTGGTGACACCTGCTTTACCTCGTGCTTTACCACCTCAAAACGGTTGCTGTGAAAAGAGCCAATAGAGTGTGTTTGCTGAGCTCAGCGTCAAACACAACTGTTAATAAATGCTGATCATGTGACACCTGTCACACCCAGAGGACTCAAAGGCTCAGCATCACCATATATGGAGATGTCACACTGATGTGAGAGCATCATAAAGTGACCTGGTAGGGTTTAGTATGGATACACAATAATAACATCATCATGATGATATGAGAAAACAGAGTTAAATACTTTGCTTTGAAAATGTCTCTGAGGTTGTGGGTTTGAATCTGACCCAGGACCTTTGGCACATGTACCCCTCCCCCTCTATCTTTCTTCCCCCCTCCCTTTCTTTCCCCCTCTCTCTTTCCCTCTCTCCCCCCTCTCTCTCCCTCCCGCACTCGTTCTCCCTTTCTATCTTTTTCCCTCCCCGTCTCTCTCCGCCTCTCTCTCCCCTCCCTCCCTCTCTCTCCCCTCCCTCCCTCTCTCTCTCTCTGCCCCCCTTCTCTCTTTCTCCCCTCCCTTCCTATCTCCCCTTTCTCCCTCCCCCTCCCTCCCCTCTCTCCCTCTCCCTCTCCCTGCATCACCCAGGTGTTACTTATGTCAGCATGTCCTCTGTCCACTGTATAGCTGATGTGTGCTGAACGTTCTGCACAAACTGACTGCTGTGCATCACCTATAGGTGTTACTTATGTCAGCATGTCCTGGCTGCTGTATAGCTGATGTGTGGTAGAGTTCTCAACGGGCCTGAAAATTCAAACCTGACCCCGCCCGGCCCTAGTAAGTTGAAGCCCGAGCCTAAACCAAACCGACCAATTGTATACACTTTGACCTATTTACCTGCTGAGCTTTCTCAGCTCTACCTCGCGGTGAGAGAAGAGGAGATGACTTATCATGTAAATGGTAAATGGTCAAATAAACTGCATTTATATATAGTGCTTTTATCCAAAGCACTTTACAATGTGCCTACATTCACCCATTCACACATCGAGGGCAGCCAGCTGCCACGCAGGGTGCTGGCACAGCCATCGGGAGCAATTTGGGGTTCAGTGTCTTGCCCAAGGACACTTCAAGTCAAAGCACTTCCCTTAGATATCCATATAAAAACTCTCATGCTTTACTGCAGATAAAACCTCTGTGTTTGTGACTCCAAAGGCTAAGAGCTAACCTGTTAGCTCTAATGTAGAGGCCTGCATGGTCCTCAAATCTAGGCCCTAGCCTACGGCTGTCCCTAGAAAAAAAACAAGGCTAGGTCGAAACCTAGCATAGGGCCAGCACGGAAAAGCATTGACGAGCCTGTTCGCTGTAGCTGTTAGTGGCAAAAGTATGAAGGATACTTGACAAACATATTTCATTGCAGGATGATGTTGTGTGTTGGTGTAGGTTACACCTTCAAATGAAATATAAATAAATAGGCTATTTACCCCTTTTAAGCCCAATGTTTTTGTGTCTTTTAATCAATCAACTAAATATCATATTATATTATCAATCATATAGGCTATTCTCTTAATTGTATTATATGATCTAATTTGATATCTTATAATAATATATCATCTATATATAGATAGATTTATAGATAGCCTATAGACAATTGGATCTGATCAGTGTTGTAGCTCCATTACTGATGTAAAATGTTATTTTAGGTGTAAAAAAATCAAACAAAGTATTGAATTCTAGAAAATCTGGCCCTCATAAACACAACAAAGAAAACATCATCATGCAATCAAATCTGTTTGAAAAGTCTGTAGGTGATTGATGTAATTATGTAGGCTATTAGAAAACATTCACTTTAGTAAACATAATACACCCCCCCCCACCCAGATGTAGGCTATTAGAAAACATTCACTTGAGTAAATGTAATACACCCCCGCCCCACCCAGATGTAGGCTTTTAGAAAACATTCACTTTAGTAAACATAATACACCCCCCCCCCCACCCAGATGTAGGCTTTTAGAAAACATTCACTTTAGTAAACATAATACACCCCCCCACCCAGATGTAGGCTATTAGAAAACATTCACTTTAGTAAACATAATACACTCCCCCCCCCACCCAGATGTAGGCTATTAGAAAACATTCACTTTAGTAAACATAATACACCCCCCCCCCCCACCCAGATGTAGGCTATTAGAAAACATTCACTTTAATAAATGTAATACACCCCCCCCCCGCCCAGATGTAGGCTATTAGAAAACATTCACTTTAGTAAACATAATACACCCCCCCCAACCCACCCAGATGTAGGCTATTAGAAAACATTCACTTTAGTAAACATAATACACCCCCCCCCCCACCAGATGTAGGCTATTAGAAAACATTCACTTTAGTAAACATAATACACTCCCCCCCCACCCAGATGTAGGCTATTAGAAAACATTCACTTTAGTAAACATAATACACCCCCCCCCCCACCCAGATGTAGGCTATTAGAAAACATTCACTTTAGTAAACATAATACACCCCCCCCCACCCAGATGTAGGCTATTAGAAAACATTCACTTTAATAAATGTAATACACCCCCCCCCCAACCCTATTAGAAAACATTCACTTTAGTAAACATAATACACCCCCCCCACCCAGATGTAGGCTATTAGAAAACATTCACTTTAGTAAACATAATACACTCCCCCCCCACCCAGATGTAGGCTATTAGAAAACATTAACTTTAGTAAACATAATACACCAGAAAACTTCAAACTGGTGAGCAAAGTAAAGCTGGAAAGTGGAAACAGTTCGCAAAATGTGAAAATGTGAGCCCTCCGTGTAAATCTCATGTAAATTGTAAACATTTTTGCTTTTCACTTGTTGTAATGTTCTTGAAATCTGTTGAATTTTTCATCTCCTGTTTAGTTGTCAGTTTTATTGTTTGAGTCGACCGAGACATTCAGATCTTCATCATCTTCACTGCCATAAGATCAAGGACCACGATGGAAATAAGTCTGTGACTTTATTGTGTCATCCTTGTCAGTTTTTAAATCTATGATGTATTTATTGTAGTATTGCTTTTTCTATTGTTGAATAAAATAGAAATAAAATAAAATAAATTCAACTTAAATTCATATTTATTATCCACGGAACACTTCTCCACTCATGTACATATTGTATATAGATTTACTCGATTTGATTGCACTTGCAACGCTGTGATTGTCTTTACAGCTTTCCTACTTCTTCTCTCTGTATATTGATCTGACCTCTAGGCTGCAGACACACACTAAGACCAAATCATGTCCTCGTCTGTAACTTGCATACTGTGGCAATAAAAGTGATTCTGATTCTGATTCTTATGAATGGTTCCATTCAATTTAGGTGTTCCAGTGCCAGGGCCCTCATTAATGTTATTGGTTACACCTGCTTTACCTCGTGCTTTACCACCTCAAAACGGTTGCTGTGAAAAGAGCCAATAGAGTGTGTTTGCTGAGCTCAGCGTCAACCACAACTGTTAATAAATGCTGATCATGTGACACCTGTCACACCCAGAGGACTCAAAGGCTCAGTATCACCATATATGGAGATGTCACACTGATGTGAGAGCATCATAAAGTGACCTGGTAGGGTTTAGTATGGATACACAATAATATCATCATCATGTTGATATGAGAAAACAGAGTTAAAGACTTTGCTTTGAAAATGTCTGTGAGGTTGTGGGTTTAAATCTGACCCAGGACCTTTGGCACATGTACCCCTCCCCCTCTCTCTTCTTCCCCCCTCCCTTTCTTTCCCCCTCTTTCCCTCTCTCCCCCCTCTCTCTCTTCCTCCCGCACTCATTCTCCCTTTCTATCTTTTTCCCTCCCCGTCTCCCTCCCCTCCTTCCCTCTCTCTCCCTTCCCTCACTCTCTCTCTGCCCCCCTTCTCTCTTTCTCCCCTCCCTTCCTATCTCCCCTTTCTCCCTCCCCCTCCCTCCCCTCTCTCCCTCTCCCTCTCCCTGCATCACCCAGGTGTTACTTATGTCAGCATGTCCTCTGTCCACTGTATAGCTGATGTGTGCTGAACGTTCTGCACAAACTGACTGCTGTGCATCACCTATAGGTGTTACTTATGTCAGCATGTCCTGGCTGCTGTATAGCTGATGTGTGGTAGAGTTCTCAACGGGCCTGAAAATTCAAACCTGACCCCGCCCGGCCCTAGTAAGTTGAAGCCCGAGCCTAAACCAAACCGACCAATTGTATACACTTTGACCTATTTACCTGCTGAGCTTTCTCAGCTCTACCTCGCGGTGAGAGAAGAGGAGATGACTTATCATGTAAATGGTAAATGGTCAAATAAACTGCATTTATATATAGTGCTTTTATCCAAAGCACTTTACAATGTGCCTACATTCACCCATTCACACATCGAGGGCAGCCAGCTGCCACGCAGGGTGCTGGCACAGCCATCGGGAGCAATTTGGGGTTCAGTGTCTTGCCCAAGAACACTTCAAGTCAAAGCACTTCCCTTAGATATCCATATAAAAACTCTCATGCTTTACCAGAAATAAAACCTCTGTGTTTGTGACTCCAAAGGCTAAGAGCTAACCTGTTAGCTCTAATGTAGAGGCCTGCCTGGTCCTCAAATCTAGGCCCTAGCCTATGGCTGCCCCCAGAAAAAAAACAAGGCTAGGTCGAAACCTAGCATAGGGCCAGCACGGAAAATCATTGACGAGCCTGTTCGCTGTAGCTGTTAGTGGCAAAAGTATGAAGGATACTTGTTAAACATATTTCATTGCCGGATGATGTTGTGTGTTGGTGTAGACTACACCTTCAAATCAAATATAAATAAATAGGCTATTTACCCCTGTTAAGCCCAATGTTTTTGTGTCTTTTAATCAATCAACTAAATATCATATTATATTATCAATCATATAGGCTATTCTCTTAATTGTATTATATGATCTAATTTGATATCTTATAATAATATATCATCTATATATAGATAGATTTATAGATAGCCTATATACAATTGGATCTGATCAGTGTTTTAGCTCCATTACTGATGTAAAATGTTATTTTAGGGGTAAAAAAAAATCAAACTAAATATTGAATACTAGAAAATCTGGCCCTCACAAACAAAGAAAACATCATCATGCAATCAAATCAGTTTGAAACGTCTGTAGGTGATTGATGTAATTATGTAGGCTATTAGAAAACATTCACTTTAGTAAACATAATACACCCCCCCACCCAGATGTAGGCTATTAGAAAACATTCACTTTAGTAAACATAATACATCCCCCCACCCAGATGTAGGCTATTAGAAAACATTCACTTTAGTAAACATAATACACCCCCCCCCCACCCAGATGTAGGCTATTAGAGAACATTCACTTTAGTAAACATAATACACCCCCCCCCACCCAGATGTAGGCTATTAGAGAACATTCACTTTAGTAAACATAATACACCCCCCCCACCCAGATGTAAGCTATTAGAGAACATTCACTTTAGTAAACGTAATACACCCCCCCACCCAGATGTAGGCTATTAGAAAACATTCACTTTAGTAAATGTAATACACCCCCCCCCCCACAGATGTAGGCTAGAAAACATTCACTTTATAATACACCCCCCCGGCATGCCTCCTGTTCCAGTGCCCTCATTAATGTTATTGGTTACACCTGCTTTACCACCTCAGAACGGTTGCTGTGAAAAGGGCTTTGCTTGGTTTCTATCCTCTTTCACTGTGCTCTGTTCACACTGTGATCATAGACAGATGATGACATGACGGGCCCCTGGGCCTGGATGCATAAAGGGCCCCCCCTCACAGCACACATACGCACCATTAAGACCAGAATAACAAACATTCACCTGCATCTGAACAGGATTGACAGCAGCACAGCGACCTGAACACTCAAAGCCAACAGCACAATAACAAGAAATACCATTGATCTGTATCTCAATACAGACTCCAAAAATGAACTGTTTTGTCCACCAGCCAAATGGCTCGTCAATGTTCACATTTGACCAGCCACTCAATACAAACATGACCATTGTTTGTTGTTGTTGTTTTTGCTGCTGAGTGAATCAAGTCAATTAAAGCCAAAATCACAATAACCTCCAATTGATCATAAACGTATTGAACATGTTGTCAAACATAAAGGCTAGGGGGCCTAAGGGATCATTTGGTCCCAGGCCCGGGTAACATATGTGTTGGCCCTGTGAAGAGCCTCTGGGTTATGGGCCCCCTGAGCTCCTGAGCTCCTGGGCCTGGTAGGCCCGCTAAAGCCTGGATTATGCTTGACGCTTTGGCCGGCCGCACGGAAATGAGAGACACGGAATCCGACGAGGAAACGTGTGGAGCTTGTATACTCTGTGTGGGTTTCTGCAGGCGGAATTGAGCGCGAGTCTTGAAAACTCCACTTTGTCCGCCCATCTGCGTCCGCGTAGCTACAAAATTCGGCGTGCGCACGGCCGGTCGAAAACCGTCCGCACGGAGCCTTGCGGAGGGGCGTGTCTGCTGATTTGACGTCACTTTTCCGCGCGGACACGCGTTCCTCGCTGATGCGGAAAGCATAATGAGACCTAAATACATCCCTGACAGTGTTCATGTTGCTGCTGACCACGGCGGGGAACACAACTATTAATACATGCTGATCATGTGACACATATCACATCCAGCTCTCTCTCTCTCCCTCTCTCTCCCACACTCTCTCTCCTTCCCTCTCTCTCTATTTCTGCCTTTTTTTCTCCCTCTTCCTCCCTCTCTTCCTCTCTATCCCTCCCTTCCTCTCTATCTCCTCTCTCCCCCTTCCTCCCTTCTTCTCTCTCTCCTTCTCTTTCTATCCCCTTTCTCTCTTCCTCCCTACTCTCTCTCCCTGTCCCTCCCTCTCTCTCTCTCTCTCCCTGCCCTCCCTCCCTCTCTCTTCCACTTTCTCTCCCTCCCTTATCTCTCCTCTCTCCCTCCATTCCTCTCCCTCTCCTCTCTATATCCACTTTCTCTGTCCCTCCCTCTCCCTGCCCCCCCCCCCTCTCTCTCTCTCTCTTCCAGTGAAGCAGGTTGAGGCAGGTTAAGTGTTATAGTAGATTTTACAGTAGAGTCAAAACACATGTTGAGCTGGATCAGCTGCTGTTACCATGGTAACCATGGGTGATGCTGACACATGCATGTCTCAGCATCACCCAGGTGTTACTTATGTCAGCATGTCCTCTGTCCACTGTATAGCTGATGTGTGCTGAACGTTCTGCACAAACTGACTGCCCTGCATCACCCAGGTGTTACTTATGTCAGCAACCTCCCCTCTTCTCCCTCTCCCTCCCTTCCTCTGTCTCCCCTTGCTGTCTCCCTCCCTCCCCACCCTCTCTCTTCCTCTCCCTCCCTCCCTCTCCCTCTCTCATCTCTCCTTGTCCCTCCCTCTCTCTCCCCCTGTTTCTCTCTTCTTCTCCCTCTCACGGCTCGTGCACACCATGAAACGCTCGGCGGCATGCCTCCTGTGAAAGCTTCTTTGACGCTGCATCTTGATAGGCTGTCTTGCTCTATTTCCGCGTCTGATTGGTCCATTTCAACCTTGCGCCCCCTGCCGCAGGAACCGCCCAGCGTTTCGCTGTCACAGACTAGAGGCGGCTTGTCTCTAAGCGGCTTCACACTCGAGGGGCGGGACTAGGCGGGACCTTTCGTTACGCTTCGTTCACACAGACAACCTACGCCTTGCCTTGCCTCAACCCACGCCTACGCCGAGCTGGGCGTGAACCTGTTACACGCTTTTGCGATCACACCGCACGCCTTTTGCACGCCGAACCTGGAGCCGAGTCACAAGCGCCTCTCCTCTCTCCCGACTGTATTCTTTCACGTGTTGTCCAGAATTGTCATGGGTAGCCTCTAGGTAAAATAAATCGGATATATTTAATGTTCTATTGATGCTGGATATGTCCAGGTCTGACTATAGTCGGACATTTTAGAGAGGTGATCTTGCAAGAATATGTGCTGGCAGCCTGGCACAACAACATTGTCCATCTTGCTTCTTCGGTCGCTATTCTCTCTCATGAAGATTTGTTTGCCGACGGGGAGAAAGCCCCACGTGATAGCCACCCGTCAATCTCTCTGTCTCTCTGCTCAACATGTTGTAGTAACTCCATTTTATTTTGAAATTCAGTTGACTTTTCCATTTCCGACGGATATTGTGCGTTTTTCTTTCATGGCTTGACAGAAGAAGTCTGCCTGCACGCGCCTTGTCGGCTTCAAAATAGAACTCACGCCTATTCGATAAAATCGGCAAGGCACAGGCAAGGCGTGGGTAGGCTACACGCAGGGTTCACGCTCAGGCGGCCGGTGTACACAGCCTCGTTGACTAAAACGGACGCCTATTAAAAAGCGTGGGTAAAGGCAAGGCATAGGCAAGGCTTGGGTCGTCGGTGTAAGGCTGGTTTCACACCGACGACCCACGCCTTGCCTTGCCTCAACCCACGCCTACGCCGAGCTGGGCGTGAACCTGTTACACGCTTTTGCGATCACACCGCACGCCTTTTGCACGCCGAACCTGGAGCCGAGTCACAAGCGCCTCTCCTCTCTCCCGACTGTATTTTTTCACGTGTTGTCCAGAATTGTCATGGGTAGCCTCTAGGTAAAATAAATCGGATATATTTAATGTTCTATTGATGCTGGATATGTATAACCAGGTCTGACTATAGTCGGACATTTTAGAGAGGTGATCTTGCAAGAATATGTGCTGGCACAACAACATTGTCCATCTTGCTTCTTCGGTCGCTATTCTCTCTCATGAAGATTTGTTTGCCGACATGGAGAAAGCCCCACGTGATAGCCACCCGTCAATCTCTCTCTCGCTCTCTCTCTCTGCTCAATACTGTTGTAGAAACTCCATTTTATTTTGAAATTCAGTTGACTTTGCCAGTTCCCACGGATATTGTCGCGTTTTTCTTTCATGGCTTGACAGAAAAGCCTGCCTGCACGCGCCTTGTCGGCGTGAAAATAGAACTCTCGCCTATTCGATAAAATCGGCAAGGCACAGGCAAGGCGTGGGTACACGCAGGGTTCACGCTCAGGCGCCCGGTGTACACAGCCTCATTGACTAAAACGGACGCCTATTTAAAAGCGTGGGTAAAGGCAAGGCATAGGCAAGGCTTGGGTCGCCGGTGTGAAACCAGCCTAACCCAGCCTTGAACACATTTCCTCCCCCCACCCTTCTGTGTACATCTACCTGAAAACGTTTGTACAGCTCCAAGCTAGAAGCTGGTTTCCACGCCCACAAAACGCTGTGACAACAGCGGAACAGCGATTTTGCCATTGTAGATGTTCACGAGGCGTCACCCTCCCACACTCTCTCTTCTTCCCTCTCTCTCTATTTCCCTTTTTTTCTCCCTCTCCCTCCCTCTGTTCCTCTCTCTCCCCTCTCTTTCTATATCCCCTTTCTCTCTCCCTCCCTTTCTCTCTCCCTAACTCCCTCTCTCTCCCCTTTCTCTCTCCCTCCCTTCCTCTCCCTCTCCTCTCTTTCTATATCCACTTTCTCTGTCTGTCCCTCCCTCTCCCTGCCCCTCCTCCCTCTCTCTCTCCCCCTCTCCCTCTCCCTCTCCCTCTCTCCCTCTCTCTCTCTCTCTTCCAGTGAAGCAGGTTGAGGCTTGGAGTCAGAGGGGTTAAGGTTGTTATAATACATGTAACAGGCTATGTTGGGTCATGACCTGTATAAATGGGTATTGCTGCTGACCACAGCAATTTATTATTAATAAATGCTGATCATGTGACACATATCACACCCAGCCCTCTCTCTCCCTCTCACCCTCTCTATCACTTTCCCTCCCATCTCTCTTCTTCCCTCTCTCTCTATTTCCCCTTTCTCTCTCCCTCCCTCTCTCCCCCCTCCTTCCTCTATCTCCTCCTCTCCCTTCCTCTCTCTCTCCTCTCTCCCCCTCTCTCTCTCTCTCTCTCTCTCTCTCTCTCTCTTCCAGTGAAGCAGGTTGAGGGCTTGGAGCCAGAGAGGATAAGTGTGTTATAGTAGATGTTACAGTAGAGTCAAAACACATGTTGAGATGGATCAGCTGTTGTTACCATGTGTCAGCATCACCCAGGTGGCTGCTACACATCAGGCTGTATGAGATGAGTGGATGAGCTCATGCTGTCATGCTAGTGTTACTTATGTCAGCATGTCCTCTGTTCACTGTATAGCTGATGTGTGCTGAACGTTCTGCACAAAATGGCTGCCCTGCATCACCCAGGTGTTACTTATGTCAGCAACCTCCCCTCTTCTCCCTTCATCTGTCTCCCCTTGCTGTCTCCCTCTCTCTTCCTCTTCCTCCCTCTCTCATCTCTCCTTGTCCCTCCCTCTCTTTCCCCCTGTTTCTCTCTCCCTCTCTCCCTCCATCCCTTCCTCTCTCTCTCCTCCCTTCCTCCCTCTCTCTCTCTCTCTTCCAGTGAAGCAGGTTGAGGGCTTGGAGCCAGAGAGGTTAAGTGTGTTAGATTTTACAGTAGAGCCAAAACACATGTTGATCCGGATCAACTGCTGTTACCATGTGTCAGCATCACCCAGGTGTTAATGATGTCAGCATACATGTCGTCTGTCCACTGTATAGCTGATGTGTGCTGAGCCTTCTGCACAAACTGACTGCCCTACATCACCAGGTGGATATGACTTGTGTCAGCATGCATGTTGAGCTGACCTAAGTGCTGTTAGAATCCTCTGCCCGTAAGGCTTGGTCAGTGTCAAAAGTGAGGTTTTGCTACTGTAGGTGTCAAACAACTGTAAGTGCGGTTACGCCCTTTTAGCAGCAAACAAAACCCTACTTTTACTGTTACGGCTTTCTGCTCTCGTGTAATTAAAACTTATGCGTCATGATTTCAGTTTTGTCCTTTTGACACAGAAAAGTCCTCATCAAGACCTTTCAGTTGATAATACACATATTTGCCCCAAATCACACCTGTGCCCCTTTGGGTCCAAGCCGTCGAAACGCCATAAAAACAACGTGAGAAATCCACAATTTAAAAAAAGACACCTGATTGACAGCAAAAATTATCAAACAATAGTGGCAGTTTTAATTTAATTTTTAATGGTGGTTCCATTCAATTTAGGTGTTCCAGTGCCAGGGCCTCATTAATGTTATTGGTGACACCTGCTTTACCTCGTGCTTTACCACCTCAAAACGGTTGCTGTGAAAAGAGCCAATAGCTGAGCTCAGCGTCAAACACAACTGTTAATAAATGCTGATTTAAAGCTATGATTGTACTATTGCTTTTTCTATTGTTGAATAAAATAAAATAAAATCAATTCAACTTAAATTCATGGAACACTTCTCCACTCATGTACATATTGTATATAGATTTACTCGATTTGATTGCACTTGCAAAGCTGTGATTGTCTTTATAGCTTTCCTACTTCTTCTCTCTGTATATTGATCTGACCTCTAGGCTGCAGACACACACTAAGACCAATGAATGTCCTCGTCTGTAACTTGCATACTGTGGCAATAAAAGTGATTCTGATTCTGATTCACACACACACACACACACACACACACACACACACACACACACACACACACACACACACACACACACACACACACACACACACACACACACACAAACACACACACACAAACTCACTACCTCCTCCTAAACTCAGCTGAACCCCCCCCCCCCCCATAAACTGTAACTCATATCTAATTTAATGCCTGTTTAAACTGGGACTCTAAATTCATGTAAATTCCCTGCTTATTGAATGCCTATTTAACTCCGTCTGTAAATCTAATGTAAATTGTAAACATTTTTGCTTTTTACTTGTTTTTCACTTGATTTTTCATCTCCTGTTTAGTTGTCAGTTTTATTGTTTGAGTCGGCCGAGACATTCAGATCTTCGTCATCTTCACTGCCATAAGATCAAGGACCACGATGGAAATAAGTCTGTGACTTTATTGTGTCATCCTTGTCAGTTTTTAAAGCTATGATGTATTTATTGTACTATTGCTTTTTCTATTGTTGAATAAAATAAAATAAAATAAAATCAATTCAACTTAAATTCATATTTATTATCCACGGAACACTCCACTCATCTACATATTGTATATAGATTTACTCGATTTGATTGCACTTGCAACGCTGTGATTGTCTGTATAGCTTTCCTACTTCTTCTCTCTGTATATTGATCTGACCTGTAGGCTGCAGAAACACACTAAGACCAATTAACTCATTGAGTGCCAATGACGACTATAGTCGTCAATTCAAATAGTAACGTTCAGTGCCAATGACGACTAAAGTCGTCAATTGCGTTTTTTGACGGTGGGACGTGGATTAAAGCCTGATCCATCTCCTGTGAAAGTATGGTGGATGTTGAATGTGTAAAAGCTATTTTACAGACCCATTAGGTGGCGACAGTGCTCTTCAGATTACAGAAAGGCGATCAAAAAACAGAGAAGAAGTCATGGGGAAACGGAAATCGCATCCGTATGCATCGATATGCATGAAGCATAACGTTAGCTGTGCCTGCAGCAGCCAATCTGCTGCCACAATTGAGCCCCTCCGTGTCCGCTGCGATAGCCCATCCGCATGATTAGTTGTGGAGTTGTTATTATTCTCAACTGGAAGCATGGGAGCCGGTGACAAATACTCGCGGAATGCTGTAAAAAAGCTGGATGTAGCGCACTTTTCAGTACAGAGCAAACGCAGCAGAGAGCCACCAGAGACACTCCCACGGAGGTGGGGTTTGCAGTTGAGCGGGGTGGGGCACGCAGGGCAGCATACAACACTGACCCAGACAGACCCAGACAGCAGGACAGGATTGGCAAACGCAAGCTAGAATATCTGATGCCCAACAGCAGTAAATCAAGACCAGCAAGAAGCTGCAACCAGCAGCGCACGCAGGGGCCAGCGCTGCTGGTTGCAGCTAAAAAATATTATTTTGCCAAACAAAATTCCTTTGTTTTCACTGTTTTATTGAAGGAAATTATTTTTGAGGTGTGACTACATCAGAAAATATTAGCTTCAGAGTCAGTCATGTGCTTGAAATGCTTCATTTCACAAAAGGCTAATTATCTCAGCTTATAATTTGAAACGTCTCTTTTTGCTGAAATCAACCTATCTTCTCCGGCTCATAACTAAACGGAAAATGATATCAATAAACTTTTTTTTGCTGATGATAGAAGAGAGTCTCATCGTTCTTTGGGCGTGTTCGGTGTTTACATAGTAATATCACACAATATTCTGTGGGCCTCGAGATATCACTGAAAACGCTCTGAAACTCTGGCACTGGGAGCACCCGTTTTCCAAAAGTGGCTGGCACTCAATGAGTTAATGTCCTCGTCTGTAACTTGCATTCTGTGGCAATAAAAGTGATTCTGATTCTGATTCTGATTCTGATTAATGGTGGTTCCATTCAATTGAGGTGTTCCAGTGCCAGGACCCTCATTAATGATATTGGTTACACCTGCTTTACCTCGTGCTTTACCACCTCAAAACGGTTGCTGTGAAAAGAGCCAATAGAGTGCGTTTGCTGAGCTCAGCGTCAAACACAACTGTTAATAAATGCTGATCATGTGACACCTGTCACACCCAGAGGACTCAAAGGCTCAGTATCACCATATATGGAGATGTCACACTAGCTGTTGCTAGTGTATAGCTGATGTGTGCTGAGCGTTCTGCACAAACTGACTGCTGTGCATAAATAAATAGGCTATTTACCCCTGTTTAGCCCAATGTTTTTGTGTCTTTTAATCAATCAACTAAATATCATATTATATTATCAATCATATAGGCTATTCTCTTAATTGTATTATATGATCTAATTTGATATCTTATAATAATATATCATCTACTAGAAAATCTGGCCCTCACAAACACAACAAAGAAAACATCATCATGCAATCAAATACACCCCCCCCCCCCACCCAGATGTAGGCTATTAGAAAACATTCACTTTAGTAAACGTAATACACCCCCCCACCCAGATGTAGGCTATTAGAAAACATTCACTTTAGTAAACATAATACACCCCCCCCCCACCCAGATGTAGGCTATTAGAAAACATTCACTTTAGTAAACATAATACACCCCCCCCACCCAGATGTAGGCTATTAGAAAACATTCACTTTAGTAAACATAATACACCCCCCCCCCCCCCCCCCCCCCCCCCGCCCAGATGTAGGCTATTAGAAAACATTCACTTTAGTAAACATAATACAGCAGAAAACATCAAACTGGTGAGTAAAGTAAAGCTGGAAAGTGGAAACAGTTTGCAAAATGCTCTGGAAGGAGTCACGTTGTGCAGATGACCAGATCGGCTCACAAACAGAGTGGACATGTACAGTAGGCTCTACGGGCGCGCGCTGGCCCAAAAAAAGTATGGCCTAATGGACCTATGATGACCATTTACTGTACCACACAATGACACACCAGCATCAAACAGTTTTCTCTTACACACGCACACACACACACACACACACACACACACACACACACACACACACACACACACACACACACACACACACACACACACACACACACACACACACACACACACACACACACTCATTGTCTCCCTCCCTCTCCCTCTCAGTAGGCTACTGCAGACAGTGGCAGTGTTCCCTCTCTCAAACTCACATTGCCAAATAGAAAAATAGGATCATCTACGTAGCTACAGTACTATGGAAAATGTGCACTAGGCTACTACTACCTGGACAACACGCAAAATGACATGATTCAACTTCTTCACGTTGTCAGACTCGGGCACGCACGGGTCTATAAGTTGTTGCAAATGATGATGATAATTAAAAGCAGCAGCTGATTGACACGTATTGGCTCAACTCGCATTCAGAACGGACAATAGCCTATTAAATGATCAGCTGGGGATATTCAACTTTAAACTGATGGAAGAAAGCTAAAGGTAAGAATAGGCTATTATTGTTATTTACCTGTAGCCTTCATCTGAAGCATTTGCTACTTCCAGTGATGTGAGCAATTCATTGTTTAATATGTTTAATTGTTTTTGATGACTCTTGCTTTCATCCTTGCGTGCATATTCCCTTTACACAGGACAAGTGACGTCCTGTACGGGACAAACCACTTTTGACCCAAATACGGGGAGTCCCGGCCAATATTGGACGGTTGGCAACCCTACCCTAGCCCGTCCCGGGCCCTACATGTTTGGGCCCGAGCCCGATGTGAACATGACGGGCCCCTGGGCCTGGATGCATAAAGGGCCCCCCCTCACAGCACACATACGCACCATTAAGGCCAGAATAACAAACATTCACCTGCATCTGAACAGGATTGACAGCAGCACAGCCACCTGAACACTCAAAGCCAACAGCACAATAACAAGAAATACTATTGATCTGTATCTCAATACAGACTCCAAAAATGAACTGTTTTGTCCACCAGCCAAATGGCTCGTCAATGTTCACATTTTACCAGCCACTCAATACAAACATGACCATTGTTTGTTGTTGTTGTTTTTGCTGCTGAGTGAATCAAGTCAATTAAAGCCAAAATCACAATAACCTCAAATTGATCATAAACGTATTGAACATGTTGTCAAACATAAAGGCTTGGGGACCTAAGGGATCATTTGGTCCCAGGCCCGGGTCCCTTCCTCTCTTCCTCCCTCTCTCTCTCCTCTCTCTCCCTCTCTTTCTATATCCCATTTTGCTCTTCCTCCCTCTCTATCTCCCTCCCTCACTCCCCCTTTCTCTCTCCCTCTCCATCCCTCCTTTCCTCTCTCTCCCCTTTCTCTCTTCCTCCCTCTCTCTCTCCCTGTCCCTCCCTCTCTCCCCCCTTTCTCCCTCCCTTCCTCTCTCTCCCCCTTCTTTCTATATCCCCTTTCTCTGTCTGTCTGTCCGTCCGTCCGTCCGTCCCTCTCCCTCTCTCCCTCCCCCCTCTCTCTCTCCCTCTCCCTGCCCCTCCCTCTCTCTCCCTCCCTCCCCCCTCTCTCTCCCTCACCCTCTCCTCTCTCTCTCTCCCTCCCTCCCCCCTCTCTCTCGCTCCCTCTCTCTCCCCCACTCCCTCCCTCTCCCTCTCCCTCCCTCTCCCTCTCCCTCTCTCTCTCTCTTGCAGTGAAGCAGGTTGAGGCTTGGAGTCAGACAGGTTAAGTGATATAGTAGATTTTACAGTAGAGTCAAAACACATGTTGAGCTGGATCAGCTGCTGTTACCATGGTAACCATGGGTGATGCTGACACATGCATGTGTCAGCATCACCCAGGTGTTACTTATGTCAGCATGTCCTCTGTCCACTGTATAGCTGATGTGTGCTGAGTGTTCTGCACAAAATGGCTGCCCTGCATCACCCAGGTGTTACTTATGTCAGCAACCTCCCCTCTTCTCCCTCTCCCTCCCTTCCTCTGTCTCCCCTTGCTGTCTTCCTCTCTCCCCACCCTCTCTCTTCCTCTCCCTCCCTCTCTCTCCCCTCCCTCCCTCTCCATCTCTCCTTGTCCCTCCCTCTCTCTCTCCCCCTGTTTCTCTCTCCCCCTCTCCCTCCATCCCTTCCTCTCTCTCCCCTCCCTCCCTCTCCCTCTCTCTCTCTCTCTCTACCAGTGAAGCAGGTTGAGGGCTTGGAGCCAGAGAGGATAAGTGTGTTATAGTAGATTTTACAGTAGAGCCAAAACACATGTTGACCTGGATCAACTGCTGTTACCATGTGTCAGCATCACCCAGGTGTTAATGATGTCAGCATACATGTCGTCTGTCCACTGTATAGCTGATGTGTGCTGAGCCTTCTGCACAAACTGACTGCCCTGCATCACCCAGGTGGATATGACTTGTGTCAGCATGCATGTTGAGCTGACCTAAGTGCTGTTAGAATCCTCTGCCCGTAAGGCTTGGTCAGTGTCAAAAGTGAGGTTTTGCTACTGTAGGTGTCAAACGACTGTAAGTGCGGTTACGCCCTTTTAGCAGCAAACAAAATCCTACTTTTACTGTTACGGCTTTCTGCTCTTGTGTAATTAAAACTTATGGGTCATGATTTCAGTTTTGTCCTTTTGACACAGAAAAGTCCTCACCAAGACCTTTCAATTGATATATATAATACACATATTTGCCCCAAATCACACCTGTGCCCCTTTGGGTCCAAGCCGTCGAAACGCCATAAAAACAACATGAGAAATCCACAATAAAAAAAAGACACCTGATTGACAACAAAAAGTATCAAACAATAGTAACATTTTTATGAAGTCCATAACTTCAGAACTTGTTTGACAAAACAACACTTTCTGCTGTTTGACAGATATTGATGAACTTTGATCTTTCTGAACAGCTGACATGCCTACAGTGACGCGTATTCCACTGTTCCACTCAGTGTTAATTGTTGTGGCTATATAGCAGCAGCAGAATGTCTCAAATGTTAATGTAATAATGATACGATACCTGACACAGACAGAAGGAAGAGAAGAAATCCAGCCCCTGCTCCTATGGAACTCATAGCTAGTCCTCTCCTCTGTCTGTCCAGGCTGCAGACATAACATGAGATCTATCAGTTCATTACATCAAAAACACACCTCTAATATTTAGCTGACAATGTTCTGTCCATTCTACTGCATTTACTGTATCATCATTCATTACCCACGTCATTGAACCAAACTTAACCCAATAACATGTTTTGGTCTGCAAAATAATATGACATTCAGTTAAATGCAACCTTTCAAATGTTTGATAAATCTCTAAACTAAGATATAAAAGATAAAGACTCTCACAGAGAAGGACGTCGTCGTGAAGCGGAGAACTTGTTGAGTGGCACTTCTGTGGTCAACAAACAGACACGAACTGATCGTAATGGGCACGTTTCCTTCCTCTTTACATCGTGACACAAAGCATGCTGGGAAATCACCCAGTGTAAGGACGTTTTCACGCCTGCCTTGTTTGGTTCGATTTGAACCAAAGAGACAGAAGGGAAAGACGTCATCTTAAAGAGGAACTTCTGTACTCAACAGAGACACCAACTGATCCTAATACACCTCAGTGAAGTACAAAGTACACACACACGCATACGCACGCACGCACGCGCGCTAGCGCGCACACACACACACACACACACACACACACACACACACACACACACACACACACACACACACACACCATTATAGATAATACATGTCAACATGTGTTACAGTTAAATGAGTTGCTTAGGCTATTTTATGGGGGAAATAGTGAAGTCAGAGCAGGCCATCAGAACAATGGACAGCGCTCTGACACCTGGTAACAGACAGTCATGTCAACATGAAAACAAGCATTAGCACCTGAGAGCAGAGGAGCTGATCTATTTCACTGTGGTTCTGAAATGAGTGCTGACTTTAACATGTTTAATGTTGATGAATGTTGATTTCATGTTAAATATATCATTTTGTTAGCGATTGTTACTGGGTGAATATTTTACATAAAAGAAGAAGAAAAGAAAACTCCTTAAGCCCAACACCTTTGACACATCTCATCTCTGCCAGACCCCTAAGCCTGCTTCAAAACATCAACACCTCACTGAAGACCTGCCAGGTACCAGCCTGTTTCAAAACATCAGCCATAATCCCTCTTCCAATAAGGACACTTAAAGGGTACACAGCCGTCGCCCTGACCTCTGACCTCTGATCTCATGAAGACCCATGTCAGACCCACACCTGGACCCCCTGCAGTTCGCCTACAGAGCCAACAGGTCTGTAGAGTAGACGATGCCATAAACATGGCCCTCCACTACATCCTGAAAAAAGGTGAATAAAAACGTTTAAAAACACACACATCCCAGCTGAATCGTGCAGGTGCAGAGCTAGAGGAAGACAGGTGTGAAAATGAAATAAAACAGCTCGCACACTGCAAGGCCTCCAAGTGAATTTTCTTTTAATGCACCGGGGGTAACGTTCCGAGCAGGGTGATGGCTCTTCTTCAGACAAAGTGACAGTGTGAGACGCCATCTTAAATAGCTATGATACATGATACATGATACATGATACAGTAATGTGAGTTGGCACACTCATGTGACGGTGGAGTATGAAAAGACCAGATAAATACATACAAGTAGCCTACATCCATACAGTACAAGTGAAACCAAATGTACAATGGGAAGCAAATACAGCATAGCACGAAATCAAGTGGAGAGATCCAAGGTCTGTCTCCACAAAACACAGACTAATGAAGGTATGTGTGCACAAACATAAACTCAAAGTGAGCCGAATGACTGATCAGTCGCGCAGTAATCCAACATTTACACACAAAAAAATCACTTTATATGGGGGGAACTTTCACAACTTCAGTACCAAAAATGTGTCTCCATATAGGAAGGTCATGTGCAATTACAGTACCATTTTCCAAGTTTCAGATTTAGTCTCGTTCCTGCATTCCAAGTTGTTTGCTGCAGTTATCCTTTTCTACCTCTAGGTGGCATGATGTCTCTGCTGCAGGATACAGCAACAGATGGGCACTGAAGTCCTGATCAGCAAATACAGTGGATGATGGTTTTACAATAATGACAGTGACTGAAGACATCCCTGATCCTCTATCCTTCACTGTGGACCATCAATGGTCTCCCTTGTGCAGGACTGGTTAGCCTCCAAAGCATCAAGCTCAATGAACAGCTCCTCCATGTGTTGACCATGGATTACAAGAAGAGTCCTATAGTGTTTTGGTGATATTCAGGAGCAGTGAGTTATTACCATAAGACTGGGATAATTTACTGGTCTGGTATTTTCTTAGTTTATTCAGATCCCACCTTCAGCCTCCAAGGTGACAGCTGTCCCTCGGAATCCATTTTGTGGTGGAGCTTTGTGACTAATCAAGACATTTTTAAGGTATAGATGTTTTTCCATATAGAGTGCGGTCGCTGCCTGCAGGACACTGGCACGTATATGGGTCGTTAACAGAGCAGGACACTGGCACGTATATGGGAGAGCAGGACACTGGCACATATATGGGTCGTTAACAGAGCAGGACACTGGCACGTATATGTGTCGTTAACAGAGCCAGACAGCACATGTGGTTGCACCCTCATCACCAACTCCTAATATTCACCTATATAGTAGTCAGGGCAACTCGACAACCCAATGTTTGATATGAAGTAAGTGATATGAAGTAGCTAAGTGATATGAAGTAAGTGCCATTTTCAATTTGGCTTTGCTAACGTCACATGAATACCCGGCTCGTCTTGTGACGCAAGGATCTTCAGAAAATAAATGTGTGTAGTGTCTGAAACTCATTTGATCGTTCCCCGTATAGTTCACTCTATGATAAACACTACGTGGGGAATAATGAGTGAGTGAGTGAAGCATATAGTTCACTATATGATAAACACTACGTGGAGAATAATGAGTGAGTGAGTGAAGCATATAGTTCACTATGATAAACACTACGTGGGGAAGAGTGAGTGAGTGAAGCATATCGTTCACTATATGATAAACACTACGTGGGGAAGAGTGAGTGAATGAGTGAATGAGTGAAGCATATAGTTCACTATATGATAAACACTACGTGGAGAATAATGAGTGAGTGAGTGAAGCATATAGTTCACTATATGATAAACACTACGTGGGGAAGAGTGAGTGAGTGAAGCATATCGTTCACTATATGATAAACACTACGTGGGGAAGAGTGAGTGAATGAGTGAATGAGTGAAGCATATAGTTCACTATATGATAAACACTACGTGGAGAATAATGAGTGAGTGAGTGAAGCATATAGTTCACTATATGATAAACACTACGTGGGGAAGAGTGAGTGAATGAGTGAAGCATATAGTTCACTATATGATAAACACTACGTGGGGAAGAGTGAGTGAGTGAAGCATATCGTTCACTATATGATAAACACTACGTGGGGAATAGTGAGTGAGTGAGTGAATGAGTGAACCATGCTTAGAACACGGCTCTCTCGAATACTCGATTCTGATTGGTCAATCAACAATATTCACCGGTCATTATTTCTCGACAACCGACCGCTGCTCTGCCACACCTGGATTAATCAGTTGATAAGAGCATTTTGTCCGCAGATGCTACTAATTAGGCCAACCAGTTGCAGCTGTGGTGTCTTGTGTGCCAATTATGAATGAAACCGCTTTGTGTTGAAAACGCTATTAAAAAATCTATTTGAATAATTATTTTTGTCAGATTATTGAATGATTTAGTTGTAGGCCGTGTTCTAAGCGGGATAATGTATACTGAGCCGGTGATTACTGGAAATAATGACCTTCAGGTGAATATTAAGCCCTCCGCTGCGCGTCGGGCTAAATCATTCACCTGTCGGTCATTATTTCCACAGTAATCACCGGCTCAGTATACATTATCCCTTACATATAGTTCACTATAATAAACAACACATGGGGAATAATGAGTGAGTGAGTGAATGAGTGAACCATATAGGCTAGGTCACTATATGATAAACACCACATGGGGAATAGTGAATGAGTGAATCATATTGATTGATTGATTGATTGATTGATTGATTTATTAAGGTGTCATGCACTCAGATTCAGATTCAGATTCATTCAGAAAACTTTATTTATCCCCAAGCGGCAATTCAGTTTCTGCAGTTCATCACCGTTGCGGGTAAACACATTATGTCTCTGTCCTAAATCACAGGATACAAAATAGAGACATACAAAAAGACAAGAAACAAAGGAGAAACTCAGTGTGATCGACCGAGGGGAAGTGCATTTTGGTTCCTCGTGTCCCGCAGCACACATGGATCTGAGCCGCATAGATGCACGGCGCAACATTGTTTGTACACATGTAAAGTGCATAAGGTGCATGTGTAAACAATTGGTTTTAAAAGAGACATAAAAAATAAAAATAAAAGTAAAAAAAACACTCATCATGCCCAACCCAAACGGGTTTCCAAGACACACACTAAAATACAATAATAATACAACATTGACACATGTACAGTGGTACAATTAAATAAAAAACAGATTGTAGGACATTGTACTGCTCAGACAGCAATACAGAGCAATACATCAATTACTAAACAAAGAGTTTTGTCTTTTCTCCCAAGCTTTACAAATAAACTCTGCTGTGGGGGAGGTTCCTTTTTTAAAGCATAACTCAAGTTTCACATAATCGTCCAATTCAAAGAAGTCAGCATAAATGGAGGACATTTGACTAAAGAGTACTTCCCTATAGCGTCATCATAAGCAGTACAGTAAAACAGGAAATGAATTTCATTTTCAATTTTGCGTAATTCACATAGTAAACAGAGTCTATCTTCTTCAGGGGTTTTGCTTTATACCTACCAGTCTCTAGTGCTAATGGAAGAGTTCCAAGCGCAGTTGAGCAGACAGGGATCTTTTTCGTCTGTTCAAGTCAAACTTCACATAGGGCTCTACACTCTAACTGTCTTTTATGAGACGATAAGTTCTTAATTTTGGTTTATACCATAGGTCGACAGACCATTTATTTTTATACATACTGAACATATTACTCATAGTCTCTCGGGTGTCACAAAGTAGCTTGTTATGAAAAATAAAAGACAAGTCGTTTGAGTAAAATATGGATTTCAATTCATTTTCCCAAGGGTGACTATGGGCAATGTCCCAATTAAATATCTTATTCACTATTCACAATATCTATAGTTCACTATATGATAAACACCACATGGGGAATAATGAGTGAGTGAGTGAATGAGTGAACCATATAGTTCACTATATGATAAACACCACATGGGGAATAGTGAGTGAGTGAATGAGTGAACCATATAGTTCACTATGATAAACACTACATGGGGAATAGTGAGTGAGTGAATGAGTGAACCATATAGTTCACTATATGATAAACACCACATGGGGAATAGTGAGTGAGTGAGTGAATGAGTGAACCATATAGTTCACTATATGATAAACACCCCATGGGGAATAGTGAGTGAGTGAATGAGTGAACCATATAGTTCACTATATGATAAACACCACATGGGGAATAGTGAGTGAGTGAGTGAATGAGTGAACCATATAGTTCACTATATGATAAACACTACGTGGAGAATAATGAGTGAGTGAGTGAAGCATATAGTTCACTATATGATAAACACTACGTGGAGAATAATGAGTGAGTGAGTGAAGCATATAGTTCACTATGATAAACACTACGTGGGGAAGAGTGAGTGAGTGAAGCATATCGTTCACTATATGATAAACACTACGTGGGGAAGAGTGAGTGAATGAGTGAATGAGTGAAGCATATAGTTCACTATATGATAAACACTACGTGGAGAATAATGAGTGAGTGAGTGAAGCATATAGTTCACTATATGATAAACACTACGTGGGGAAGAGTGAGTGAATGAGTGAATGAGTGAAGCATATAGTTCACTATATGATAAACACTACGTGGAGAATAATGAGTGAGTGAGTGAAGCATATAGTTCACTATATGATAAACACTACGTGGGGAAGAGTGAGTGAGTGAAGCATATCGTTCACTATATGATAAACACTACGTGGGGAAGAGTGAGTGAATGAGTGAATGAGTGAAGCATATAGTTCACTATATGATAAACACTACGTGGAGAATAATGAGTGAGTGAGTGAAGCATATAGTTCACTATATGATAAACACTACGTGGGGAAGAGTGAGTGAATGAGTGAAGCATATAGTTCACTATATGATAAACACTACGTGGGGAAGAGTGAGTGAGTGAAGCATATCGTTCACTATATGATAAACACTACGTGGGGAATAGTGAGTGAGTGAGTGAATGAGTGAACCATGCTTAGAACACGGCTCTCTCGAATACTCGATTCTGATTGGTCAATCAACAATATTCACCGGTCATTATTTCTCGACAACCGACCGCTGCTCTGCCACACCTGGATTAATCAGTTGATAAGAGCATTTTGTCCGCAGATGCTACTAATTAGGCCAACCAGTTGCAGCTGTGGTGTCTTGTGTGCCAATTATGAATGAAACCGCTTTGTGTTGAAAACGCTATTAAAAAATCTATTTGAATAATTATTTTTGTCAGATTATTGAATGATTTAGTTGTAGGCCGTGTTCTAAGCGGGATAATGTATACTGAGCCGGTGATTACTGGAAATAATGACCTTCAGGTGAATATTAAGCCCTCCGCTGCGCGTCGGGCTAAATCATTCACCTGTCGGTCATTATTTCCACAGTAATCACCGGCTCAGTATACATTATCCCTTACATATAGTTCACTATAATAAACAACACATGGGGAATAATGAGTGAGTGAGTGAATGAGTGAACCATATAGGCTAGGTCACTATATGATAAACACCACATGGGGAATAGTGAATGAGTGAATCATATTGATTGATTGATTGATTGATTGATTGATTTATTAAGGTGTCATGCACTCAGATTCAGATTCAGATTCATTCAGAAAACTTTATTTATCCCCAAGCGGCAATTCAGTTTCTGCAGTTCATCACCGTTGCGGGTAAACACATTATGTCTCTGTCCTAAATCACAGGATACAAAATAGAGACATACAAAAAGACAAGAAACAAAGGAGAAACTCAGTGTGATCGACCGAGGGGAAGTGCATTTTGGTTCCTCGTGTCCCGCAGCACACATGGATCTGAGCCGCATAGATGCACGGCGCAACATTGTTTGTACACATGTAAAGTGCATAAGGTGCATGTGTAAACAATTGGTTTTAAAAGAGACATAAAAAATAAAAATAAAAGTAAAAAAAACACTCATCATGCCCAACCCAAACGGGTTTCCAAGACACACACTAAAATACAATAATAATACAACATTGACACATGTACAGTGGTACAATTAAATAAAAAACAGATTGTAGGACATTGTACTGCTCAGACAGCAATACAGAGCAATACATCAATTACTAAACAAAGAGTTTTGTCTTTTCTCCCAAGCTTTACAAATAAACTCTGCTGTGGGGGAGGTTCCTTTTTTAAAGCATAACTCAAGTTTCACATAATCGTCCAATTCAAAGAAGTCAGCATAAATGGAGGACATTTGACTAAAGAGTACTTCCCTATAGCGTCATCATAAGCAGTACAGTAGAACAGGAAATGAATTTCATTTTCAATTTTGCGTAATTCACATAGTAAACAGAGTCTATCTTCTTCAGGGGTTGCTTTATACCTACCAGTCTCTAGTGCTAATGGAAGAGTTCCAAGCGCAGTTGAGCAGACAGGGATCTTTTCCGTCTGTTCAAGTCAAACTTCACATGGGGCTCTACACTCTAACTGTCTTTTATGAGACGATAAGTTCTTAATTTTGGTTTATACCATAGGTCGACAGACCATTTATTTTTATACATACTGAACATATTACTCATAGTCTCTCGGGTGCCACAAAGTAGCTTGTTATGAAAAATAAAAGACAAGTCGTTTGAGTAAAATATGGATTTCAATTAATTTGCCCAAGGGTGACTATGGGCAATGTCCCAATTAAATATCTTATTCACTATTCACAATATCTATAGTTCACTATATGATAAACACCACATGGGGAATAATGAGTGAGTGAGTGAATGAGTGAACCATATAGTTCACTATATGATAAACACCACATGGGGAATAATGAGTGAGTGAGTGAATGAGTGAACCATATTGTTCACTATATGATAAACACCACATGGGGAATAATGAGTGAGTGAGTGAGTGAGTGAGTGAACCATATAGTTCACTATATGATCAACACCACATGGGGAATAATGAGTGAGTGAGTGAATGAGTGAACCATATAGTTCACTATATGATAAACACCACATGGGGAATAATGAGTGAGTGAGTGAATGAGTGAACCATATAGTTCACTATATGATAAACACCACATGGGGAATAATGAGTGAGTGAGTGAGTGAGTGAGTGAACCATATAGTTCACTATATGATAAACACCACATGGGGAATAATGAGTGAGTGAGTGAACCATATAGTTCACTATATGATAAACACCACATGGGGAATAGTGAGTGAGTGAATGAGTGAACCATATAGTTCACTATGATAAACACCCCATGGGGAATAGTGAGTGAGTGAATGAGTGAACCATATAGTTCACTATGATAAACACTACATGGGGAATAGTGAGTGAGTGAATGAGTGAAGCATATAGGTCACTATATGATAAACACCACATGGGGAATAGTGAGTGAGTAAATGAGTGAACCATATAGTTCACATGTTATAAACCAATATCCACAGCAGCAGCTGTGTTGCTGTTTTTGTCACCCTCTAGTGGTCAGAAAACTTAACTTATTGCACCTTTAAAATGCCATGTCAGACATCGTTATGATCCTCTCATGAATAAGTATGTCAGGTTTTGTGTGGATTGCGCCAATGTTCTTTGTGTTATGGATGGCTTTGTATTAGGCCACGCCTGTGAGGAAGCTCATGTCGGCCATATTGTTTATGTTGCTGGAAAATGATTACAAAGAGTTTCTCAAGGCCCTCTGGCTACAGTATGTAGTACAGACAGACATACAGACAGACAGAGAAAGAGAGAGAGAGAGAGAGAGAAACACAATCTAACCACTAGTTAGTGAACAACATCAATGTATATATATATATATATACGGTATATATATACATATCATATCAATCATATCATATCAAACCTTTATTGACAGACACTTGGTCCATAGATGTCACATACACAATTACAATATATATATATATATATATATATATATATATATATATATATATATATATATATATATATATATATATATAATGGACTCTTCTTATTCAGAGGCAACTTTGGTCCTGAAGACAGCTATTCCTGTACTGTGATTTCCACTCTCCTTCAGTGTGTGAGTTTACTCCACAGTGTGCCACTGACATAACGCCATCAGGTGGACCCTTAATGTACTCACTGTATGACTGCATGTATTTAGGACTTAGAATAGGTAAACTCTAATACCTTGCTATTCTTCCAGATTCTCCAAAGGTCGCAGCAGCTACCTACACCTGGTACAAGAAGAATGACGCCTCTCCAAAAGCATCAGGACAGACCTTCACCATCACTGACATCACCTGTGAACACAGTGGCAATTACGGTATTCATGTGAAGCCCAAAACAACAGAGGGCGCCATAACTCCACCTTGCAGTTGAATAGTTCACTTACACACACACACCTCTGTCGTGTAAGTGTCTTGTAAGTGTGGTGTAAGTGTGGAGAGGCGTCATTCTCATTGACGGGCTTGTCCGTCCAGTTCTTCTAATTCATACCGGAGGTGATCTATTTCTGTAACAAACCATCTTAATGTAATGCAAAATGTATATATTATGGGCTGTTGGGATTTTCAGCACTGCCAAATAGGGCTGGGTATCGCCACTGACTTCCCGATACGATACGATTCCGATACACAAGGTCCCAAGTCGATACGATTTCCGATACGATATGATACGATTCGATTTGATATCGATATTTTAGTTACAATACCAGTTTTGCTTTGATAATGGAAGAGATTCTCAAAGAACTAACGCTGTAAATTGTACAAGGAACCCTCTAACCTGGTGCATTTATAAAAAATATCAATATTTACATTAAGAATTGACCATAAAGCAAGCAGTTTCATCATGCAAATCTTTTTTATTTAAACATGACCAACATACAGTAGTCATTCAACATCTTATCTTTCTTTACAGTCATCTGTGAGAAGCCAAACAAATTTAGATTTCCACTGTACAACAGAATCGTTGAACAGCAGCATGTTGTAAACAGTGTTTCATAAAGTATAAATGCTTTGTAAATAAAATTAAAATAAAATAAAATACAGCTCATGAACATTTCCAGTTCACAAACATTATAGTGCAAACCGATTTGAGGTCTGTACATCCGTTTTTGATTCAACTACAAACATATATAAACGTCAACTTGAAACTATGTTTTATCTACCACACACAGCCTATAATAGCCTATGTTTATTATTATTATTTTGTAAAATGCATTTTAAAAGATCGATACTGAGATGTATGTATCGATACTTGTTCCTTCACATGAATATCGATTCAATATCGATATATCCATTTTTTTTTAACCCAGCCCTACTGCCAAACACACCATAATTCCCATGAGCACCACTAATTAATTTAGCATGCAACATGACAACATGCACCATCATCAGGTGCTGTATACTGCATGTTATATATACTAGTGCAGTGCCTGTTCCCCTCCCTCCCATTCCTCGCCTTCCTATCATGCTATCCCACGCTTCACCCCCCCCCCCATCCCCCCCATTGGTCAAGTTGCACAAAATTCAACATTGCATTCTCTCTGCAATGAAACAGAGGAACAATCCCTTTACAATCTTATTGTCAGATAAAAGATCAAAACTATCCATCACTGACTCTTCTTCTGCCTTCTGAATGGAGGTTCAATTACAAAATAACAACACACACAAAAAGTGTACAGTGCATGCTAATGAGCATTAAGACTATGTCATTGATGCTAGTGGAGAGCATGGTGATATAGAAAGAAAAAAGTACTAACTATAAATGGCAATAAAAACACATTCATACTTTGTTCACTCTCCAACTAAATCAGTACAGCAGGTATGGACATCTTCGTTGGTAACTATTTTCAGGCAAACAACTTCCTTTTAAAGGTTAGCTATGTTGGCTATGTTAAGCTAACAAAACATACATTTGCAAGAAACACAAATGTATGTTTTCCAATACATAAAAAAAATACACTCAAATAAAGGGTTATTTGCAATGGCAAATATTACCATCATCATTCATACTTTTGTGTATATAAGAGGGTAAGTGGGCTCTGTTTGTTTGTTTAAATTTTTGTCCCACTGATGATGTCACAATGTCTATGACATCATCAGTGATGTCACTCTAATTTTGATGTCACAATTACATCATCAGTGATGTCACTTGAGCACTCGATGATGCAAAGTTGAGTAATTGTGCGCTGTGCATGCCAATAGAGCAGGCGAGGCCAAGCAGCAGCTGAAGTTGAGCAATTGTGCGCTGAATGACATCACTCCAGCAGTCCACCCCCGATGTGATCAGTGATGGTCACTCCAGCAGTCCACCCCCGATGTGATCAGTGATGGTCACTCCAGCAGTCCACCCACGATGTGATCAGTGATGGTCACTCCAGCAGTCCACCCATGATGTGATCAGTGATGGTCACTCCAGCAGTCCCCACCCCCGATGTGATCAGTGATGGTCACTCCAGCAGTCCCCACCCACGATGTGATCAGTGATGGTCACTCGAGCAGTCCACCCATGATGTGATCAGTGATGGTCACTCCAGCAGTCCACCATGATGTGATCAGTGATGGTCACTCGAGCAATTCTGATGTCATCAGTGATACGAAGTTGGGCAATTGTGCGCTGCGCATGCCAATAGAGCAAGTGAGGCCATAGAACATTTCGCTCGGACCAAAACTAAAAAACAACAACATTGAAAACATATTTTTCTTTAAAGCCACAATTTTTTTTTTTTTTTTACATTTTGGTCCAAGTGAAATGTTATGTGGTCTCTCTTCTAAATATATTTGAACCGTTTGGTTTGAACAAGTAAAACGATTTTTATACGGATTTTACAAAATGTCTATGGGAAAATAAATGGCGGGTGAAAATCTCTGGCACAGTGCTGAAGCAGGAAGTGGCGGTCACTTTGGCTCTATGTGTTTGTGATTGCGTGACACCGAGCTGAGGTTCATGCACATACTGAACATTCTGCAGAGGAGGCGCTCCGGCTGTCACAGGGCTGATAGTCATTATAGGCCACGATGCAGCAGGAGTGGCTCTGGAATGTGACAGAGCAAGTGAAGAAGTTGTGTTTTTTGAATTTGTGTTTAAAAAAGCAGACTGTTTATTAAGGTCGCTTTCACATATAAGCTGATGGACTCGTTTGTCACAAGCACCAAACCTTCTGAACAATGTCACTGAACAACACAAGTGAATCCGCAAAACACAAACCATGGAGCAACACCACCTGCGATATTGGGATTTCTGGTTTTACTTTGGTGTTACTATCAAATAATTATTTAACAAGAATGTGCCGAATATGAGCAGCAGAGCAAGCTGTTGAACATTTCATTCTGCAGATGAGAGTAGCCTATACGTACCGAAGGAGATAGGCAAGCCGGGGCCAGCTGTTGAGAAATGTGATGTTGTTATGACGACGTACGTCACGACGCGGTGCACAGGTACTGTACACGTGTGCACGCCACGGTGTTTGTTTTGCTCCCTTCTACCGTCTTCTACTCATGATGCACTGCATGAGTGCATGAGATGCACTGGCGCTCTTGTGTTTAGTCCACTTTCACACAACAAACGAACCGCGCCAGGGTTCACTTGGAAGCGAACCGAGACCCACGTTTTCAAGCGGACCAGATTTCGTTTGTTTGTTCGGCCACAGAGTTGGTTTGCGCTACAACAACACCCCAAACGAAGCGCACTATCCAAGGAAACAAACTCGGGCGCGGTTAAAGCGGACTAAACAGCTTCTATGTGAAAGCAACCTAAGAAACAACTAAATGCTTATTCACAGCTCCCTCGCCCCACAGTTAATCCCATCAAAGTCCAGACTAAAGATAACAACATGTCTGCACCGTGAAGCAGTGAGAACAGTGTGTGCCGGATGCGAGGAATGCCTACAAACAATAAGTCAACCTTATCCAAGCTATCAGACCAGTTTAAATAAGGCTGGGCCGTAATTTGAGCTGCTGTTGATTTGATCTGGCAGCATTAACAGTAAAACAGGTTCAGTTTGGCACCAGAGTCACACACATGGCCGTAACTAGCTATGAGGACGGGGAGGTCCGGACCTCCCCTAATATTTCAGAGGGGGAAAAAAAAAAAAAAAAAAAAAAATTATAAAACAATCTGCATGGAAAAGCATGAAAAACACAGGATCGCTTTTATTTTGAAACGAAAGGCAGGTCAGGCAGGAAGTCATCTGACGCCGCGTCCGCGGTAACTTGATTCCGAGAGAGCAGCAGCATGGTGGTGAGTGATGACTGTCTGTCTGCCTGGCGAGATAATTGAAGGTGAGCGAGCTGCGAGACAGTGAGCGAGTGAACGACAGACAGTGAGTGACACTGACAGATTTTTTAGCAACAACCAAGAAAGTAAGTGTCTAGTCTGTCTCTTAAGTAATGTTACCTGTGTGACACGTTGGGATGCTACTGGCTAATCATGCATGATGCCAATTGCCAAGCTCCCGAAGTCAGGTATGCAGGTGGCTATATGCATGGTTTCAATTTCATGACCCAATAAGTAACAAAAAGAGGTGGTGTAAAGTTAAAAACAACATAATATATTTTATTTTATTTTTCAATCGTTCCTATCAGGAATAAATAAATGTCCCTCTGTATGTTTTTTTTATTATCGATGATGACTTTGTGTGTTGTGTACGGCTTGGGTTGTGTACCTGTGTTTGTAGGTGTCATTTTGATATGAATTTGGCTAAAACAGTTTGTGTTTGTTAGTTACAATTATGTTGACAGGAGAGCTGAGCAGGTGGTGACATGAAAGAGAATATACTGAATAATGACATCACAACAGTATAATCCTAATGTTGATTTAAAATGATATATTACTCTAAATATGGCTAAAAAAGGGGGAAAAAAACCCTCCAATTTTTTTCGGCGGCGCCCGCAAGGGCGCCGCCGAATGCGCCTCCCCTTGCTGGACCTCCCCTATTTCGGAACCCTGGTCACGGCCCTGGTCACACAGGTGTCATTCAGCGTCCAAACCCGTCCATCATCATATCCACAATATATGTATGTATGTATGTATGTATGTATGTATGTATGTATGTATGTATGTATGTATGTATGTATGTATGTATGTATGTATATCAGGGCTGTAGCCAAGCTTGGCATCAGTTGGGTCAAGCCCCGGCATAGGTACTGTACCACCGTCGGGCTGCTGCACATATGCCCGTTCTAGATCTGGTTCGTCAGTCACCCCCTGGACCCAGCAAGGCACCGCCGTCATGAGTTGGCGCTGACGGACCGTGCCCGCTGGGCATTAGCCTAGTTTTCTGTAGACAAGCGGGGGTTCACTCTTCGGCCTAACCCCCCTTACCCGCCTAAGAATTTCAATGCCAGCTCCAGGTTCTATGGTTGTAGACCTGTCAGCTTTCTGCCCCTCTCTCCTTAACTCAGAGGAGGAGCGGCGAGTGCATGCGCTGTGCCCTATGCGGGCGCTCCTGACCTGCTTCGGCAGGGCCCTGTCCAAGGGGCACTTGTCGCACCCTGATAGTGGAGGCTTGGCCTACTCTGCCGCGGGGAAGGTCCCCCCCGGAGGGTATTAGGGCCCACTCCGTGTGAGGTGTCACAACGTCATGGGCGTTATTTCGCGATGTCCCGGCGGAGGACATGTGTGCCGCGGCCTCATGGTCTACTCACCACACCTTGTGAGGTACTATAGCCTTGAGGTGGCCAGCGAAGCTGCCCTTCGCGCATGCTGCTGCCAACCGCCAGGCGGTGGTGGTGCCTTATGGTCACTCGTATGCTGTCCTGGGTTGCCATGGGCTCTTGCCATGTGCCCCCGTGTTGCCATCCGTAGGTCTCAGGGTCGCACAGACAGGGTGTTTCCTTGCAGCAAGGATGGTTGTACATCAGCATATGTGAGAATCCGCAGTTCAAAACAAAGTAAAACGTTACGGTTCTCCTACAACCCAGGTTTTACGAGTGAGAACGATGATTCTCCCAATTGCAGCCTTGCTGCCCTTGCTTCGCTTGGGACGGGCTGGATACTGTATGGAGTGACTCTCCTTGGCCCGGTTGGCACAGAGGATGTCTGGGTCACATGGGTGGCTGCGCCAATCACCGGCCAAGGTGCTGTGCTGATGCCGTCAGGTGCATCACGGATGGTTCTAAAGGTCTTTTTTCAAGGAAAGAATTAGAAGTATCCAGTTCCAGCGCCGCTTGGGTGGGCTTATAGCATAATGCGAGAATCCTCGTTCTCACTCGTAAAACCTGGGTTGTAGGACAACCCTAACTTTATTTGGAGCCACACGTGACTTACATTTGGATGAGAAGAGCCACAGCGTGGCCTGCTATTGGTCCGTGATCTGCGATCAGTGGCATCACTGGACAGGTGACCTGTTGTCAATTACACCCCAAAACATTGTCCCCTTTCTTGTCTATATTATGCTAAATGGGAGCATAATTTAAGCAAATGAACATCATGCTGTATTGAAGAAGACTTGAAATTAGCGTTTGAGACCATGAACTCATTAGGAAAGTGTTTACTGAGGCCATCAATCAAGTGACAAGTCACCCCCTGTTACCATGTAACACGTATACATTCCAAATACATTTGTCAGAGCGATTCTGTCAGATTTAATTAAATGTATAATGCATGATACTATAGCATGATACTGAATAGGCATCTAGTAGCAAATGTATCAGTTTTCAATAGTGATTCAAAAGGGTTTGTGTAGAAATGAAAATAAATTAAATAGTGATGAGTAGTGATACAACACTACACATACAGAAGGATGTATAGTAATTCCATAAGGATTGTGAAGGCATAGAGTAGTAAATGTGTAAGCATTGTGTAGTAATTCAATAATACCTGTGAAGGGATGAGTAGTGTTTATATAGTCATTTCCCAAAAGCCAAATAGTGAGACAGATAGTGGATCATGCAGTGATTTAAATAGTCATCATGTACAGTAGTAATGATCAGTAGTGATCAGTAGTGAAACGTTCCATTTCTCTACTCATTACTACATAAATCACTACACATCTCAACAGCAATCAAGTACAGTAGGTTTTCTGTAGATATTGTATAGTAGGGATGAGTAGTGATTCAGTCGTACTTTTTCATGAGGGACCTACCTGTCCTGACCTGGGGCATCATGTCTCTGAGTGTGGTCCAGTGACCAGGTGGCCTTTGTGTGGTGGCCTTTGTCAAGGCATAACGGCTTGACAAAGGCCACGTGCCCTTTGTCTGGTGGCCTTTGTCAATTATGCCTTCTATGCATCTGAGCCAGAGTGTGCGGTCTCACCTTTTTTAATTGATTTCTGCCCGCGACCGGCAGCACCTCACTGATACCTTACGGTGTGCCTTTTCTTCACTTTTATAACAGTATACACAGTAGGCATATTGCACTGCGCACACTTGATTTCTAAATGTCTTGTGTATGGTAGGGTGACCAGACGTCCCCGATTTTCGGGGACAGTCCCCGATTTCGGTGCTCTGTCCCCGGCTGGAGCTGTCCCCGAAAATGTCCCCGATTTTGGCCACAAAGTCAAATAATAATACTGGCAAGAAACTCGATAACAGAGCATTTGCGGCACCACAAAAGCCTGCCGTTGTGCACGTTGTGCAAAGTGCTGCCTGTGTGTGACAGAGTAGATCACAGAGTAGATGTTCTCCCTCTGCCCGTGCCGTGGTTTTCCCAGGACACAGCCGCCTGCAACTGAAGCCCCAGAGGTGGCGTCTGCTTGCTGCTTTTGCTACCGTCCTTGTTTACCGGACCCCATTCAGCGGGTTATCCCAGTTGTTTTGAATAATTAAAAGTACAGTAAAACTACCTGGTAAGTAAGTGCAGTAACTAACTCAAAACGTTTTTGCAGAGAAGTCAGTAACGTTTGTATGTACACCAAATTCCATTGAAAAAAATTACAATTTTTAACATGATTGGCGATGGATCATTGTTATCTAGTCATTAGCCTACTGTTCCCTAAATTGTCCTTCAGCCATCAAAACTTTGATAACCCCTGGTTTAAATTAACACAATTATGGTCATATTTATCTCTAGATTACAATTGTAATCATTAAATTTGCCTTTTAGTATTAACATGATTTTTTAAATTATTTTGTCAGCATTTAATATTAAATTAGCAGTTAATATGGTCATGTGGCCATTGAATACTTGAAACTGGTGAGCGACACCCTAAACTCAAGGAAAGTGTATACTGAGGTAATAAATCACTACTGTAATGTTTTTGTTTTGTGGCCCCCTGGGCCCCCCTAGCGGACCAGAAAATGTCCCCGATTTTCATTTGAGAAATCTGGTCACCTTGACGCAATTGACCAGATCAAGATGTCATTGCTGTTTCTCTCCTTATTGAATTTAGTTATCAGCTGCCTCCTGTCAGTTTTGCTTGCTTCCTGCTATCTCTTTCTCCCAGACTCCCTGTCACTGGTATTTATGTCTCGTAGAGCGTTTTAGGGTTAAAGTGCACAGACTTTTATGAGACTGCCAAGTGCCACGCACCCATATTGACCCATCTGGAGACTTTCCATTTTGAAATCTCAGTCTAGACATCCTGCTGAAAACACACACTAACATGCTAAAGTATAGGCTACTGTTGACCCAAGTCATATTTTTCTACTGTGTTCAATTTTGTACTGGCACTTTATAGTGTTGTGCTGGGGAACAAGTACTTTAAAATGTTAACATCTGCTGAGGAAGGCCAGTGGCATTATGGATTGTGCTGGTCTACCTGTAGAGGACACTGAGAAGCTGATGTCGCTTCTAAACTCCACTATCTAAACTCAAGACTAAAATAACCAGGAGCTCATTTATCCCTAATGTTATCAGATTGATTATCAGACCGATTGACATACACTACAGTATTATGGTGGTTTGTTGTGGGTTGTGTTTTTGTTATGCTTGTGTGTTTATTTTATTGTTAAGCCTGCATGCAAACCAAATGTTCTATGACATGAGCTGGGTTGTAATTGAGAGATGAGATCTGGAGCAAACAGTCAAATTTAGCAAATTGAATAGGTGCAACAAATCATGACTGACGTTTCGACACTAAACGTGTCTTCCTCAGAGTCAAACAGAGACATGGGAAGGATGACAGGTATACATACTTCCCCTGCAGGTAAATCAGGACTTCTCATAGGCAGGGCATGGTTACTGCATCATCACTTCCCAGCCAATGAAAAGTTACCACATACATACATACATACATACATACATACATCCAATGCAGGGACAGGTGCAAAGCACCAGTCAGATTAAAAGGTAAATACAATATAACTGATACAATGAGAGAATCAACCAACAATACATAGAAATATCACAGGAAACAAGATAGGCTATTGTCCTCATTTAGACCAAATGAGCTGGGTTGTGTTTTAGCAAAACAGTCTGAATGCCAGCGCTTACCAGAGATAATAATAATAAGATTGACTGCTGCAGTGCTGCTGAACTGTTGAAGAGGTGTGAGGAATACAAATGAAATATTATCTTCTAGAGTCAACAGTCTTATCTCAATAATTGTCTCCTATGACCTGCAATTTTGTGTGTTTGTGGAGCCAGTAGGGCCCTACTTACCTGCTAGTAAGCGCAGAAGGTGGTTATCAGCGATTGGTTATCAGTCATAGGTTTATATTTCACGTGTAAATCTTTTTTTTTTTTTTTCACAAGGAAAAATGCAATGAATAGTTCAATGACAGAGTCAGGTGGTCCTCATGGTAGGACTAAAAATAAAAATAGAAAAGAAAAGAAAAATGAAAAGAAAAGAAAAGAAAAGAAAAGAAAAGAGAAATACAAACCCACCCTCCCACCCGAGTGGCGTGCTGAACCCTCCCCACCCACCCCAACGTTAGTTCAAATGAAACCATAGCCTACATGGTAGTACTTTTCTTATACAAGTTCAGGTCAAGAGCTGTTTGATAACAGCCACAGCTGAGGCCCAGGTTATAACAGTTTTTTCACTAGCCCCATGCATTCGAGCTATAGATAATTCCATATGGAGAATGTTCAGAAAGGAAAAAAAGCCATTGTTTACGTTTCATTATATGAGGAGGCTCCCATCTTAAAGCAAGTACTTTTTATTTGCAGCTGTTAAACCTGCGAATAATACACGAGACTTAGATCCCGACAAGGGAAGTGGTGAGATGTCATTCAGAATCGACACTCTTGGGCAACAAGGTACAGACACATCCAGAAGATCTGACAGAGTAGAAGATAGCATTTCCCAGAATGAGGAGGACACCCCAGGGCCAGGGCCGTAGCTAGCTATGAGAACGGGGAGGCTACGGCCCTGCCCAGGGCACTCCCAGAACATATGTATAAAGGTAGGTGCCCATAAGGTCAAGATCACATAATTGACATATTTGGGGTGGGTATAATTTTCATGAGGTGACGTTTTCTAGGCGTAAGATATAATCTATGTAAAAAGTTGAAATGAATAAGCTTATTAACTTTAGTTTTTTGTTATTTAATCCTAATCCTAACCCTGACCCTAACCTTAACCTTAACCTGAAACCTAACCCTGAGTTTTTTTATTTGCCTAAATATAAAGTTGTTTGATAACAGCCATTCCGACCTACTAGCAGGTCCAGAAGGTTGTTATCAGCGATAGAAATGGGGCCTGACGACAAATAATAATAATAATAATAATGAATTGTATTTGTATAGCACACTTTCAAATCAAAACTGACATCCCAAGGTGCTTCACAAGAGAAAGTACACAGAATAAAAATAACAATAAAAAAATAAAAATAAAATAAAAACACTTAAATAGAGGAATTTAAAAACAGGCCCTAGTCGAACGCAGCGTGAAAAAGGTGGGTCTTTAGGCTGCTTTTGAAGGCTGCAAGGGAGTCCGAGGCCCGGATGGATCCTGGGAGCAGATTCCACAGGCGTGGCCCCAGTGCACAAAAGGCACGATTTCCCATGGTTGAGAGCCTTGTGCGTGGGATTGCAAGCAGGTTTTGGCTGCCAGATCTGAGAGTCCGGGATGAGGTTTGGGGGGAGAGGAGGTCCCGGAGGTAGGTCGGCCCGAGGTGGTTGGTGGCCTTGTAGACGAGCAGGAGGGTTTTGTAGGTGATGCGCTGGTTTACTGGTAACCAATGGAGGGAGTGGAGGACTGGGGTGATGTGGTGACTTTTCCGGGTTTTTGTGAGGACACGGGCGGCACTGTTTTGCACATATTGTAGTCTCTGGATGTTTTTGGCGGGGAGGCCTGCCAGCAGTGAGTTACAGTAGTCGATGCGTGAGGTGATGAATGCATGGACCAGTCTTTCGGCATCAGATTTAGAGAGTGAGGGCCTGAGTTTGGAGATGTTCCTCAGGTGGTAGAATGATGTTTGGCAGACCGATTTTATGTGGGCATCAAAAGACAGTGATGTGTCAAATTTAACACCGAGGCTGGTGACAAGTGAGGAGAGCGGGATGGAATGGTTGTCAACGGTGATGTGGGTGATACCGGCCTGTGTGGTTTGATGGGGTGTGCCGATGAGAATGGCTTCGGTCTTACTGCCATTTAGCTGGAGGGAGTTGCTGGCCATCCAGAGATGAATGTCATCAAGGCACCTGGTAGCACGGGTGAGGGCCAGGTGTGCGTCGGGGGAGGTTTGAAGATACATTTGAGTGTCATCAGCATACGAGTGAAAACTGATGCCATGGCTGCGTAGTATGTTGCCAATGTTGACAAGCCTGCTGAGTGCACGGGGTGACAACAGATCAGATCGGGTGTGCGCGTGTGTGTGTGTGTGTGTGTGTGTGCGCGTATGGGTGTGTGTGCGTGCGTGTGTGTGTGTTTGTGTGTGCGCGTATGTGTGTGCGTTGTGCGCGTATGTATGTGTGTGTGTGTGTGTGTGTGTGCGTGCGTGCGTGCGTGCGTGTGTGTGTGTTTGTGTGTGCGCGTATGTGTGTGCGTGTGTGCGCGTATGTGTGTGTGTGCGCATGTGTGTGTGTGTGTTTGTATAGCAGAACATGTGTTGACAGGAGAGATGGATGGTGGGTTGGACACACGCCGTCTATAACTAAGACAAAGCTCTTCCAGGGAAATGCACAGTGCACACAACATGTCCACACGTCCTGTAGCAGCTTGAGCCTATAGGCAGGGTTATGCCAGGACAGCACAGCACAGTGTCTTCATGTGTTCATCAGTCACAGTCATATTCTACATTAGACAGTAGCTGTCGTCTTGTCGGTCATGCAGGCTCTGCGCAGACAGCCCCATCTCACCATAACAGATTAAACCACATGAACAAATCTGTCACAAACTTCCTTCAAATAACAGACCTAATCCAAAACCTGTGCGACCGGCCCCATCAGACAATGTGTCTCCTTGGCTGAAAGAGCAGGGCAAGCTATTTTAAGCGAATAAATGATATGCACACCCTACAGTAAGTATAGTGGCGAGGTTTGTTCGAACAACCAGTCTAACTGTTAACTGCACCCTATGTTCTGTTCGAGAGCATTCGTAGGCTGGCTTGTCATCATCACGCATCTCATGTGCAAGTCTTTGCCAAAGCTGTAGAGATCTGAGAGGCAACTCCCTAACCAGCAATGTGTGACATCTAAAGGCCCTAAAGCCCTAAAGGTGGGCTAATGACTTTATCCAGATTGGTTTTATGAGTCTGGACGCTCCAAGTCTGATTTGTGTCACTTGTCCCACACCACATATGGAGGTAGTTTCCAATCTGCTTCAAATGTGCTTTTGACTGATGTGTCTTCAGTGCGGACGCGCAGATCCACCAAATCTGATTTGAACGTCACTCGCAAGTTAACTCGTCATCAAATGCTTCTGCGCAGGAAAACCACGTCACCAACGTGCGTATTTACTGACGCCCACATCGTTACCATAGCAACCCATGTAGATAGGCTGTTTAGGTCTGGACACACAGATCCGACTTGAGAATCAGATTTGTGGCAGTGCGGACACACTCTCAAATCAGATTTTGGAAACCAATCAAGATAATGATGATTAATGACTTTATCAGCAAATCGGATTTGCCTGTAATGTGAACATACCCATAGAGGTAGGAACTAGTGCTCACAAAGGTCAAGTGAACTGTCCAAGGTCAATCAAGTTCATATAGATGGTGCTCACAAAGGTCAAAAGGAGAGCCAAAGTGAACGTCACTTCCTGCTTCAGCACTGTACCAGAGATATTCATCTGCTATTTATTTTCCCAGACATTTCGTAAAATGCTTATAAAAATAATTGTACTTGGTCAAACCAAACAGCTCAGCTATATTTAGAATAGGGAGAGACCATAGAACACTTAAGTCGGACCAAAACTAAAAAAAACAAACAAAAAAAACATAAAACAAAATGTTCTTTAAATCAATCAAAGTAATTTTTTACATTTTGGTCCGAGTGAAATGGTATGTGGTCTCTCCTCTTTCTAAATATAGCTGAACCGTTTGGTTTGACCAAGTAAAACAATTTGTATAAGAATTTTACAAAATGATATGGGAAAATAAATGGCAGATGGGAATCTCTGGTACAGTGCTGAAGCAGGAAGTGACGTTCACTTTGGCTCTCCTTTACAAAAATGTAATTTAAAAACATACAGACATGAAACATTAAAAAGTAGGGATCTCTTAAAACATAGTACATTTAAAAGGACACGAAACCATGTAAATTAAAACAGAAAAGGGGGCATGAAGTAGGCTACTATTCAATTCAACAGTTCAGACAGCGAATAGCCTCAGGAACAAAAGAATGGCTGTATCTGTTCCTGCAACAGCGGGGCATCCTATACCTGCGCCCAGAAGGAAGGAGGGAAAACTCAGGGTAAAGAGGGTGCTGTGGGTCACGCAGGACACCCTGAGCCTTCTTAAGAACCCTCTTCTTATATAGAAGACAGAGGTCATTCAAGTTACAGCCGGTGATTTTGGAGCTCGTCCTGACAATTTTCTTTAGCATGTTCTCGTTTGTCAAGTTTATGTTCCCAAACCAAGAAATAAATGCAAAGGTGAGGACTGACTCAATACAAGAAGAATAGAACATTTTCAAAAGTGACTTGTCTACGTTAAAACTTCTTAGCTTCCTTAAAAAGAACAAGCGCTGATGGCCCCTAAATTGTTCTCCCATGTATGAATGTATTTCTCTGTTTGTATTGCTTGTGTTTTTGTTGTAACATTGTTTTTTATGCTGCCCTCTTGGCCAGGTCGCTCTTGAAAAAGAGATTTTAATCTCAATGAGACTTTACCTGGTTAAATAAAGGTTATTGATTGATTGATTGATTTTCTTTAGAATTGCCTTGAGGAACTTGATTGACCTTGGACAGTTCACTTGACCCTGACCTTCTCTATTTGAAGCACATGTGTGGATTCTGCCTGAGGGTGGATTTAGTCTTTGCACACAGAGGAATGAGACAACTAAGGTGTCTCTCCCCACCTTACACCACCTTGCACCTGTAAGTGACAACTGACGAAGTGACAACTGACGTGTCTCTCGCCACCTTACACCTGTAAGTGCCATTTAGTAGGGATTAGCTGGGCCTGAGTCCAGAATATTGTTCAGAGTTCGTGAGAATGATAGGTGCGTGACAGTCAGAGTTGGTCAGAGTTCATTGTTCGGGGGTGGGTGGGTGGGTGGGCGGGTGGTTGTGTTGTGTTGAGTTTTGAGGGGTAGAGTTCAGCAGGCTGACAGCTTGTGGGAAAAAGCTGTTAAGCACCCTGGAAGTTTTTTAGAGCGGATGGACCTGTATCTCCTACCTGAGGGCAGGAGGACGAACAGATGATGAGCCGGGTGAGATGAGTCCTTGATGATGCTGTGGGCGCGGCGCAGGCAGCGGGAGGAGTAGATGGGAGTGGATGTCCGGGAGCGAAGTCCCAATGATTTTGACCGCTGTTTTGATGACACGCTGCAGAGCGTGCTGGTCTGCTTTGGTGCAGCTGGAGAACCACACTGACAGACAGTATGTCAGCACGCTCTCGACGCCACATCGATAGAAGTTCACTATAGGAGCCTCTGTGGGAGTTTTTCCACGCTTCAGTTTCCTTAAGTAGAAGAGGCGTTGCTGTGCTTTGCCAATCATGGCGGTTGAGTTGGTGCTCCAAGACAGCTCCTTTGTGATGGTCAGACCAAGGAATTTGAAAGACGGGACGATCTCCACTGCCTCCCCGTCGATGAAGAGGGGGGAGTGGTGGGTGTGGTTGGCCTGACTTGCGAAAGTCTATAATCACTTCCTTGGTCTTTTTGGTGTTGAGCTCCAGGTTGAGACCGCGTCACCATTCCTCCAGCCTCTGAACCTCATTTCGGTAGGCAGACTCGTCGTTGTTAGAAATGAGGCCCAGCACCAGTGGCGGACTGCATAATCGGGCACGTCGGGCAAATGCCCGGTGGCCTGGCCTGGCCTGGCCTGCCAAAAAAAAAAAAAAAAAAAAAAAAAAAAATTTTTTTTTTTTTTTTTTTTTGCAAGCCAGGCCAGGCCACTCACTGAACAGCAGGCCAGGCGCCGCCTACTGGTTTACTAGTGGTTTTATTACTTTATTCAGGTTTAAAGTGGGTGCATCTCATTGTAAAATTGGACTTGGCCCAAAATGGGCTTCAAACGGCCCAAATTGGGCTTCAAACGGCCCAAATCGGGCTTCAAACAGCCCAAATCTGGCTTTAAACGACCCAAATCTGGCTTCAAACGGCCCAAATTGGGCTTCAAACGGCCCAAATTGAGCTTCAAACGCCCCAAATTTTCCGCCGCCGCCCTCCGGACGCCGGCACGCGCGTCGGCCCGTATCGGCCTGGCCTGCTTGGTATCTAATGCCCGGCCTGAATTATGATCCCAGTCCGCCCCTGCCCAGCACTGTAGTGTCGTCTGCGGATTAGATGATGAGGTTGGAAGGGTGGAAGGGGAGTTACGTGTGTATGCGTTGTAGAAGAAGGGGCTGAGCATGCAGCCCTGGGGGGCGTCGGTGTTCAGGAACAGGATGGAAGATGCATGCTTGCCGAGTTTGACAGACTGTGAGCGGTTGGATAAAAAGTCCAGAACCCTTGCAGAGTGAGGTGCTGAGTCCCAGGGCCTGGAGTTATTGTGCTCCAGGTGTTCTAGGGCAGTATGAAGAAAGATGGCTATAGCGTCACCACATACTGGGTGTTATGTGTGTGCGTACTGGAATACATGAGGTCATGGGTGTGTGTGTGTGTGTGTGTGTGTGTGTGTGTGTGTGTGTGTGTGTGTGCGCGTGCGTGCGTGCGTGTGTGTATGTGTATGTGTGTGCGCGCGAGCTGTTTTCTCTCAAGGTCATGTTGACACTCTCCACACAGACAGTTCCACAGGAAAGCCCCGGCCTTGTTGACTCAGTTTGTTTGCAGAGTGTTTGGTGTGCGTGTGCGTGTGCGTGTGTGTGTGTACGCCAGAGTGTGCACTGGGCGTCGGTTCTGGCCAAGTCAGAGTATTTGCTCAAGGAGTGGATGGTGCCACTTTGTGCAAGGTTGTGCCGGTGTCTGTGTGTGTGTGTGTGTGTGTGTGTGTGTGTGTGTGTGTGTGTGCGTGTGCGCACCTCAAAGATCACTGTTCGTGTTTGCTGTTTAAGTAGTGTATCAGTCCGTGTTTGTCAAATACAAACATAATCTTTCCACAATAAGATGAGCATGTGTGTGCGTGTGCGCACATGTGTGTGTGTGTGTGTGTGTGTGTCCGTGTGTGTCTGTGTGTGGTGTGTGTGTGTGTGTGTGTGTGTGTGTGTGTGTGTGTGTGTGTGTGTGTGTGTGTGTGTGTGTGTGTGCGTGATGATCGAGTCCCGCCGGAGGCCTCACTTGTTAGATTTGTTAGAGAGGTGGCCCACTGATGTTCCTCGTGGAGCTCGCGGTCTCTGGTCTGCTGGAGCTCGTGCTCGCGGTCTCTCTCCGTGGTTTGTTTATCTTGCATTGTCTCAGGTACGTCTGTCAGAACGTCGTCAAGGGGCTCTATCCTCGCTTTTGTGTTAGCGCCCGTTTTGCGATTGAATAGCGCAAAACGGGCCCTAATTGTGGCCGTGTCGGCCCGCTGTGCTTGGCATCATCTCGCGCAAACCTCCATAGGCGTGTTTATGCCCAAAACAGTATTCACACGTGTGAGACCATCCCCCTTAAAAGCCACAGCGTCGTCACTTCTGTGACATCAGCTTCTTTCTTGCTGAGTGGGCAAGGAGAGGGACAGAGTGAGAGAGAGAGAGAAAAGAGAGAGGGGAGAGAACAAGAGAGGGGAGAGAGAGGGAGAGAATTGGAGGATGAACCAGTTCAGATTCAGATAAACCATTAGAAACTAACAAAAATTGGTGCTGATGGAACGATATTCCATTTGAAACAGACCAAAGGGCTGCCGCGCAGTTACGCAGTGAATATCCCCATGGTGTTATTATGTTGAAGCGTGCACTTACTGTAATTAGTCCTTTCGTTCATATAGGCTATAACATATACACATTTAAAAATATTAATTTCTTTAATAGGGTAGGGATGTGTGAATTTTAATTCTAGCCTATTTTAATAGCCTATATCAGAATTGTCCACTCGGGTTAAGCTATTGACTGCGGTCACGCCATCCACGCTGTGGAGAAGCTGGTCTTGCATGCGTGTAATTGCAGGGAAAGAGGTTACTCTACTGGCCGGCACAACTCAAAAGTAATCTACTGTTATACACCTAACACCACAGATCTGTATGGTCGGGAATTATGTAGCCTAATAAAACCATGACAAACAAATTCTCATTTTCAAATCAAGGTGTGTGTTCTTTCTGCGCTGTATAATTGAAAATAAATGTGGCATTCTGAAGAGGCGGGGGAGTGTGTGCGCACGCAAGGTTTTTGGAGAGAGAGGGACATCCATGCCATGTGTAATATATCCAAGCGAGGATTTCCTGCACTGCGTGGAGAATACTGTGTGCACTCAGGCGCAATAGATTTTTTGAGCGCTAAGACCTGCTATTAGGTGGCGTTAAAAATGTAGAGAAGCCGAGGACATTTTTCCTAAGACATTGCACCGGAACGCTTGGTTTGGCACGGGCGACGCCCAAACCTGTGTTTACGCTCGGAACCTGGCGCTTGGCCAGAGTGCAAAATGACACTTGCGTGAGGCAGACGATAGCGCCGTACCAGGGGCGGACTGGGATCCTAATTCAGGCCGGGCATTAGATACCAAGCAGGCCAGGCTGATACGGGCTGATGCGCGTGCCGGCGTCCGAAGGGCGGCGACGAAAAATTTGGGCCGTTTGAAGCCCAATTTGGGCCATTTGAAGCCAGATTTGGGCCGTTTGAAGCCCAATTTGGGTCGTTTGTAGCCAGATTTGGGCCGTTTGAAGCCCAATTTGGGCCGAGTCCAATTTTACAATGAGATGCACCCACTTTAACCCTGAATAAAGTAATAAAACCACTAGTAAACCAGTAGGCGGCGCCTGGCCTGCTGTTCAGTGAGTGGCCTGACTGCGAGCACCAAAAAAAAAAAAAAAAAAAAAAAAAATCAGGCCAGGCCAGGCCAGGCCACCGGGAATTTGCCCGACGTGCCCGATTATGCAGTCCGCGCCTGCGCCGTACTACGATAGGGCCCAAGGTCCAAGCTTCTTATCTGCTCTTGACTGGTTCAAGAGCAGATATGGTCTTGTCCTAGAGCACTTCCAATAGGTGTTTTGTCTGGACCTATACATCGGCTTTGGGTACTACTACTACGAGGAGAACAGCTGAACGCCTTGTCTGATGTAGTATTGGGTGATTGCCACCTTGCACATCGCCACCATTTATGCCTGTTTTGTCTTCCCTGATCGGCCTCCTGGATCTTCTTATCTGAAAATTTTATTTTTCTAAGTCCTTTTCACGGGTCCTGAACCGAATAAATGTCTTTGATGGCGGATACTGGCCGGTGTTGCACTCAACTAGATCCCCATGATGATTTGGTTACCTCTTCCGTTCAAACACGCCCGTGGGCACAGCTTCTACTGTAACACCGGTGCGAGAAAGAGATTCACCCCACTCTTGAGAGAGGCGAGCCGTGTCGCGCGTTGGTTTTGCGCGGGCGGATGACTGGTTGTCTGTGTATGGAGGTCGGGGGCAAATCTACCGTCTGAAATTCACACGGTGTGAGAGTTTACTGAAATTGATTACTAATTCCTGTGGACAAGTGATTTGTGGATGTGTTGTCAGCGCCAGCAGCGTGGTGAAAAGAAAATCCTTTTTGAGTGACAGGCCCCCCGCTGTAATGGAGCCTGTGCCAGTGTCGATCAAAGCTGCTGGACTTATAACGGGTGGGATACCGCTTTCTCCTTGCTGTGACTTTGTAAGAGGTGGGGTACCCCTTTCTCCTTGCTGTCACTTTATAACAGTTGGAGTACCCCTTTCTCCTTGCTCTCACTTTATAACGGTGTACCCCTTTCTCCTTGCTGTCACTTTATCACGGGTGGGATATCGCTTTCTCCTTGCTGTGACTTTGTAAGAGGTGGGGTACCCCTTTCTCCTTGCTCTCACTTTATAACGGGTGAGATACCCCTTTCTCCTTGCTGTCACTTTATAACAGTTGGAGTACCCCTTTCTCCTTGCTCTCACTTTATAACGGTGTACCCCTTTCTCCTTGCTGTCACTTTATCACGGGTGGGATATCGCTTTCTCCTTGCTGTGACTTTGTAAGAGGTGGGGTACCCCTTTCTCCTTGCTGTCACATTATAACAGGTGGGGTACCCCTTTCTCCTTGCTGTCACTTTATAACAGTTGGAGTACCCCTTTCTCCTTGCTCTCACTTTATAACGGGTGAGATACCCCTTTCTCCTTGCTGTCACTTTATCACGGGTGGGATATCGCTTTCTCCTTGCTGTGACTTTGTAAGAGGTGGGGTACCCCTTTCTCCTTGCTCTCACTTTATAACGGGTGAGATACCCCTTTCTCCTTGCTGTCACTTTATCACGGGTGGGATATCGCTTTCTCCTTGCTGTGACTTTGTAAGAGGTGGGGTACCCCTTGCTCCTTGCTGTCACTTTATCACGGGTGGGGTACCCCTTTCTCCTTGCTGTCACTTTTTAACAGGTGGGGTACCCCTGCTTATCCCTGATGGGATACGCGCGCTGGATTCCTAGGCTCGTCCGCTGCGCGGCCTTGACCGCAGCTCGGCTGCTGTGTGGCCAATGAGACCAGCATCAGTCACTGATGATGTCAAATTTATGACATGACTGATGATGTCACAGTGGGATTTATGAGGGATTTATGACATCACAGATTATGTCACAGTGGAATTTATGACATCACTGATGATGTCACAGTGGGATTTATGACATAACAGTGGGACAATCACAGTGGGACAGAGAAACAGAGAAACAAACAGACAGACAGAGCCCTAGCTCCCATTTATATACTGATGATGATGATGATGATGATGATGATGATGATGATGATGATGATGATGAAGATACAGCGCTTTTCACAGACAGAAGTCACAAAGTGCTTTACATGTGCATAGATAGAGACATGAAAAAAGGCACTAAGCCACGTACGATGAAAATGCAATGCACAGCAAAGCATAATGCAAACAAGATAGAAGAATAAAGAAAACAAATGCAAATACAAAGTGCACATAGGCAGTCAGGTGAAAGCCTGTTTAAACAGACAGGCCTTTATCTGAGTCTTAAAAGAGCCAACAGAGTCGCTGGACCTAATATAAGAGGGCAGAGAGTTCCACAGTTTCTGTGGAACGGCGGTAAATGCTCTGTCACCACGCGTCACGAGGCAGGTGCGTGGGGCGGATAAGAGATTACGATTATTTGACCTGAGGGAGCGAACTGATGAATGAAGGATCAGTAGATCCGCCACGTAAGATGGAGCCTGACCATGTAGTGCTCTGTAGGTAAGCTGGAGCCTGACCATGTAGTGCTCTGTAGGTAAGCTGGAGCCTGACCATGTAGTGCTCTGTAGATAAGATGGAGCCTGACCATGTAGTGCTCTGTAGGTAAGCTGGAGCCTGACCATGTAGTGCTCTGTAGGTAAACTGGAGCCTGACCATGTAGTGCTCTGTAGGTAAACTGGAGCATGACCCTGTAGTGCTCTGTAGGTAAGCTGGAGCCTGACCATGTAGTGCTCTGTAGATAAGCTGGAGCCTGACCATGTAGTGCTCTGTAGGTAAGCTGGAGCCTGACCATGTAGTGCTCTGTAGATAAGCTGGAGCCTGACCATGTAGTGCTCTGTAGATAAGCTGGAGCCTGACCATGTAGTGCTCTGTAGATAAGCTGGAGCCTGACCATGTAGTGCTCTGTAGGTAAGCTGGAGCCTGACCATGTAGTGCTCTGTAGATAAGCTGGAGCCTGACCATGTAGTGCTCTGTAGATAAGATGGAGCCTGACCATGTAGTGCTCTGTAGGTAAGATGGAGCCTGACCATGTAGTGCTCTGTAGGTAAGCTGGAGCTTGACCATGTTCTGTAGATAAGCTGGAGCCTGACCATGTAGTGCTCTGTAGGTAAGCTGGAGCCTGACCATGTAGTGCTCTGTAGGTAAGCTGGAGCCTGACCATGTAGTGCTCTGTAGGTAAGCTGGAGCTTGACCATGTTCTGTAGATAAGCTGGAGCCTGACCATGTAGTGCTCTGTAGGTAAGCTGGAGCTTGACCATGTTCTGTAGGTAAGCTGGAGCCTGACCATGTAGTGCTCTGTAGGTAAGATGGAGCCTGACCATGTAGTGCTCTGTAGATAAGATGGAGCCTGACCATGTAGTGCTCTGTAGGTAAGCCGGAGCCTGACCATGTAGTGCTCTGTAGGTAAGCCGGAGCCTGACCATGTAGTGCTCTGTAGGTAAGCCGGAGCCTGACCATGTAGTGCTCTGTAGGTAAGCCGGAGCCTGACCCTGTAGTGCTCTGTAGATAAGCTGGAGCCTGACCATGTAGTGCTCTGTAGGTAAGCCGGAGCCTGACCATGTAGTGCTCTGTAGGTAAGCCGGAGCCTGACCATGTAGTGCTCTGTAGGTAAGCCGGAGCCTGACCCTGTAGTGCTCTGTAGATAAGCTGGAGCCTGACCATGTAGTGCTCTGTAGATAAGATGGAGCTTGACCATGTAGTGCTCTGTATAGCTGGAGCCTGACCGTGTAGTGCTCTGTAGGTAAGCTGGAGCCTGACTGTGTAGTGCTCTGTAGGTAAGCTGGAGCCTGACCATGTAGTGCTCTGTAGATAAGCTGGAGCCTGACCATGTAGTGCTCTGTAGATAAGATGGAGCCTGACCATGTAGTGCTCTGTAGGTAAGCCGGAGCCTGACCGTGTAGTGCTCTGTAGATAAGCTGGAGCCTGACCATGTAGTGCTCTGTAGATAAGCTGGAGCCTGACCATGTAGTGCTCTGTAGGTAAGCTGGAGCCTGACCGTGTAGTGCTCTGTAGGTAATCTGGCGCCTGACCATGTAGTGCTCTGTAGGTATAGCTGGAGCCTGACCATGTAGTGCTCTGTAGGTAAGCTGGAACCTGACCATGTAGTGCTCTGTAGGTAAGCTGGAGCCTGACTCTGTAGTGCTCGTAAGCTGGAGCCTGACCATGTAGTGCTCTGTAGGTAAGCTGGAACCTGACCATGTAGTGCTCTGTAGGTATAGCTGGAGCCTGACCCTGTAGTGCTCGTAAGCTGGAGCCTGACCCTGTAGTGCTCTGTAGGTAAGCTGGAGCCTGACCATGTAGTGCTCTGTAGGTAAGCTGGAGCCTGACCATGTAGTGCTCTGTAGGTAAACTGGAGCCTGACCATGTAGTGCTCTGTAGGTAAGCTGGAGCCTGACCATGTAGTGCTCTGTAGGTAAACTGGAGCATGACCATGTAGTGCTCTGTAGGTAAGCTGGAGCCTGACCATGTAGTGCTCTGTAGGTAAGCTGGAGCCTGACCCTGTAGTGCTCTGTAGGTAAACTGGAGCCTGACCCTCTGTAGGTAAACTGGAGCCTGACCCTGTAGTGCTCTGTAGGTAAGATGGAGCCTGACCGTGTAGTGCTCTGTATGTGAGTGTGAGGATCTTGAACTGATACCTAAATGGAACAGGGAGTCGGTGGAGTGATTTCAGAATGGGTGTGATGTGATATCTATTAGATCTTGTGAGGAGTCTTGCTGAAGTATTCTGAATTGTTTGCAGGCGGCCGAGGGCAGATTTACTAAATGAGGGGAACAGGGCATTACAATAGTCTATACGGGATTAAATACGGGCATGAACAAGCATCTCCAGTTCTGTCGTGGAGACTACAGATCTGAGTTTGAGAGATTTACGCAAAAACACGATTTGGAGAGCTGGCTAACATGATGGTCGAACAACATTGCCTGATCAAAAATGACACCTAAGTTGCGCAGGTTTGAGAGAACTGAAGATGAGAGAATGAATGAATGAATGTCTTTATTGCAGACTCATGGTCCATAGAAAACGTACAATTGCGAAAAACATAAATAAATAAAAACAGTCCAAACGAACCTCATGTGAGACAGGCCATTTAGGACTATTTTAAATACAGGCTTTTAAGCCAATGTATCCTAAGGCTAAAGGAGTATCTAGTGCAGCTCTTCACAGGGTTCGTTACACCGACAATGACTATGTTTACATGCACACAATATTCCGGTTTTTGCCCATATTCAGAAAATGACAATATTCCGACTCAATGAGTAATCCTCTAATATTCCCATTTACATGCAGCCGTAGCTCGCCTTCCCTGACACGTGAGGGAGGGCAGGGAGAGAGAGAGATTTAGGTAGAATCAGTGGAGTTTTTCTGTTGAGAATAAACAGAGCAGCGCTACAGTATTCTTACCAGCATCACTTGGTCCATTTCAGGAGCTTTGCTGCTGGAAAGTTTGGCGTTGCGATATTTGCACATCCAAGTCTTTCATAAAAAGTAGGCTACTAGCCTACGTTATTACCTTGCAGGCTCGCAAGCATTTTGGACTCTCTCTTTAAATATCTCTCTTTTTAAATCGTTCTCATCTCCTCCCGATCCTTCTACCGAGTTTGGTACAGTTTGGTACAGCATTCTGGACAGCTCACTCCAAAAACAAACTACAGAGAATAATAATCAATAAATCCTCCAAAATAATCCACACCCCCCTTCCGTCACTTGAATCACTCCACCGCCAAAGGACAATAAATAGAGTTAAACTAGAATGACCGCAACGCAGACTTATGCCTCCGCCATTAGTTCATTATTGAGTCCAAATCGCCATTTGAGGCAAATTGGAAGAAATTCCGTGAAGGCGCTCCTGTGATGTTGCGTTACAGAGGTTGGAAATTGGGTGTGTGAGGTCACAGTGATCTTGAACTTTGACCACCAAAATGTAATCAGTTCATCCTTGAGGCCAAGTTAATGTTTGAGGCAAATTTGATGAAATTCCATCAAGGCATTCCTGAGATATGGCGTTAACAAGCTTGAAAATAGCGTTGGAGAGGTCACAGTGACCTTGACCTTTGATCACCAAAATGTAATCCTTTCATCCTTGCGCCCAAGTCGACGTTTGAGCCAAATTGGCAGAAATTCCATCAAGCAGTTCTTGAGATATCGCTTTAACGAACTTGGGAATGGCATTTGTGAGGTCACAGTGACCTTGACCTTTGACCACGGAAATCTAATCAGTTCATCCTTGAGTCCAAGTTGATGTTTGAGACAAGTTTGATTAAATTCCGTCAAGGCATTCCTGAGATATCGCGTTAACAAGCTTGAAAATGACGTTCGAGAGGTCACAGTGACCTTGACCTTTGACATTTGACCACCAAAATCTAAGCAGATCATCCTTGAGTCTAAGGGCGTTTTCCCACTGGAACGTTTTAGGTCGACTTAACTGAGTTTTGGGCCCGAACACGGCGCGACTGGGTCAGTGTAAACATGCCACTCGAACTCGTAGTCGACGTAACTCACTCGCTCTCGGTCCAGCTGGAGAGGGTGGTTTCGGAGCGGCTTGCGTCGCCCTAACCCTAATGCGGCGCGAGTGATGTGTGAACGCGCGCCGACTTCAGCTCGTCCTAATGCTGTATTTCTAATGTTAACATCAATGGGGCGTTCACAAACATTGAATAAACAGTTATTGGACAAATTACCACCAAGGGCATAGCAACCCTAGCGTTACAAACGTTAATGTTTACAACTTACCTGGCTGTTCGCCGATAATATCTGCGTATGGTGAGGGCTTCACGGTTCAACAGAATCAGTACATGAAAACATTGTTTTCCAGACGCAGCCGTGCCTCGTTTTCAAATTCAACACTTTCCCGATATTGAAAGAGACAAACGATGTAAAATGCAAAAAGCAGTACCAAGTACCATGTTTACATCCCGGGCTTCCTTTCCAGGTGGAATTACGCTATACGTGTCTACTTCCGTCTGGTTGGCATGGATACATGACGCTCCACTCTGTAGAACGACGGCCTGGGCGCGGTGATAAAAAGCACATGTGAAACGGAGCCGCTCTAGTTGAAAATTGAAACATTGTATACTTTTCACTGCTGCGGCAGCGCCTGGCTTGACCCAAATATGTGTGAAAACGCCCTAAGTCGATGTTTGAGGCAAATTTGATGAAATTCCGTCAAGGCATTCGTGAGATATCGCATTAACAAGCTGGAAAATGGCGTTTGAGAGGTCACAGTGACCTTGACCTTTGACCTTTGACCACCAAAATCTAATCAGCTCATCCTTGAGTCCAAGTCGATGTTTGAGACAAGTTTGATTAAATTCCATCAAGGCATTCCTGAGATATTGCGTTAACAAGCTTGAAAATGGCGTTCGAGAGGTCACAGTGACCTTGACTTTTGACCTTTGACCACCAAAATCTAATCAGATCATCCTTGAGTCTATGATGTTTGAGGCAAATTTGATGAAATTCCGTCAAGGCGTTCCTCAGATATCGCGTTAACAAACATCGTACGGATGTACGTACGTACGTACGTACGTACGTACGGACAACCCGGATCCATATGCCGGCCTGGCTATCGCCGGCGGAGGCATAAAAATTATTTCTGACCCCACTCACTCAGCACACCACATCTTCCAGCTGTTGCCTTCCGGGAGGCGCTACAGGTCTCTGCCCACCAAGACAACCCATTTTAAAAACAGTTTCTTCCCCACTGCCATAAGGACACTGAACTCTCTATAACAGCCCCCCCATATCTCTGCTGCTATGACCAGTGTTGGGCAAGTTACTTTCAAAATGTAATATACTACAAATTACTAGTTACTTTTATTTGAAAGTAATAAGTTACTTTACAATATTACTGTCTGCGTAGAGTAACTTGTTACTTATTACACTACGTTTGCATTACTTTTACCAAAATAACAGCAGTAGCAGAATGACATTGCTGCTCCGGAACCATCCGGATACAGAATTTCAACCATCTTGAAGTCAGTGTAAACCACCCAAAATTGTAAATGTTATCCTTTTCCTTTGTTATTGTCATCTAAAGTGGTTATTTGCATAAAACATACAATTTGCTTAGGAAATGATTGTATCTTTATTTAAATATGTGCTTTGATTAAAAAAAAGTAACTCAATGTGTAACTTGTGTTACTCGACAAAGTAACTGGTATAATATTACTGAATTCCAATTGGTAAAAAGTGATACTGCGTTACTGATAAAAGTAATATATTACATGTAATATGTTACTTTTGTAATGAGTTACCCCCAACACTGGAGATGACTGTAATATGTACTGTTATTGTGTTTTTTCTGTATTTATTTGTTGCTTATGATGTTCAATGTTGGACCATGCTTATGTATGAACTGTACTGAAAATAAATTCCACCAGCCTGGCTGTGTGCTCATTAAAGAATCTAATCTAATCTAATCTAATCAGAAATGTGGGCTTTTTTCGCATGGCAGAGATGATGGATTATATGATTATATCGCCTCTTCTAGTGCTTTCACACATCAGTTGACCGCAAACAGGCAACATGTGTCGCAAACTGCAGTAAAAACCCTGATTGAGACGCATATTCCGAATGCGCTCAGTATACATGATCAAAGAATCCTCCTAAAACCTGAATAATACTGGAATAACCCACATGTCTGAAAGTATGAAAAACAAGTTCCACAGAGCGAGAGAATCCACAAAGCCTTCATCTGGTTTGCTCAAAATTTCCATTTGCTCCTTATTTCATTGTTCTGAGTTGCTGCGTGACATTCCGCTCTGCCTCCTGTCAGTCAGCTGACATCACAGGAAGAGAAGTCTCCCTCCAGGAAATAATTCCTCAGAAACATGTGCCCTATAATATATATATATATATATATATATATATATATATATATATATATATATATATATATATATATATATACATACATGCACACGCACACACACACACACACACACACACACACACACACACACACACACACACACACACACACACATATTTATTTATTTATTTATCTACTTATGGCCTCCTGAAAATCTGTGTAAAGATCGGTGCGGCCTGGGGTCCTTCAGGCTAGAGCGAGGTGCTCGGCGCAGGCGAATGACGTGCAGCGCACAGGCCTTCTTGAGGCATCCTCTCTGCCCATGGTACGCCATGATGGTACGGCATGGTAGGATTGCCTTTTCCCCAGGGAGGAGGAGCGCGGCCGGGAGAAACCCACAGGGCCTGAGCCTCCATGCACCGAAGGGTCTTTCAATACTGCGGTGTAGCACTAGCTCTATTGCAGCGGATTGGGCGTGATCAGCCCTTCCGCGGGCAACGTTGCAGACAGAGTAGGAAGGCTGATCCATGAGCGGCTGCTTCCGGGACGCGGGTCGGGGGTCTTAATCGGCCTCGGCTGGGTCTACTGGGCGAGGGTGTATGATGTTGACAGACCCGAAACACCTTACGACCCCAGCTAACATCACTGATGACGCGTCCCAGCGCATGCTGTAGTATGTATTTTGAATGTATTTATTTATTTATTTGCATCTGGGTAAGCCGGCCCGGGACAGCAGCTTATTTGAAGCTAGGTTTGAGGTTTGATGAAAGCAAGTCATTTAAAAAAATAAATACAATTAAAAATCTAACTACATACAGCATGCACTGCAAAAAAAAATTGGGCAATGTAAATGAGCTATAATGGTAAATGATAGTTAAAATTAAAGACAAAAAAAAGTGATTAAGTGGATTTGAGCAAGGTGCTTAACTGCTCCAAGTAGAACTGTTTGACTGTGAAGTGGCAGGCCAGTATTGAAAATTAAACTAAATTAACTGCTAAATGTCTGCTGATAAGTGTGAATGTGTTAGTCAAGAACCCAGTGAACAATGAGAACGTTCGCCAGGCGAAGATGTTGGCCAAGCTGCTCTGACGACAGCAGGAAACTAGGACTATAATACAGAAACAATTGAGGAAGTTGTCCACCAAACATTACTGCAATCATGGCAACCGCACTGACTTCCTTCAGGTAAATTTGCTCTCGTAGTGATTCAACCAGATGCACTTCCTCCTACTACGTCTGAGATATTATGGCTGAACCATTTTAACTACAGGACTTGGAAACAGTCCAAAAGAGCACTGAGAAGACCCAGGCTTCTCTCTCCAGTTATTTCAGGGAGAGGTGGTGGAGAGACGCAGCACACACGCAGCACGCACACACACACGCATGCATGCACGCGCACCCACATACACGCGCACACGCACACACACACACACACACACACACACACACACACACACACACACACACACACCCACACACACACACTCACACACACACACACACACACACACACACACACAAGCCCTTTTCCCACATGCGTACCGGAAAATTACCTGTAAGTCAATATCGGACATTTCCCTGAATTTCCCTTCACACCTCAGCGTTCGCAAGTGAGAATCTAGTCGTCAAATAGCCGGTATGTTGGGGGGTGGGGTGGGGTGCGGCGGAGCGGGCGGGGGGCGGGGGGCGGGGGGCGGAGGAGAGTGGCCTGGGGTCTGTGCTGCAGGCCACTGAGGCCAGTCAGAAAAAAACAACAAACACACATGGAGCCGGCGTCCACTCTTTTGATAATATTGCTGACGCGCTTTTTCCTCAAACGTAGACAGCGACGCAGACAAATTAAGGCGAAAATGTAAAGGGATATACGTGCGAACAGAAACAGATTCATGTTTGCAGTCTTCTCCGCTCAACATCGTGCAGAATATGAAGATAGACTAAACCGGGGACAGATCATGACAGTGTTATGTACCTCTGCGCTGCTGCGTGAGACTAGAGCCGTCTGGAAGCGAGAGAGACCAGGAGGGAATTTATTTTGGGAAGATGCTCTGAACAATTTTGACGACGTGGAATGGAAGCGTCATTTTCGCATGTCCCGGTACTACGTGCTGAGTCTGGTCCGACCCGCACGCAAGATCACCCGGTGGGGAAAACCACTGGAAGCGCGTTTGCGACTGGCAATAGTCCTTTGGTGGTACGCAACACCAGGGGAATATCGAACAATCAGCTGTGTATTTGGTGTTGGACTGTCTACTGTGTGCAACCTGGTCCGCGAAGTCACAGCCCACTGATAGCGGAAAATGACTGGACCCCTTTCTCACCTGTCTGTCTATCGCGGCATACCGCTCTTCTGACTAGCTCAAAACTGATGAAATGGCCGCGACGACGGGGTCGCGCTTATACCGGCACGGCGCCTTTCCCACATGCAGGCATTTGACCACGTTCCGGTCATTTTGCGGTACAAAGCGCATGTGGGAAAAGGGCTACACAGTCAGCTCTACTTTCAGGAAGAACTCAGCAGACAGGGTTTCTGCAGCAAAACTCATCTATAGGATTCTTTGTTTTGCGCCATGTGGGATTTTTTCCCTCCTCTTTTATCCCTCCTTATTTTACACCCCTCTCTCTCTCCTTTGCAGGGATGCTGAGGTTAAATTAAATACCTTTTAAGACCTTTTTAAGAGTTTTCGGGCAGGGTGCGTTTTGCCGGTTTGATTTTTCGTTTAAATTGACAAAGGGAAAAACCAGAAAACGCTCGTAGTTTAGTTTTTTCGTTTTTCCTATAAAACGGAAAAACAAAAACTCAGCTCGTTTTCTGTTCTTTTCGTTTTTTCGTTTTTTCGTTTTCAATAGTGGGTGGGTGGTTTTCATTGGTGGGTAGGCCTTCCGCGACCCTTGCTTCTAATTGGCTAGTGTGCTCTGTCAGTTTAAGCTGTACTTTTCAAACTAAAAGTCTCTAAATGAATAACTAGATAAATAAATAAATAAATAAATAAATACATTAAAAAAAAAAAAAAAAAAATGCATATAAATACAAAATAAATGAATAAATAAAAATAAATAAATAATAGGCTACAAAAAATAAAAATACATAGCTAAAAAAAATCAATAAACAAAGTCTCTGCCTTTATACACTGTTATACACTGCACAACAGGTGTAGAGGTCATCCAGGAGGCAGGGCCGAAGGGTGGAGCAACCCTGGACGATGGCCCGGACACCAACGACACAGGCCGAACCTTTCAGGAGGCCGGCCCGGACACTGGTGACGAAGACCATGACGGTGGCTGGGCCATGCAGAAAGCTGGCGACTAAGGATGGGCAAAAACAAAAGGGGTCAGAGGTCACAGCCCTAAAAGAGGCCTCAAAATCAGTACATGAAAACATTGTTTTCCAGACGCAGCCGTGCCTCGTTTTCAAATTCAACACTTTCCCGATATTGAAAGAGACAAACGATGTAAAATGCAAAAAGCAGTATCAAGTACCATGTTTACATCCCGGGCTTATCCTTTCCGGGTGGAATTACGCTATACGTGTCTACTTCCGTCTGGTTGGCATGGATACATGACGCTCCACTCTGTAGAACGACGGCCTGGGCGCGGTGATAAAAAGCACATGTGAAACGGAGCCGCTCTAGTTGAAAATTGAAACATTGTATACTTTTCACTGCTGCGGCAGCGCCTGGCTCGACCCAAATATGTGTGAAAACGCCATAAGTCGATGTTTGAGGTAAATTTGGTGAAATTCCGTCAAGGCATTCGTGAGATATCGCATTAACAAGCTGGAAAATGGCGTTTGAGAGGTCACAGTGACTTTGACCTTTGACCTTTGACCACCAAAATCTAATCAGTTCATCCTTGAGTCCAAGTCGATGTTTGAGACAAGTTTGATTAAATTCCATCAAGGCATTCCTGAGATATTGCGTTAACAAGCTTGAAAATGGCGTTCGAGAGGGCACAGTGACCTTGACTTTTGACCTTTGACCACCAAAATCTAATCAGATCATCCTTGAGTCTATGATGTTTGAGGCAAATTTTATAAAATTCCGTCAAGGCGTTCCTCAGATATCGCGTTAACAAACATCGTACGGATGTACGTACGTACGGACGGACAACCCGGATCTATAATGCCTCCGGCCTGGCTATCGCCGGCGGAGGCATAAAAAAATGTTCTGACCCCACTCACTCAGCACACCACATCTTCCAGCTGTTGCCCTCCGGGAGGCGCTACAGGTCTCTGCCCACCAAGACAACCCATTTTAAAAACAGTTTCTTCCCCACTGCCATAAGGACACTGAACTCTCTATAACAGCCCCCCATATCTCTGCTGCTATGACCAGTGTTGGGCAAGTTACTTTCAAAATGTAATATACTACAAATTACTAGTTACTTTTATTTTAAAGTAATAAGTTACTTTACAATATTACTGTATGCGTAGAGTAACTTGTTACTTATTACACTACTTTTGCATTTCTTTTACCAAAATAACAGCAGTAGCAGAATGACATTGCCGCTCCGGAACCATCCAGATACAGAATTTCAACCATCTTGAAGTCAGTGTAAACCGCCCAAAATTGTAAATGTTATCCTTTTCCTTTGTTATTGTTATCTAAAGTGGTTATTTGCATAAAAACATACAATTTGCTTAGGAAATGATTGTATCTTTATTTAAATATGTGCTTTGATTAAAAAAAAGTAACTCAATGTGTAACTTGTGTTACTTGACAAAGTAACTGGTATAATATTACTGAATTCCAATTGGTAAAAAGTGATATTACTGCGTTACTGATAAAAGTAATATATTACATGTAATATGTTACTTTTGTAATGAGTTACCCCCAACACTGGAGATGACTGTAATATGTACTGTTATTGTGTTTTTTCTGTATTTACTTGGTGCTTATGGTGTTCAATGTTGGACCATGCTTATGTATGAACTGTAATAAATTCCACCAGCCTGGCTGTGTGCTCATTAAAGAATCTAATCTAATCTAATCTAATCTAATCAGAAATGTGGGCTTTTCTTTTCGCATGCCAGATGACGGATTATATGATTATATCGCCTCTTCTAGTGCTTTCTAGCACACATCAGTTGACCGCAAACAGGCAACATGTGTCGCAAACTGCAGTAAAAACCCTGATTGAGACGCATATTCCGAATGCGCTCAGTATACATGATCAAAGAATCCTCCTAAAACCTGAATAATACTGGAATAACCCACATGTCTGAAAGTATGAAAAACAAGTTCCACAGAGCGAGAGAATCCACAAAGCCTTCATCTGGTTTGCTCAAAATTTCCATTTGCTCCTTATTTCATTGTTCTGAGTTGCTGCGTGACATTCCGCTCTGCCTCCTGTCAGTCAGCTGACATCACAGGAAGATAAGTCTCCCTCCAGGAAATAATTCCTCAGAAACATGTGCCCTATAATATATATATATATATATATATATATATATATATATATATATATATATATATATATATATATATATATATATATATATATCTTTATTGTTTTATTGTTGTTTATTGTTATTTAAGCAGGGACAGTACACAATAAATATATTGCACCAGAGATAGCTAAAAGCTAATTTGCATCTGGAGTCCCTGGGCACACAGAGTCCTGTGCGTACACAGTACATATCAAATACAGCAATTAAAAGAAAATCCTAATGTCTAAACAATGAAGATACATGACGAAAAATTATACTTACTATTAGCAAGATAATACATATACAATGCACATAACAGTGGAATAGAACATAGAGGTAGATAGCAATCCACTAATATATATATATATATATATATATATATATATATATATATATATATATATATATATATATATATATATATATATACATACATATATACATACATGCACACGCACACGCACGCACACACACACACACACACACACACACACACACACACACACACACACACACACACACACACACACACACACACACACATATTTATTTATTTATTTATCTACTTATGGCCTCCTGAAAATCTGTGTAAAGATCGGTGCGGCCTGGGGTCCTTCAGGCTAGAGCGAGGTGCTCGGCGCAGGCGAATGACGTGCAGCGCACAGGCCTTCTTGAGGCATCCTCTCTGCCCATGGTACGCCATGATGGTACGGCATGGTAGGATTGCTTTTTCCCCAGGGAGGAGGAGCGCGGCCGGGAGAAACCCACAGGGCCTGAGCCTCCATGCACCGAAGGGTCTTTCAATACTGCGGTGTAGCACTAGCTCTATTGCAACGGATTGGGCGTGATCAGCCCTTCCGCGGGCAACGTTGCAGACAGAGTAGGAAGGCTGATCCATGAGCGGCTGCTTCCGGGACGCGGGTCGGGGTCTTAAAGGAACACTCCGCCCATTTTCAACCAGCTTTGTATCATTAGAACATCAGTAGTATATCAGAAAACTGTAAACGGTTTTGTCATTTAATTTGACAGTTATTGAGTGTTAAAGTGTGGACCAGTGACATCACTGGTCCACACTAACTCAAATTAATAAGTCATTAACTCAAATCAACTCTCAATAACTGTCAAACTAGATGAATGATGAATAGTTTGAAAGTTATTGAGAGTTGATTTGAGTTAATGAGTTATTAATTTGAGTTAGTGTGGACCAGTGATGTCACTGGTCCACACTTTAACACTCAATAACTGTCAAATTAAATGACAGACTTCAAAACCGTTTACAGTTTTCTGATATACTACTGATGTTCTAATGATACAAAGCTGGTTGAAAATGGGCGGAGTGTTCCTTTAATCGGCCTCGGCTGGGTCTACTGGGCGAGGGTGTATGATGTTGACAGACCCGAAACACCTTACGACCCCAGCTAACATCACTGATGACGCGTCCCACCGCATGCTGTAGTATGTATTTTGAATGTATTTATTTATTTATTTATTTGCATCTGGGTAAGCCGGCCCGGGACAGCAGCTTATTTGAAGCTAGGTTTGAGGTTTGATGAAAGCAAGTCATTTAAAAAAATAAATACAATTAAAAATCTAACTACATGCAGCATGCACTGCAAAAAAAATTGGGCAATGTAAATGAGCTATAATGGTAAATGATAGTTAAAATTAAAGACAAAAAAAGTGATTAAGTGGATTTGAGCAAGGTGCTTAACTGCTCCAAGTAGAACTGTTTGAATGTGAAGCTGCAGGCCGTATTGAAAATTAAACTAAATTAACTGCTAAATGTCCGCTGATAAGTGTGAATGTGTTAGTCACCCAGCTGGCACGGGACGTCAGTTTAACGTCATATCGACGTTGGACTCCAACGTTGAACTGACGTTGGATTTTGGTTGAGAATGAAAATCGGGTTGACGTCAAAACACAACGTTGGCAAGACATCAGCGTCCAACGTTAGATAGACATCAGCCTCTGACGTTGGTTAGACATCAGCATCCAACATTGGATAGATGTGGAATTTTGGTTGGGAATGAAAATCGGGTTGACATCAAATCCCAACGTTGGGCAGACATCAGCCCCCAACGTTGTATAGACGTCAGTCTCCAACGTTGGATAGATGTAGGATTTTGGTTTAGAATGAAAATCTGGTTGACGTCAAAACCCAACGTTGGCAAGACATCAGCCTCCAACGTTGGATAGACATCAGCCTCTGACGTTGGTTAGACATCAGCATCCAACGTTGGATATATGTAGAATTTTGGTTGGAAATGAAAATCGGGTTGACATCAAATCCCAACGTTGGGCAGACATCAGCCCCCAACGTTGTATAGACGTCAGCCTCCAACGTTGGATAGATGTAGAATTTTGGTTGAGAATGAAAATCTGGTTGACGTCAAAACCCAACGTTGGCAAGACATCAGCCTCCAACGTTGGATAGACATCAGCCTCTGACGTTGGTTAGACATCAGCATCCAACGTTGGATATATGTAGAATTTTGGTTGGAAATGAAAATCGGGTTGACATCAAATCCCAACGTTGGGCTGACATCAGCCCCCAACGTTGTATAGACATCAGCCTCCAACGTTGGATAGATGTAGAATTTTGGTTGAGAATGAAAATCTGGTTGACGTCAAAACCTAACGTTTGCAAGACATCAGCCTCCAACGTTGGATAGACATCAGCCTCTGACGTTGGTTAGACATCAGCATCCAACATTGGATAGATGTAGAATTTTGGTTGGAAATTAAAATCGGGTTGACATCAAATCCCAACGTTGGGCAGACATCAGCCTCCAACGTTGGATAGATGTAGAAGTTTGGTTGAGAATGAAAATTGGGTTGATGTCAAAACCCAACTTTGGGCTGACATCAGCCTCCAACGTTGGCTAGACATCAGCCTCCAACGTTGGATAGACAGCCTCAAACATTGGATAGACATAGAATTTTGGTTGGGGTTGACGTCAAAACCCCATGTTGAGTAGACATCAACCTCCAACGTTGGCCAGGCATCAGCCTCCAACGTTATATAGACACAGAATTTTGGTTGGGGTTGACATCAAAACCCAACGTTGGCTAGACATCAGCCTCCAACGTTGGCTAGGCATCAGCCTCCAATGTTGGCTAGACATGGGTAGAAATTTAAATCTGGTTGATGTCAAAACTTTCGTATCACAAAAAGAAAAAAATCAACATTGAATACAGAATTTTAGAAAACAGGATTTATTTTCAGAACGTAAGAAATTAGATTATCACATTAAAGGTACATTCAGCAATGTTTTTGTGTTAAAATAAGTGTTAAATGGCTCTATATTCTGACAGCAATCACTGAAATCGAGTGTTTGATCAGTGACTTAAACCCCCAACTTCGCTGTCCTCTATGTCTCTCCTGTAGTCCTGCATGCAGGGCGGACGTATCTCTGCAACTGTAACTCGTAGAGACTCATGGATGGATTTGGGGTGAGAAAATATATTATAGTCCTTTATAGGCATCTCGATCTGACCTTCCGTTTCCGAGAAAATGTCAACTTTTGTCTGATTGGATAGTTTGAGGTCAGTGCCAATTTGTATCGGCCACCACTGCCTGGATCCAGGAGAAGTGCAGAGAACATAAGCAGGACCTGTATATGGCTTTCATTGATCTCTCGAAGGCATTCGACACAGTAAATCAAAAGCTACTCTGGGACCTACTCAGTCGATTTGGAGTCCCACCCAAATTCCTCTCCATTCTAAAGCTATTTCATGACGGCATGCAAGCCCACGTTCAAATAAGTGGACAACAGTCTGACCCTTCTACGTCAAAGTAGGAGTAAAACAAGGATGTGTCTTAGCCATCATCATCTTCAACATCTTCCTCACAGCAGTCACTCTCCTCTCCCATAAGCATTCAATTCCATCTGTCTTAGTTTGCCATAGTCTCTCCCCAGACTCAAATATTACGTTGAATCGCTGCGCTCCGTATACTACATAAGTGAGTCTGTGCCAGTTAACAGCCACTGCTGGTTTTGAAGGCGGGTTGAAATTGAATGAGTGACAGGTCGTAGCACCGATGAGAGAGCAAATGGGCTGCGCCTCCCGTGTTGTCTGATCGCAAAGTCGTTACTGATTGGAGAGGACTGAAGCCATCACTGGCATATGACTGGCCAAGTGAACGGTTCCCTCCCATAACCAGCCCTCTGAGGGAAAGTGTCCCAGACCCAGAGAGAGCTCTGCAGCATGCAGTAACCTAGTGTATCAGCGTAAGAACTCTCATGGGTCTGGCGTCGAGACTAAGTTTGCCATAACTTCTATGTACTGTATCAATTCAACAGAATTCAGATACAACAGAAAGTAGCTGGCCCCCAGGTATTTTCACATTATCAAATCTGGCCCCCATTCAAAAGGGTTTGGACAGCCTTGCCATGTATAGTCTCATATCACAATATTGATATAAAATCGATATATTGCCCACCCTTAATATTGAGTGCCAGAATCAACCTCCCAATGATGCAATTTGTAGAAAAACATTGGATTTCATTTATCAATCACTGCTTTCAATGTCTTTCTGATGTAAATGTTTTATTTTTACAACCAGATCACCCTATTAAATAAACAGCGTCATGACTCAATAATGTTACTTGGCAGAGGGTCGCTCGTACTGAGCACATTTCCTCGTCAAACTGACGGTGAAAAATGTTTGCTCGTCACAAAATAAAAAACTTATTTGAGGGAATGTAATTAGGTTATCGATCACATTCGCTAACCTGTTGCTCTTTTAAGTCGGGATGTTTGTCGGCGTTTGGTCAGCTCCCTTCGCCAGTTCGCCTCCGCACTTTTAAACATTGTTTACTGACGGGCTATGTAGTGTCAGTCCCTGTCACTGTCAGCAATGTAACGTAAGCAAAATAATCCCATATTTCGCTCTGTCCATGTCCAAGACAAGACCGTATGGGCTCACAGCAGCCATGTTTGTTGTGTTGAAGCTCTGAATGAGTGAAAGAGAGGAGGGGGGGGGGACGCCCACGACAGGGAGTTAAAGCAGAGCACCACTTGGAGCACTCTTCGCACACCCCCACATGGACACAATGTCACATGCTTGTAACATAAAATTATTTCTTTTAAAAGCACGCAAATTATTTTTAACTCAGCGTAAATGAACATCATGATTGAGAACATATATATTCACATCGAAAAAATAACACATTTAAAAGGTCTTGAATGTGAAATGGCAGAACATGACTGTTACAACACAGAACTGAAGCTCAGACAACAATTGACAAGGTTTTAAGACATTTCTACAGTGATGGCAGACCAATATATATTTTTCCTCCAAAAAAAGAACACTCATGAAGGCCTTCCATTTGCCTGTCCCTCACTCTCTCACACTCACCTCACTCATGAAGGCCTTCCATTCGCCCATAGGCTTTTTGTAGGAAGGGGTTGAATGTCCATCACGGATGGCATCATGGTGGATCTCAGCTTGCAGTACTGAGAGCACTGTTGAGTCACACTTGGAGTAAGTGAGGTGTAGGACATAATAATATGCCATCGGGTAGACAAGTCCCTCTTTCAACCGATCTCTTTCGAAGGTCGCCACTGGCATGCTCCCATGGCGATCATGCAGTTTTCCTCACTGATGACCACAACTGGAGATGATAGAGGTTGTTGGCGCAGGAAACCGTTTGGGTCTTCTGAAACCTAGATGACAAAAGTCAATGTAAAAGATTAGAAAACTACCAATTAGAAAAACCATCACAGTTAAAACAATCATTATACATCAAATCGGAGAAAAAGATTTTGTATAATTTTTTTGCTGACCAGATACTGAAACCAAGTTTCAATAAAGCGACTCTTAAAACAAAAATCACAGTGTGAACACTTCTCCTTATGTCATTGTGAAAATGACAAAGTACAAAACATAATGTAGGCATGCAGTATCCAATATACTGCACAAGTCTCACCGTAAAGACATGGAACTGGGCCTCGCTGCTTAAAGCTGGAGTGCATAACATAAACGAATGTTTATGTTATGCACATATTCAGCTATTGCAAAACGACTTCACACAATGCTGATTAAGCCTATCTGCACCACATAACTCTCTCTGTGCATTTCTCAGTATACCTGAGTTTTCTACCTGTCGGGCACGACTGTGTCGGATTGAAAACTCTGGTATATTGAGAAATACAGCATTGTGGGAACTTGTTTGGCAATGCCTTGAACGTAATGGACATTTGTTTATATAAACAAATTGTAAATGTACTCACTCCAGCAATTGTAAATGTACTCACTCCAGCTTTAAAGAGAAAGCCACAGAAACACAACCCCATAAGAGACTACTTTCCCGGACATTTCCTGTTTTATCAGGAAAGTAGCTCCGGCTATCTATTTGCTTCGAAAATAAAATGTACAATGTCTCGTAATGTTATTACCTAGGTTATCCTACAAGTAGTCATGGCTAAGAAGTAGGGCTGAACGATTAATCGAATTTAAATCGAAACCGAGATTTGAAACAACGCAATTAGATTAATCGCAAAGGCTTTGATTTAACATGTGACATGACTGCATGTAGGTACACGTTACGTGACGTCGTTACGCAGCAGCAGCACGCCGTAGTAGACGGACGTATGTTTACGCAGCAGCACCAGCATCAAACGTGCCTGGATGGAGGAGGAGAAACCTAGCTGCAGCCCCATGGCTGCAGCAGTCTGCAGAATATAGCTAGCGAGCCGATTAGCGAACTTTACAAAAGTTGACACATTATTCACTCTGACTGGATTTTTAATAGTGCGCCACTGACTGGATTCTCTACAATGGAAGGGCAGCTATCTAACAAGACTCGGAAGTGTAATAGCTTCAGCCGAACAAGAACAAGAAGCGGCCGCCGGATGATTTAGCACCGAAGAAAGGCTGGAACTACTTTGGATTTAGAGCATCGGTTAGTTAGACAGTGTTAAGCAAGCGCGGTGCCGACAACGCTTCAAACGTCATAAAAGCTATGGAAATCAACAGATGGACCAGACTCCAGTGCTTCACCACAGACTACACCTCGCCATCGGTACGTTATTTAGCCTAGCAGCTAGGGCTAGCAACGTAGCAAGTTAACTTTACTAACGCTAGCTCTCTCCCTAAGGAGATAGCTCATTTAGCTAGTAAAGTTAGCTTGCTAGCCCTAACTGGCTAGCTCACGTTACATGTCCTCTTCCCCTCTCACTTAACATTATCAGTCTGACTCTGCCTGAATGCAGTAGGCTACTTGTATTGTAACGTTAGCTTGGTAAGCCCAGGCCCGCTCCAACCCATTACGCAGAGTACGCAGACTGCGTAGGGCATCACGTGACTGAGGGCACCAAAAAAAAAAATTTTTTTTTTTTTTTTTTGGTGCCCTCAGTCAGGCCACTCACTGAACAGCAGGCCAGGCGCCGCCTACTGGTTTACTAGTGGTTTTATTACTTTATTCAGGGTGCATCTCATTGTAAAATTGGACTCGGCCCAAATTGGGCTTCAAACGGCCCAAATTGGGCTTCAAGCGGCCCAAATCTGGCTTCAACCGGCCCAAATCTGGCTTCAACTGGCCCAAATCTGGCTTCAACTGGCCCAAATCGGGCTTCAGACGGTCCAAATCTGGCTTCAAACAGCCCAAATCTGGCTTCAAACGGCCCAAATTGGGCTTCAAACAGCCCAAATTTTTCGCCGCCGCCCTTCGGACGCCGGCACGCACGTCGGCCTGTATCGGCCTGGCCTGCTTGGTATCTAATGCCCGGCCTGAATTATGATCCCAGTCCGCCCCTGCTTGCATGTACAGTTTAACAATCACTTGTTTGCTGACATGTACAGTAATTCTAACAATTGTTTGTTTCCCACATGTAATGAAATGTGAGATACACTAGTATCGTTCATAATTAATGATTTTGCAGTCTTTCGTTTGACAGTTATTGAAAGTTTTACGGGGGGGGGGGGGGGGGGGGGGGGGGGCACCACAGGACAATTACGCTTAGGGCACCCAAATGGCCAGGATCGGCCCTGGGTAAGCCTACAGTAATGTCTAAATGCCCCTCTTCACCTCCCCCAATATATTATATAGCCAATATATTGTCAGTCTGGGAAATGGAATGATTCTGTAGTAGCTAATGTCCTCTCTCCCAGCGTTCTGCTCTCTCCCTCCCCATCTCTCCTCCCTACTTTCTCTCCCTCCTACATCATCTATAATTAGTTCCAATCTTAAAAATGCAATACAGCCATGTAGTACTTATAGAATAATTTGGTTAATTATTTTGTTTTTCAGAAAAGTTGCGAACAAGCTACATAAGTGCAGAGAATGTCCCACAAATCAAGGCCCGGGTGAAGAGAGAGATGGAACAAGTGCAGGTGGCACTAAAGGTAACTTGCATTAATTCTCTCCTCTCCCACTCCTCTCTCCTTATCCTCCCCCTCTCTCCCCTGGCTTTCCTTGCAAAATAGGGCTTCACTGAAACACTGCGTGTGTATATAGCCTGCCCTGTGCCCCGTATTTGATGTGTGAATGAATGTGTGTGCTGTGAATTGCATTAATGTGAAACTTAACAGTTGTGTCTGTGTTTTGCAGGAGAAGAGGGCTGCCATCACCCCCAGATGCTGCTGCTGTGCCTCAAAGTGCAGCACAGGAAGGAGCCAGGCCATCGGCTGCAAAAAAGGCCAAGCGATCCTTGGGCAGTTACTTCAAGAGCTGCAGCGATGCTGGTGCTTTTTGTTTTGTTTGTATTGTTAAAGACTGAGACACAGAGAGAATTGCAGCTGTTGTTTAAAAGCAAATAAATGTTGCTGGAAGGAATTCTTATCCAAGTTCTCATCCTTGCATTATAATATAGAGCAGTTTGTTGATTGTGATGTTTGAATGTGGTAGGCAAATGCTCCATTGTGTTTTACATTTATTACAGTTAATATTGCACTGAAACTTGATTAAAAAAAAAATCGAAATTAAATCGAAATCGCAATATCGGTCAGAAAAATCGCAATTAGATTTTTTACCCAAATCGTTCAGCCCTACTAAGAAGCACTTTTACATTTGCAAGTGTTTTTTTATACTTTCATATTATAGACCAGAAATAGATTTTTTGCTAATAAGCATTTCCATTTTAGAAATGGAAGCATTTTTTTCTCCTTATGCATAAAATGCGTAGTGAAACCATGACCCAAAAACAAAAGGTATGTGGACTGTGGGCTAATGTATTGTTGCAATATTGCATACAGAGTATTAAAAAATACATACATGTTTCATCACTGCTATCCTGGCGTTGCTCTGCGGTGCTCATTGCAGGTGACTGGCATTGCTGGTTTCAGATCGGCATGGCACTTGGGTGCTGGCTGCAGGTTACATCAGAAGAAAAAAGTATTGGGAAATATTAGGTTTCCAAACACTTACAAATGAATGGAATACTAAGATCCCTGGACAGACACTAAAGCTGTTGCGTGGCCTAACGTTTTCATCCAAAGACTCACAGATGCATACAGTATATTAAATGCAATACCACATACATGTTATCACTGTGATCTTGGTGTTGCACTGGGGTGCTGGTGCTTCCTGCAGGGGGCTGGTGTTGCACTGACGTGCTCCCTGCACTGACCCTTTTGTCTCACATCACAAGGTGCCATACAGCCTCAGGAAGTTTTCAGGACCGGGAAAAAGATTGTTGATTTCATCCCGGGAGAGTGAGTGCAGCAAGTCTTCTCCAACATTAGTAGCTGGAACAGAAGTTACAGTTAGGGGCAAGAAGACACTGAGCTTATCACTGAATTAATTCAGCCTTGTGTACATAACAGTTGAGGATATTCCACTATCTTTTTTTTTTTTAATTGTGACATTTCCTCTTTCCTGTACAATTGCCAGTGTTCTGAGATTTTGCTCACTCTTGCTACAGCAGACCTGCCAACCTTGGAAAATGATTTTTAGTGCCACACAGCATGTGTTTTGTCCTTGTGCTTAGTTCACATGCTTTCGCACTACAGTGCACATAACATCACTGTCAATGTGACAGTGTTAGCCAGATGGCTAATTTCCAACTGTTGTCCCTTGGCCAGAACTTAAGTTAGCCATTACTCAGTCAAAAGTTTGAGTACACTTGCTTAAACCATTGTCGTTTCATGATATATTTCAATTTGTGTGCTTACACCAGCTCAGTGGCCTTGTGGTTTGAGTGTCCGCCCTGAGACTGGGAGGTTGTGAGTTCGATCCCCGGCCGAGTCATACCAAAGACTATAAAAATGGGACCCATTTGCCTGCCTGCTTGGCACTCAGCATCAAAGCGTTGGAATTGGGGGGTTAGATCACCATATGATTCCCGAGCGCGGTGCTGCTGCCGCTCACCGCTCCCCCAGGGGATGGGTCAAATGCGGAGAACAAATTTCGCACACTCAGGTGTGTGACAATCAGTGGGACTTTACCTTTACTTTACTTTACACAAGCGGATAACCATAAGTGAAATGCAAGTAAACGTATGTTGTGATGTCAATTCTGAATAAAGTAGTTAAGTTAGTAGTAGTTAATAGTTAACACAATTGGAGAACATAGAAAAAATACTATATTGATCATAGTTTCACTGTTATCCATCTAACCATAGCAAAAAAATCTGTTGCTCATTCTGATCTCTTGAGACTAACTAGAGCCTCCTTATTTTTTAATCATTCTGTGCTCATTTATTTCTTGCTCCTAAATCTGTGTTCACACCGAGATATTTATTTTTCTCTCTGTCGCTTGATTCAACCCTATGGAATCACTCTGTCGCTCTGTTTAAATCGCTCGTCAACAGGCACAATAATTGACGGACATCTGGGGGCTATAACGTTACGCAATGTCATGATATTTGTCCACTACGAGCCACTGTAGTTGTTTACAAGCTAAGCCTATCAGCGTGCTCCTAACGTGAGCTAGTACAGACTTCATTTCGGCTATGTTCACACAGCAAACATTAGTGCTTGAATCTGACTTGTTGCTCACATCTGATTTTTTGTGTGGCTGTTCACACAGACTTTTTAAAAGTGGCCCATATCAGACTCCAGTGTGAACAGGTCGCGGACCTGAAGTGACCCGCATGTGCAGCACACTGCTGTTCTACATAAACCCAGAAGAAGACAGCAGTAAACATGGCGGTAGCTGACGATGTTGTTTCATCTGTTGTTTACGGTTCAATTTACAAGTTATTGTGCAGTGGAAGACAGGGAATATAGTTAAGTTAAGTTATCCTTTATTTATCCCCTTGGGGAAATCCATCCTCTGCATTTGACCCATCCTCTACTAGGAACCTTCCTAGAACTAGGAGCAGTGGGCAGCCACTGTGCAGCGCCCGGGGACCAACTCCAGTTATTTTGCCAGTACCTTGGTCAGGGGCACTGACAGGAGTATTAACCCTAACATACATGTCTTTCTTTGATGGTGGGAGGAAACCGGAGCACCCGGAGAAAACCCACACGGACACGGGGAGAACATGCAAACTCCACACAGAAAGGACCTGGGACGGACCGGGGTTCGAACCCGGGACCTTCTTGCTGTGAGGCAACAGTGTTAACCACTGAGCCACCGTGCCGTCATATAGGTGCAGATGATAGCGAGGAAGAGGAGAAAGAGAGCCTTTAGATTTTTTTTTAATAATGGCTTTCTGTGGAGCAATAGCTGCTACTTCTTGCTAATACTTATGAGGTCTAAAACCTCACTGTTCCTCCACTGATTACCTCCCTCGCAGCTGTCCTCCATGTTTGTAATCACAATCTGGTCCTCCCTCCTCCCGCCAGTGCAGAATAGTGACGAATGTCGCTCTGGAATGACGTAAAAGTCACATTGAAGCATTAAGTCAGATATGGGCAAGATGTCTGTTCACACCGGAGTCACATTCCAAAACATCAGATTCGAATCTGATGTTTTTCCACATTTGAAAGTAGCCCAGGTCGTCTTTAAAAAAGTAACTTTCAATGTGACTTGTACTGTTCACACAGTCATAAAAAAGACTGACCTGAGTCACTTAGGTGGGAAAAGATTAGATTCAAGCACTAAGGCTGGCTGTGTGAACGTAGCCTTCATGTCAGCTGTCAATGCGGTTTGTTGCCACACAATAACCAGCGGTTTGTTCCAAGCCAGTGTGATATTTGACACACTCTCACACGGCAGCCAATCAGCGTTGAACAGGGAGCGACTGATGCCAGCGTAATTTAGCTCGAGCTGGGATATTTCATCCCGGGCGGAGAGCGTATTTTCGATGCCAGCGAAAAACTTTAATAGGTCGGTGTGAACGCAGCTTTAGGGTCCCTTAGGAGCAATAATCTTTTTAGTTTAGGGGTTAGGATCGATTTTTTTAATGACTTGGCTCTCTCAGACAGCTTCTTTGACATGTTTTTCAAAGTGAAAACCAAGTTGTCAGGTGACGTAAGGATCCCACGCGAGAACGACCCACCCCCCTCTCAAAAGACCCAAATCGAAAATGGAATAATTTCTCTAGTTTTATTTTACAAGTATGAAATAATTTAGCTTACTACAATAATGATGTCTACTTTCTAGTGATGCGCGGGTCAGGTTTTTTTAAGGCCCGCCCCAACCCAACCCGTCATCGGAGCCAGCCCGCCCCGGCCGCCCCGTTAAAATATCTGAAAATTCCGAACCCAGCCCAACCCAGCAGCCCGCAACGGCCAATTTAATGTAATATGTCTCCGGACGCAGGAGGAGCACAGCAGAGCTTCCAAGGTGTGCAAAGCAGCTAATAACTCTGTCTCTCTCCCCCCTCTCTCTCTCTCACACAGACACACACACACACACAGACACTCACATGCTGCCCTGCGCGACAACAGTTGTAGCCTAGGCCTGCTCTGGATGAGTTGCGCTGCTGCTTTCATGTCGGTCTTTCTTCAATTAATCCATGGTCTTCAGATAGCACGACCGACTACGCTTCCCCAAAGTGCGGATGGCGTGACCGCGCAGTGTTTCAAATGGAGGTAGCAGGTATAGAGGTAGGCACTAGGCAGGCTACAGAAACAGTTCTTATTCTTCCCCATTTCTTTTAATTACCTCATGCGCTCTCAATTGTTGCAGTAGTAGGCTAAACGTAGTAGTGCAGCAGGTGCGCACACGGCTTGCAGATACGGCCAGACTCGCTGTCTGATTTCTTTTAATTACCTCATGCGCACTCAATTGTTCACAGCCTACTCACGTTGCAGTAAAGTTGACAAATAGATCACAGTCGAGTCCACAACAGAAAATCTGCGGTGGCATTATATGGACACTTCAAATAATAATTACAGCGAATAATCCTTCCAAAGTGTTTGTTTTGAGAGCACATAGGCTACCTCATTGAAGCGTTTCTTTACTCCATGTAGGCTATAGAGAGTGCAGCAGGAGTCTGTCTGATTGTGTGTACCTACATGCGAGAGAGAGTTAACGTCTTTAAGGTTAATTACTCTGCGTGTTTCATTGCTCTAAATTATTTAATAATGTTGCTTTGTCACGTTCTGAGCCTGCCCCGCCCGCACCCGCGATATTTTCATAATTTGCCAACCCAGCCCGCCTGCGGGGCGGCCCAGCCCGCGGGACCCGGCGGGTTCTGGGTGACCCGCGCATCACTACCGGGCAGGCATCAAACAGCACAAGGAGGCACAGATCACCAGAAATGTCCATATCTGTGCAGATAAGCATGCAAAAGATTACTTGGATTAATGTTAATACAAAGGCCTATGTAATTTAATTGGCTTTTCATAACTCTCATTCTAGAATATCGCTATTCACAATGTCCCATCCGTGGTTCATGGCTCATTCCTGGCGGCATGACGGCAGCGCCTTTCTCCCCGGCTGGGAAGCAGCATAGTGAGCCAGCCAGGGACTGTAAGCTGGATTTACATTATATAGAGAGGCAAAGTGAACGTCACTTCCTGCCTTTCTCTCTGTACCAGCATCTGAAAAAATATGAATGGAGTGAACGGCGAGAGACGATACTTTTTTGATCCTGTTTGAATTGTGCCACGGGGTACAAATGTAATTTTGTGTCAATTTAAAAGATAACCATGCAAGTCAAGAAAGTCGCAGTTTGTGGTAAAACTGTGCCACTATAAGTTATAAAATCAGAAAGACTATGCACAACCAGTCGCATAAGTGACATCTCTCCTGCCAGTCCACGTTGTTGATGGTGTGACGTATTGTGAGACACGAGAGATGTAGTTGATTGACAAAACTAAACCTTACGTTTCAGTTTCAGAACAAACTGCGACTTTCTTGACTTGCAAAGTTATCTTTTAAATTGACAAATGTACATGTGTACCCCGTGGCAGAATTCAAACGGGATCAAAAAAGTATTGTCTCTCACCATTCACCCCCATTCATATTTTTCCAGATGCTCGTACCGAGAGAAAGGCAGGAAGTGACGTTCACTTTGGCTCTCTATAATGTGCCCGGCAGTAAGTACATCATGATACAGAAGTTAGATACACGCTTACAATGCCAGACTTCAAGCTGTCTATCACCGTGGAAGTAAAGAGATTGTATAACAACAATGAGCCAATCACATTCCCCTGCATCCACATTTAATCCAACAAGTTAATAATAATCCTGTAATTTGGAGTAGATTTTTTTTTAAGTTGCTTGTACTGCATATCCAGTGTGAGATGCAGATGTTTTCTTACTTGGGTCCAGCATGGGCTGTTGTCCTCAGACTGGGCAGAAGAGGTGTGAGGAGTTGGAGTGGATGGCAGTGGACGTGTCCATTGGCTGGACAGAGGGGGAGGCAGATGCATCACTTGGTTGGCCCTGGAAGCAGACACAAGAGACAAGATAGCAGACAAGTGTGTTACAATGACGCAGTGTAATGTTATGTGTGGTTGTATGCAGTCATAATGCCTTATTATAAATGGTTTTAACTTGACAACAAAAACATTCTAAATTGAACCCCAGCTCACTTCCTGTTGCATTAAAAAAATCATTAAAGTGGAGGACTGGCCATTCTGTGAAAACCGTCTATAGTAGTGTTGTGAGATAATGCGCCTTTGTCAATAGTGGTCATCAAACTTCTGTTGGTCATCCATGTGAACATGAAATGAAACACACCACACAACAGCTCTACCTGTATCTGCTGGGCTCCATCATGTTGAGACGAGAGGCAGGTTGAAGGTCCCCAGCCTGACTGTTCTCCGTTCCTCTGTGGTCCACTCTCAACTAGCATCACACAGCGTAGCATAAGGAAATTGGGGAAGTAGAGTGTTCAAAACGCTCTCCTACCCGTCTCCGACGTCCAATCGCGGATCCAAAGATATAATAATATTTCATGAAGTTTTACTTCCCAGGTGCACTGGATAGATACTAGATAGATCAGTTTTATTTCTGTCATGCACCATATTTGTGGTGCCTAGCCTGTATGTCCTTACAAGACACAAATCATTCAAGTTCAACACTTGATTTGATGATTTGATCAATGTGCTGCCGTATCCGTGTGACTGCAATGTTGTATGTTTGCTCAGACGCATGCACCATGATAGTGAGATCAAACACCCTGCTGTAAATTCAGCACAGGCTGTGGAAAGACTGCTTTTTAAAGGTTGTTTCATGCAGGAATATCATTAAAACCGCCGCCTAAACTACTGGCTTCCATAGGGATATTATTATATCTTTGGATCTGTGATTGGACGTCGGAGACTGGTAGCTAGGGCTGCACGATATTGGAAAAAACTGACATTGCGATATTCCCTGCCCCTGCGATATATATTGCGATATGAAAAAATACAGATTTTCACCAGATTACCAGAATAGCTCTATTTTAAAGAAAAGAATACTTCTAGAATGATTGGGATGATTTTGTAGAGTCCATCTGATTTTGGAGGGGAAATTAGGTATTTTAATGTTTCTCAACCACTGGGCTGTCGCCTATACTGTAGGCCTCAGAACGTCATCTATCAGGGTGCATACACATTTTGACCAATGGATTTCCATGACTTAGGCTACATACATGAAAAAGTGAGTAAGTTATGACATTCTACTTTAAAATGTCACTAGCCTACACTTCACTTAGTGTAATGCAGCCTTTAAAACCAGGGAAAGACAACATGTATGCTGTATCACCATATTACCATATCCAACATCTAAGACCATATACCGTAAAATACCAATTAGAAGCCGACTTCCAAATTGCCGCGGGTCCCATATATAAGCGGGGTCTGGATACATATTTTGTACATAAAAGCAGGTCCCAATTTGACGCCCGGTTAGTTTTTTCAATGTTTTCTTTTTACCTTTGCGACATCCTGTTGAATGCATCTCCCAAACACAAGAAAAATCGGATGAAGAAGACGAACAACGAGGAAACGAGGAACAACGAGGAAAAAAAACACATGCCCGAAACTTGCTGATCAAAATTCGTTTTCCGTCAACATCTGATGATTCTGAAAATTGTGTAGGCATTTCCTGAAGATTTTTATACACTAAAACCGACATCTCTGGTGTAATAATTATTTTGAGAAATGTGCCTATGCTATGTTTCCCTGCCAGCGGGCATAGAAGTCGGCTTCTAATTGGTATTTCACCGCACACTGCAGCGGAGGGTGGAGCGCATGCAGCCAGCGGAGGAGGCAGCGCATGCAACAAATAATCTGCTCACATGATGATCATGTTCTCTCACCTTCAGCGGAGAAAGTTTAGTGGTAAATACCGGTAGGTCACAGTTCAGCTCAAATTTTATTTGATTTCATGTACAGGCCAGAACTGGCATGCAATGTGCTCTGCTGCGCTGAGAGGGAGGCGCGGCTCTCCCCATAGACAAGCAATCGTGTGGGGGGCTGTAGCCAACTCATTGAAATAAATGGTTTAAATAAACAATTTCATACTATTTACAATCTTTTCTGAGCAATATTTTTGTACAAAAATAATTAAAGCAGGTCCCAAACTGCCGCAGGTCCCATATTGACGCGGGGTCTGGCTACATATTTTGTCAATTAACGCCCGGGCTAATAATTGGTATTTTACGGTAGTCTCATATCACAATATTGATATACAATTGATATATTGCCCACCCCTAATATTGAGTGCCAGAATCTACCTCCCAATGATGCTATTTGCAGAAAAACATTAGATTTCATTGATTATAATCACTGCTTTCAACTTCTTTCGTTCTTCTAACGTTTCAATAAATCAACAATGAAACACCCCTGCCACTTTACACACTTGGTCTGACCTCCCGGAAACCCCCTCCAGAAACGACCAAGTGGTACACTCCGCATCTGCGGAGTTCCGGTTTTTGAGCGCAAGGCTGGCAGTACAGAGAGACGAGGATTCACATGCAGCCGACCGGTGACAAACTATTCATTCGTGAAAAGTAATAAATATACATTTAATTGCCCAGATATGCCTCTTCTCTTTTTATTTTCACTGACATGTTTTGTGTAAATAAGTCGCTATGTATGTATGATTAACTCTACCGTAACGTTACTGCTATCATGTGATGCAACATCAGAGACTTGAAGGGGAGAGACAGCCACAGTGATAACACGGACAACTTATCAGTAATCAGCCTTCGTGTCATAAGTTGCGGTCTTGCTTTTTGGTGTTTCAAGAGTAAATATCTCCACTCCACGGACATGTTGAGTTACAGCAGCCAGCCTGCTGTATGCGAGTGCGCTGCAAACTGTGGACAAGTCCGCCTCCGCAACCACATCGTTTACAGACGGGCTACTGTCTGTCAGCAACGCAACATAAGCAAAAGATAATTCAATTGAGCTCTCTGTGCATGTTTGTTGTGTTGAAGCTAAGCACTAAATGAGTGAGTACAGTAGCGGGGCGTCTCTCTCCTTTGAGAGAGCCTGCATTTCACTCAGTAGCCTCCCCTAAAGTGAGAGTTTATCAAGCAACATGACGAGTTAATTTGCTTTTGACATCGCACGTCCTGCGATGTGACTATCGCGCATGCGCACATCGCAATGTCGATGTGTAAACGATATATCGTGCAGCCCTACTGGTAGCAGAGAGTTTTGAACACTTGACTCCCCAATTTCCTTATGCTATGCTGTGTGACGCGAGTTCAGAGTGGATCACAGAGGAACAGAGAACAGCGGAACATATGTGGCTAGACACACTGTAGCTGTTGGCAAAGATATGCAAAGGCATGACTTACATACAGGTTTCTCTGACATTTCTATAAAAGCGTCTCAGTCACTCTCTCATACAGTGAATTATGAATCATTCAAGCAAGTTTGTACTCAGAAGTCTAATAGATTTTACCTGAAGCATAGAGGCAGAGGGAGACAGATGAAATCCAGGTGGGGGAAAGCTGTGGATGGATTTCAGGGAGGACACTGCAGCAGCAGGTGGGAAACATCTTACAGGCTCCCAGTTATTTCCTGGTCTATAGAGTACAAACATCCTTGAGGGAGGGAGTATCCTACTCCCTCCCTCCACCCTAGACCCTACCTCTACTCTCTGTCCTCCCCCCTCTCTCACATTCCCCCTGCTCTTCTTCCCCTGCTCTCCTTCCCCTGCACCTCTACTCTCTGTCCTCCCCCCTCTCTCACATTCCCCCTGCTCTCCTTCCCCTGCACCCTCCCACCTCTCCTTCTCTGTTCTTTCCTCCTCCACATTTCCCATTTTCTCCCCACCCTCGCCCTAATCCGGGCCCGTATCCTACTCCCTCCCTCCACCCTAGACCCTACCTCTACTCTACCTCCCCTGTACCCTCACATTCCCACTGCTCTCCTTCCCCTGCGCCCCCCCACCTCTCCTTCTCTGTTCTCTCCTCCTCTCTGCCCTCTCCTCCCTCTCACATTCCCCCTGCTCTCCCTCCCCTGCACCCTCTCCTTCTCTGTTCTCTCCTCCTCCACATTTCCCATTTCTCCCCACCCTCGCCCTAATCCGGGCCCGTATCCTACTCCCTCCCCTCCCTCAACCCTAGACCCTATCCCTACCCCTGCACCCTCATCTCTCCTCCCCTGTTCTCTCCTCCTCCACATTTCCTATTTTCTCCCCACCTCCCCCCTCTCCTCCCTCCCTCCCTCCACCCTAGACCCTACCTCTACTCTACCTCCCCTGTACCCTTCCACCTCTCCTTCTCTGTTCTCTCCTCCTCTCTGTCCTCTCCTCTCTCTCACATTCCCACTGCTCTCCTTCCCCTGCGCCCTCCCACCTCCCCACATTTCCTATTTTCTCCCCACCTCCCCCCTCTCCTCCCTCCTCCCTCTCCCTCCCTCCTCCACTCTCCTGTTTTCTTCAAATGTTCAAATGTTATCTTTATTCTGTATATTCTTGTTATTGTGTGTTAGCTAGAATCAGCTAGACATACTTTCTGTGAAGCCCTCTGAGACATGCTTGTGAATTAGGGCTATATAAATAAACTTGACTTGACTTGACTTGACTTGTCCTCAATCAATTTAATCAACCAAAATCTCATACTGTTTCATCATACTGCTTTCTTAGCTAACTTAACAAGAATACATTTACACATTAATACACAGCAATGTGTGCTGCTGAAGCTACCCACTACATTCTCATTTTGCATACAAACACTTTGATAGACACTGAGCTAATGAGCACATGTTGAGAAGTAAATCAGAAGACACAACTAAGTTGTGCTATCCATTACCCTGCACCAAATAAATTGAGTTTGGCCCAGAATTTCCATTTCTGCAAGCCATGCATTGTGAAGAGAACTCCTAGCTAGCAAGCGAACTAGTAACAACACACTTTAAACTAAAATAAGTCTAAACTCATTCAAATTAGCCGGACACGGTCTGAAAGTTAACTGGCAGGCTGTGGTACATCAGCCCAGTGTGTCCTGTACCTATAATCACGTTAGTAATGTAGGCTAACAGTAACAACAGTTGCAATCGTAGCCCATAACATTAGCGTTAGCTCAATGCTAACGTTAATGCTAACGCCATTAGCGTCACTTTGCGCGACTTAAAAACACAGATTTGGCTGGTCTAACCTCATTTGTTACTAGTAGTGGACTTACCTTTCCTGCTTACTTTAGTTGAATATACTGCTAATCCCATGAGACCATCCGATGAGAGCCAAAAAGTGAACATCTTCATGCTTTAACCCGCGCAGGAACTTCAAACTCAGGCCAGCTTCTTCTTCTTCTAGTAGTGTTTTATGGCGGTTGGCAAACAACTTATGGTGCATTACCGCCACCTTCTGAAATGGAGTGTGGATCAGAACGGACTTCTAAAACACTATCCTGACTATATTCTTCTATTTCGTCCAGTTTCCTCTAAAAAAAAATATATCCCTATACCCCACATTCCCTGAATTCAACTGCAATATTTATTTTAACTCCAGCTTGATTCGATTGCTCTCCAATCTGTTCTTGAGGATCTGTCTTTCCTGTTGGTAGTACAGACAATCAATCAGATTTTGATTTATGATTAGACCTCTGACTTCTTTTTTGTTATTAATTTTACTTATATTTGTGTTTGATCAAAATGTTGTAATTGCTCAGTCTTGATTTTGATATGACCAGAAATGACTAAATGTCAGACTTTATTATTATTATTATTATTATTATTATTATTATTATACTAATAATAATAATAATACTAATAATAATAATAATAGTAATCACAATAATAGCAATCATAACAATAATAATAACAATAATAATAACAATAACAATAATTATGTCAGTTGTTTCGGAGACTTCGCATCAACACCAGGGGCCGGCCAGCTCCCAGGCCACATTCTGGGCCTTCTGAGTCCATCACATGACATCCCTGAGTCCATCCATGACATCACAATGCTGCCCTGTGACATCATGACAGATGTGATGCCCCTGCCGACGATGTATGACATCAAGTAGAATGAGCTCTTCTTAACTATGCCACGAACACCACGCCCCATGCAGAGTGATTCAGGAGACGAAGCCAATAGCAGTCCGGAACAGGACGGGATAATTAGAAGTACTCAGAGATTATTAGACCGTGTCCTGGCAGACACACCCGTGTCAACGCAAGCTTCAAGACCTGAGCCAGGCCCTTGAGAGAGACAGCTGATGGTGGGAACTGGTCCCCCACGGCTGCCTTTAAAACCTCTACAACATCAGTAGTAGTATGTGGTTACTAAAATCCTTGAAGGTATAACATTACCAGAGCCTGCTTTATAAAAAAACTGGTATGATAACCCCTTATGCCATGGCCAGGAACACTGTATACACATTGCACATTTTAATATATCTTTACTATAGCTACTGCATGGTTTCAAAACAAATGAGAGTGGTCCCTTAAAGGATTACAGTATCCCCAATAAAATATAATTAAAATTATAGCTGCTGCGCAGCAATGGGTTGTGGCTGGGCACGACCCATTGCTGACTGGATGCTTGGTGGTGGTTGTTATGTCTGATAACGTTATGTTACGGCCTGGTTGGCCTTGTTAACTTAGGTACATGTTACTGTGCCTTTAAGAGTTACTGCACCCGATGTACGGCATTGTTGTAAAAGCGTGGGTTTACGGCAGGGAAGTAAAGAGCATGAAACAAGCAACATGGTGTGATTATTTAGCCTATTTAGCGAGGATGGCTGACTTGATTTTGCCGCCGCCGCCACCTTTTTTACCCGTCCCCAGTGACCCAGCTGTTCCCTGGGATCGATGGCAGAGGTCGTTTGAGGATTATTTGCTGGCTTTGGGGCACTCGATTTGGAAGAGGATAGGAAGTGCGCGCTCCTCCGCCACTGCCTCGGCCAGGAGGGACAGCGGATCTTCGCCACACTCACGTTAACGGATGGCTCGTATGCTACAGCTACCGCGGCCCTAAAGTCTCACTTCAGCACGGGAAGGAGCCGACGCATGCACCGCTTTGAGTTTCGTCAGAGGGCTCAGAAGCCGGGTGAGATGGTCGCGCACTTTGTGTCTGCCTTGCGCGAGCTGGCTAGGCTTTGTGACTTTGGGGTTTTAGAGAATGGACTTATAGTGGACCAACTGATAGAGAAAACGTCCTGTAACCAGCTGAGAGAGAGGCTGTTACTGGAGCCAGACTCCATGACACTGGCGGATGCGTTAGTGATTGGGAAGCAGTTGGAAACGGCTCTATCGGAGGTGCGCAAGTTGGGCCGCGCTGTGCACGAGCCTGTGACGTCATTCGCCCCGTCAGTTCAGACTGTGGCTCAGGAGACGGCAGGGACCGCTGCTGCAGACGTGGTGAGTGACAGTTGGGATGTACAGAGAGTGGACAGAGGCCTTAGAGAGGGCGGGCCCAAGTGCTGTAATAACTGTGGCTCCTCTAGACATGCAACCAGAGATCAGTCATGCCCTGCTGTGGGCAAGCGCTGTCGTAACTGCAACATGATGAATCATTTTGCAAGCTGCTGTCGCTCCCCTCCTGCCCACTCAGATACAGCTGTTGTTCCAATCAACACAATACAGAGCCCACAGACCTCACTCAAGCATTGCACATGTCGTGTGGGTGGAGCAAGCGTACCGCTCCTGGTGGACACGGGGGCAAAAGTGTCAATACTGAACAAATGCACGTATGATTGACTCTTCAAACACATGCCTTTTGAAGCAGCAGGTAACGCTCTGTCGGGTTATGGCCACTCCCCCATCTCCACTTTGGGTGTGGCCCGCCTTCCTGTCAGATATGACCAACAATTTGCCCCTGACACCAAGTTCTACATCACACAGAGGGGAGCCAACATCATGGGTCTTGATCTGTTCCTCGCCCTGGGCTTTACTATGACTGATGCGAGGGGCCTGCATGTCCTGCAGGTCGCCATTTCCTGGCCCGACCGTTTCCCACATCTGTTTAAAGGGCTGGGCTGCATGTCTGGATTTGTTCACCGGCCTACTGTTGACCTGTCTGTCCGCCCCGTTATCCAGCCACTGCTGTGCATTCCCCTCGCCCTCCGTGATGCAGTGGAGGCGGAGCTACGCTGCCTGGTGGAGGGGGATGTCATTGAACCAATCAACGCATCACCGTGGGTGTCCAACTTGGTGATAGCCAAGAAACGGGGGGGCGGGCTGCGCCTCTGTGTCGACCTGACGGATGTAAACAAAGCCATCATCCCGGATAAGTACCCTCTACCCACGGCCGAGGAGCTTACTAGTCATTTCCACGGCTCCATTGTCTTCAGTAAGATGGATTTACGTCACGGCTACCTGCAGACTCGCCTGGCACCTGCCAGCATGAGCCTCACAGCGTTTGTCACGCACGTGGGGGTTTTCAGATATAAACGCATGGCGTTTGGACTGTCATCGGCCCCAAGTTGCTTTCAGAAGATGTCACTCATCCTGGCCGGAATCCAGGGGGTCTCCATCTACCTGGACGACGTAGTGGTACACGCACCCTCCACCGTGCTGCACGATGCTCGCCTGGAGCAGGTTTTTCAACGTTTTGAACAGCAGGGGGTCACACTTAATGCTGAAAAGTGCGTGTTTGGAGTTGCGGAGGTCGAGTTCCTCGGCTTCAGGCTCTCCAAGGACGGTATTGCCCCGATCATGTCCCACACTGAAGCCATTCTGTCCCTGCCAGACCCGCAGTCGCCATCCCATCTCTCCTCTTTCCTGGGGATGGCCACCTACTATCTGCGGTTCATACCACACTACTCTGACTCAACTGCCCCCCTGCGCCAGCTGCTCAGAAAGGATGCTGTGTGGGAGTGGACCCCTGCCTGCCATGAGGCCGTGCATGCCATCAAGCAGCAGCTTACGTCCCCACCCACATTGACGCATTTCAGTCTGAGCGCGCCCACCTTGGTCACCTGTGATGCTTCTGGGGTGGCGCTTGGTGCGGTGCTCTCCCAGGTCCAGGAGGGGGTGGAACGCCCTGTAGCTTTCGCCTCATGGGCACTCTCTCCGGCGGAGCAGAAGTACTCTGTGGGGGAGAGGGAGGCCCTGGCCTGTCTGTGGGCGTGCGAACGCTGGCACGTCTACCTGTACGGCAGGGCTTTCACCATCCGCACGGACCATCAGGCGCTGACGGCACTGCTGGCAACCCGGGGCTCGGGGCACAGGCCCATCAGACTGCTGAGGTGGGCTGATAGGCTGAATCAGTACAACTTCAGCCTTAAGTTTGTGCCGGGGCGTGCTAATACAGCGGCTGACCTCCTATCCAGAGCGGTCTCCGTGACGAAGGAGACGGGTGGGGTGACACCCGATTTGGAGGACGACGAAGACTGGGTCAACATTCTGCATGGGCCCCTCAGCACGGTAGTCACCCTGGCAGAGCTGCAGCAGGCCTCAGCTGAAGACGAGACTCTCAAAACCCTCCGGGCTTATGTCCAAGATGGCTGGCCTGCCACGGTGGACGACAATCTGCTTCCCTACCACCGGGTCCGTGATGAGCTCTCCTGCTGGGGGGCTGTGTGCCTCGCTCACGGCCACCGCACCATTGTACCGGAGACTCTGAGGGCCGGAATACTGCACATGGCGCACGAGGGGCATCTGGGGGTGGTCAAGGTGAAGCAACGTTGCAGAGATACAGTGTGGTGGCCCCATATAGACTCTGACATAGAGGAGCTGGTGCGTAACTGCGCCTGCTGCCTTCTGAGCGGGAAGACAGGCCAGCCGGCTACAGCACCCCTCACTCCAATCCCTTGGCCATCTGCACCATGGGAACATATCCAGGTTGACCTCTGTGGGGAGCTCCATGGGGCGCCCGCACATGCGCGCTACCTGCTGGTGGTGCATGACCTGCATTTGAAGTGGCCGGAGGCTGTCGAACTGAGCTCCATCACCACACACACAGTCATCGACCGCCTCACCAACCTGTTTGGGCGATGGGGCCTACCCAGTGTCATCACAACGGACAATGGGCCCCAATTTGCATCAGCAGAGTTATCAGAGTTCCTGGCACTGCGGTCCATCAGACACATCAGGACAGCAGTGTATCACCCGGAGTGTAATGGGGGGGTGGAAAGACTAAATAAAACCCTCAAAAATGGAATCCGAGCCTGCCTGGAGGAAGGGAAAACCTTCAGTGCCGCACTCAACCAAACTCTCCTGACCATCCGGGCATCCAAGCACTCCACCACGGGGGTGTCACCTGCACTGCTCATGATCGGGCGCGAGCTAAAGCAACCACTGGACTGTTTGAGAGCTGAGCCAGCTCCTGCACAAGAGAGGCCAGGGCTCCAGAAAGTCAGAGCCCGGGTCCAAGGTTCACAGGCCCAGATGAAAAGGAGGTTTGATGCCTCTCGCAGAGTACAGACCCCCACACTGTCTGCAGGGGACTGGGTCAGGATTAAACATCCCCACCGCCAGAACAAGCTGAAGTCATTCTGGTCTGAACCCCTCCAGGTGACTCAGCAGCTGTGTCTGGCCACGTACAGACTGGACAACGGGAGCCGCTGGCACGCAAACCGCCTGCACAGAGTCGCAGCTCCAACAGCACCTGCACCACCCCTGTCTGCAGCGACGGCGCTCGGCTGGCAGCCCAGACCAGGAGCAAATCGGGTGGGGGGTAACCTACCGCCACAGCCAGAGGCTGTTCCCCAGCCTGCGCGCCCTCAGAGAGTGAGGGTCCCGCCCGCCTGGCATGGAGACTATGTGACTGGGTGATAAGGGACACGGGGGGTTGTGGACTGAATGTTATGTTCTTTAAAAGGGGGGTGGGGGGAGAAAATGTTGTCTGATAACGTTATGTTACGGCCTGGTTGGCCTTGTTAACTTAGGTACATGTTACTGTGCCTTTAAGAGTTACTGCACCCGATGTACGGCATTGTTGTAAAAGCGTGGGTTTACGGCAGGGAAGTAAAGAGCATGAAACAAGCAACATGGTGTGATTATTTAGCCTCTACCTAAACATAATAGTGGTGTTTTATGGGACTGGATGCTTGCATGTAAAAACACACATTGCTTCCACTTATATAGGGTGAGCCAGGACGGACACACTGCTTCCACTTATATAGGGTGAGCCAGGAAGGATTTATGACATCACAATTGCTCGAGTGACATCACTGATGGCATCACAATTGCTCGAGTGACTGATGACATCACAAATACAACCTAATTACCCTAGGTAATTAGGGTAATTAAGATGCTGTTTAGGCAGTGCATTTTGATGCACTGTGGGCTCAATTTTTGACCAATCGAAAAGCTGTTTGATACTTTTGTGTAGGACAGTCTAACGATGCAGATGCTGACGTTTCGTGTCGTTTGAAGAAAAAATGTGGGTTAAAAGGGCGGAGCGCTACTTTGTTCAGAATACCTTTTTTATCATTATTATTATATATTATTAAGTAGCCCAGACAGCACACACCAACACCAAGTAGCCCAAATAGCAGCAACTTATGTTTGAATGTAAATCTGACTATAGTATATATTCATAATATATGTATAGATTGGCGGTGGGGGAAGACCCACGGACATCTGTGAAAGAACGGATGACAGCTCGGAAAGACGGCACGCAACAGTGTTAGGGCTGGCACCCTGAGGCACTGCGCAAGCTAGCTACAAGTACAAGACCAAGTGCAAAGAGCAGCTACAGCAACGCAAAGTACCTGATACTATCCAGAGAGTTATCTCTGGGTTTATTAGTACTGCTTGTTAGTCGGCGGAGGACCGGGGTCAGGAGTTAAACCACAGTGCCCTGGACCTCTTTGCTCAACCTGCTCAGAGCACAAGAAGAAGGGGTGCAAGATGGGTGTGGCTGACTAGAGCTCGCAGTTGGAGCCCTTCTACAGACGAAGATTAATCTTCGCAGCCCCACTCAGGCGAGGCGTACAGGCTGGGGGGGCGAAACGCTGGTGACCCTGAGATACCTGCTGAGGATGTAGAAGGGTTTCCAACGGTGTGAGTGCTCTGGCCACACTCTCACCAAGGAATACCGCCGTGGGGGCGGCATGTCGTAGCTCCTGCGGTTTCTGCTTGTGGCAAGGCATCTTTGATGTGAAGTGAACGTCGGGGGTGCTTTGCTGCGGGCGGGGTCCGTGGGGGCCGCAGTGTGTTGTCCTGCGGTTTACTTCACCCATAGAAATGAGGTGTTATGTCAAGTTTCAAGTCGTTTCATCCATTTTTGGTTGAATGGCGGCCATTTCATTTTGGCACGACTGTGTATGTTCCAGCGCCCGCAATCTTGAAACGAGAAAAGCGATTGGCACCAAACAACACAAATCTACTCATATGGGACCCATATACAACATATTAAAAGATTGGAGTGCTACCATGTTCAGAGAACGTTTTGCTAACATTGGACTCAGCGGCATAAGGGCTGTCAGGCCCCCAGGGCAGAGGTTGATCAAAGGAACTTTTTTTCCTGAAGGACTTGGGGAGTTTATTGTTTCATAATCATGTTTAGACACCAAAGACTTGTAATATACACATGAGCGTACCATCCCTCAGTAGAGTGACAGGCATGTGGGGTCAAAGTTCCAAGGTCACCGTGTGCACGTCCCACATTACCCAATGGAAAATATGGTCCCTGCACACCGGGAGGAAACCATGTGATTGATGTGGCTGAAGATTACCCTCAATAGACTTGTAGAAAAGGGTCCATAATGGCCCACCGTTAGGCCTGTTCTTGGGGCAGTCGATGCTCGCGAACCGGCGCGCCAATGACGTAATGACGATGACACTGCCGTGACATCATCAATGATGACGTCAGAGGTCACCTGTGAGGTCATCGGCGACGTCAGGCGGTCTAGGCTGACTGTGATGGCAGACGGGACTTTACGGGGTCACCGATGATGTCATAGCATAGAGTTCACCTGTGAGGTCATCGGCGATGTCAGACATAACATATATATATATACAAGGTGTTCTGTGACGCTGTATCCGGTATACTTACTTCTTATATACTTCTTTTCTACTTCATAATGTCTACCCTTACCACGACCAAATCCGAACCCGAGCTGAACCCTGGCTGTCTTACAACCAGCCAGGCCCTGGTGACCGACTGCCTACAACCAGCCAGGTCACGAGTGGTATTCCTTCAACCGCATCCGAGGACCGACATCTCTGTGGTTCTGATCGACCACTGCCCGTGAGCCCTCAACTTCGATCCAGCACACTTCACGAGGCAAGCCCACAAGCTTCGCTACAAGACTAGATGCACAAGATGAGAGCCAATCAGGGTCGCTCAGAAGGCTGGGGAACAGCTAATTTGCCATAACATTGCAGCGGATGGAAAGAATGACTAAATTTTTTGCACGTGTGTTCAGCCGGAGGTCCTGAACTAGTGTAGCGAATATCGCCTCATTCCGTTAAGCCATGCCAAGATGAGATCCAATCAGGGTCGCTCAGAAGGCCGGGGAACAGCTAATTTGCCATAGCATTGCAACGGATGGATAGAATGACTAATTTTTTTGCACGTGTGTTCAGGGGGAGGTCCTGAACTAGTGTAGAGAATATCGCCTCATTCCGTTAAGCCATGCCAAGATGAGAGCCAATCAGGGTCGCTCAGAAGGCCGGGGAACAGCTAATTTGCCATAGCATTGCAACGGATAGATAGAATGACTAAATTTTTTGCACGTGTGTTCAGCTGGAGGTATTGAACTAGTGTAGCGAATATCGCCTCATTCCGTTAAGCCATGCCAAGATGAGAGCCAATCAGGGTCGCTCAGAAGGCCGGGGAACAGCTAATTTGCCATAACATTGCAGCGGATGGATAGAATGACTAAATTTTTTGCACGTGTGTTCAGCCGGAGGTCCTGAACTGGTGTAGCGAATATCGCTTCATTCCGTTAAGCCATGCCAAGATGAGAGCCAATCAGGGTCGCTCAGAAGGCCGGGGAAGAGCTAATTTGCCATAACATTGCAGCGGATGGAGAGTATGACTAAATTTTTTGCACGTGTGTTCAGCCTGAGGTCCTGAACTAGTGTAGCGAATATCGCCTCATTCCGTTAAGCCATGCCAAGATGAGAGCCAATCAGGGTCGCTCAGAAGGCCGGGGAACAGCTAATTTGCCATAACATTGCAGCGGATGGATAGAATGACTAAAATTTTTGCACGTGTGTTCAGCCGGAGGTCCTGAACTGGTGTAGCGAATATCGCTTCATTCCGTTAAGCCATGCCAAGATGAGAGCCAATCAGGGTCGCTCAGAAGACCGGGGAACAGCTAATTTGCCATAGCATTGCAACGGATGGATAGAATGACTAAATTCTTTGCACGTCTGTTCAGCCGGAGGTCCTGAACTACAATGATAACCTTAAATGGAAGTGGGCGAGGCCAAGGGGCGTCACCCCCCACCCTTCTGAGATCAATTTAGATAGTAAGTAGCCCTGGTGGCATGTGGGCGGGCTGTGTGTGGGCTAGAAGGCTGACACTTGGTGGTCGTAGAGTAGCAGGGGGTGCCACAAACATACCAAAAGATCAGCCTTCTAGCCCTCACCTCTCTTGAGAAACAGCCGTGTTCACCCTGCATATGTTGGTGTACACCGCGCATGCTTTATCATGTAATATGTAAAAGCTTATATCTCAAAAACGACTCAGGCTAGCAGGCAGTTCCACCTGTGCCTCCCGCCTCCCAAGACCAGAGGCAGGCGTGCGTCCCGGCCTCAGGGTTAGCACCCCGGAGGGCGCCACCCACTTCACCGGTGCCCGCACCCCGGCTCAACATTTCACCCGTGCCTCGCACCTCCCATGACCGGGGTCAGGTCAGCACGGCAGCTCCAGAGCCAACGACGTAATGATGATGACACCGCCGTGACATCAGCGATGATGATGTCAGAGTTCACCTGTGAGGTCATCAGCGATGGCAGACGGTCTAGGCTGACTGTGATGGCAGACATGACTTTATGAGGTCACCGATGATGTCATACCTCCCCGGACGTTGTGACATCACCAACGGTGTCATACCCCGAATGTGGGGGGGTATAAAAAGGTGTTGTTCTGTTATGATATGCTTCTTGGTCCTATTCCCCTTTCTGCAATCTGTAAGCTCTATACGTGGCTTCTGCCTTGCTCCTATCTGCCTGATATTTCATTAAAGCCTGAAAAGACATCTCTGTGGTTCTAATCGACCACTGCCCGTGAGCCCTTACCTAAGATCCGGCAACTTCACACAAGGCAAGCACATAAACTTCCTTACAAACTGGTCCTTCGAGCCGGCGTGCGTACCGGCCTCAGGGTTAGCACCCCGGAGGGCGCCACCCACTTTCCCGGTGCCCGCACCCCGGCTCAACATTTCACCCGTGCCTCGCACCTCCCACGACCAGGGTCAGGTCAGCACGGCAGCCCCAGAGCCAATGACCCAAACTACGCAACCCCCGGTTCCACTGCCCAGACAAGGGCAACGGCCATTGCCAATGCCACCAACACCCGCACCCAGGACACATCCGCCAACAAAGGTCGCCGACCCTGAGCATGCAATAGAGTGCAACGGGCACGGCTCCGCCGAGCCCGCCACTGGGATACACCACACTCAGGTAGGCATGGCGAACGTTGGGACCAACAGCACGGGGCACAGTCAGCCGGCCGGCGTCAACCATTCCCACAAGATAGCCGGACACGACAGCTGGGACCCCCCCAGAGGGCGGGACCAGCCATCACGATTACCTATTCCCGGAATTCACCTCCTGGCCCTGCCCGGGCTCATGGAGACAACTCCAGCCAAGGCCTCTAGGGATGCCAAGAAGTCCGAGCAGAGGAAGCCAAGAACGGGCCCCAAGCCCGTTCCCCCAGAAAGAAGCGGCCACCCGGCTCCCCCTGACGGATCAAGCCACCCTGCTCCCCCAGGGGGAACCGGGGGGGGGGGGGGGGGGGGGGGCGACTACACTGGGAAACCTCCATGGGGAAACCGTCATGCCCTCCGTAAGGTCTGCAAAGTGGTGACCCAACATGGGGACCAGAGGCTGGACACATACGCCATAATGGACGACCGCTCAGAGTGGACCGTGCTCCTACACCCAGCAGCACAGCAGCTGGCCCTTACAGGCCAGCCAGAGGACATGCCTTTGCGGACGGTGAGGCAGGAGCCCCAGATGCTTCACAGGGCGGCCGTCTCCCTCATCGTCTCGCCGGCAATTTGCCCAGAGCAGACCTATCGCACGCAGAGAGCCTTTACAACACAACTTAAAATCAACTAAATATCAATGTCTAATGATATTAGAATTTAACATTGTGTGGACGTTAATGTTAAAACGTTTAACAAACGTTGGATTTTGGTTACTTAACAACACAACATAAAATCAACATAATCTCAACATCTCATGATGTTTGGATTTTACGTCATATTGACATTAACATTGGGATGTTTAGAAGACGTTGGATTTTAGTTATTTTATAACACAACTTAAAATCGACTAAATATCAACGTCTGATGATGTTAGAATTTAACGTTGTGTGGACGTTAATATTGCAATGTTTAACAGACGTAGGATTGTGGTTACTTAAAAACATATTTTAAAACCAACAAAATATAAACGTCTAATAATGTTGGGATTTTACGTTATATTGACGTTAATACTGGGACGTTTAGAAGACGTTGGATTTTAGTTTCTTTAAAACACAACTTAAAATCAACTATATATCAACGTCTAATGATGTTAGAATTTAACGTTATGTGGACGTTAATGTTAAAACATTTAACAAACGTTGGATTTTGGTTACTTAACAACACAGCTTAAAATCAACATAATCTCAACGTCTAATGATGTTGGGATTTTACGTTATATTGACATTTATATTGGGATGTTTAGAAGACGTTGGATTTTAGTTACTTTATAACACAACTTAAAATCGACTAAATATCAACGTCTGATGATGTTAGAATTTAACGTTGTGTGGACGGTAATATTACTACGTTTAACAGACGTTGGATTTCAGTTACTTTATAACACAACTTAAAATCGACTAAATATCAACGTCTGATGATGTTAGAATTTAACGTTGTGTGGACGTTAATATTGCAATGTTTAACAAACGTAGGATTTTGGTTACTTAAAAACATATCTTAAAACCAACAAAATATGAACGTCTAATGATGTTGGGATTTTACGTTATATTGACATTTATATTGGGATGTTTAGAAGACGTTGGATTTTAGTTACTTTATAACACAACTTAAAATCGACTAAATATCAACGTCTGATGATGTTAGAATTTAACGTTGTGTGGACGGTAATATTACTACGTTTAACAGACGTTGGATTTCAGTTACTTTATAACACAACTTAAAACCATCAGAATTTCAACGTCTAATGATGTTGGGATTTTATGTTATATTGACGTTAATATTGGGACGTTTAGAAGACGTTGGATTTTAGTTTCTTTAAAACACAACTTAAAATCGACTAAATATCAACGTCTGATGATGTTCGAATTTAACGTTGTGTGGATGTTAATATTACAATGTTTAACAGACGTTGGATTTTGGTTAATTAAAGACACAACTTAAAACCAATAAAATATCAACGTCTAATGATGTTGGGATTTTACGTTATATTGACGTTAATATTGGAACGTTTAGAAGACGTTGGATTTTAGTTTCTTTATAACACAACTTAAAATCGACTAAATGTCAACGTCTGATGATGTTAGAATTTAACGTTGTGTGGACAGTAACATTACAACGTTTACCAGACGTTGGATTTTGGTTACTTAAAAACACAATGTAAAACCAACATAATATAAACGTCTAATGATGTTGGGTTTTTACGTTATATTGATGTTAATATTGGAACGTTTAAAGACGTAGGATTTCAGTTTCTTTAAAACACAACTTAAAATCGACTAAATATCCACGTCTGATGATGTTAGAATTTAACGTTGTGGGGACGTTAATATTACAACGTTTAACAGACGTTAGATTTTTGTTATTTAAAAACACAACTTAAAACCAACATATTATCAACGTCTAATGATGTTGGGATTTTACGTTATAATGACGTTAATATTGGGATGTTTAGAAGACGTTGGATTTTAGTTACTTTATAACATAACTTAAAATCGACTAAATATCAACGTCTGATGATGTTAGAATTTGACGTTGTGTGGATGTTAATATTACAACGTTTAACAGACGTTGGATTTTGGTTATTTAAAAACACAACTTGAAACCAACATAATATCAACGTCTAATGATGTTGGGATTTTACGTTATATTGACGTTAATATTGGGATGTTTAGAAGACGTTGGATTTTAGGTACTTTATAACACAACTTAAAATCAACATAATCTCAACGTCTAATGATGTTGGGATTTTACGTTATAATGACGTTAATATTGGGATGTTTAGAAGACGTTGGATTTTAGTTACTTTATAACATAACTTAAAATCGACTAAATATCAACGTCTGATGATGTTAGAATTTGACGTTGTGTGGATGTTAATATTACAACGTTTAACAGACGTTGGATTTTGGTTATTTAAAAACACAACTTGAAACCAACATAATATCAACGTCTAATGATGTTGGGATTTTACGTTATATTGACGTTAATATTGGGATGTTTAGAAGACGTTGGATTTTAGGTACTTTATAACACAACTTAAAATCAACATAATCTCAACGTCTAATGATGTTGGGATTTTACGTTATAATGACGTTAATATTGGGATGTTTAGAAGACGTTGGATTTTAGTTACTTTATAACACAACTTAAAATCGACTAAATATCAACGTCTGATGATGTTAGAATTTAACGTTGTGTGGATGTTAATATTACAACGTTTACCAGACGTTGGATTTTGGTTATTTAAAAACACAACTTAAAACCAACATAATATCAACGTCAGATGTCGTCAGTATTAACCGTCAACCTGACGTTGACATTAGACGTTGGACTGACATTGGATTATGGTCACGGACGTCACGACCTCCATCCAACCAAAGATCAACGTCTAATGACGTTGTGTGCCAGCTGGGCAAGAACCCAGTGAACAATGAGGATGTTCGCCAGGCGAAGATGTTGGCCAAGCTGCTCTGACGACAGCAGGAAACTAGGACTATAATACAGAAACAATTGAGGAAGTTGTCCACCAAACATTACTGCAATCATGGCAACCGCACTGACTTCCTTCAGGTAAATTTGCTCTCGTAGTGATTCAACCAGATGCACTTCCTCCTACTACGTCTGAGATATTATGGCTGAACCATTTTAACTACAGGACTTGGAAACGGTCAAAAAGAGCACTGAGAAGACCCAGGCTTCTCTCTCCAGTTATTTCAGGGAGAGGTGGTGGAGAGACGCAGCACACACGCAGCACGCACACACACACGCATGCATGCACGCGCACCCACATACACGCGCACACGCACACACACACACACACACACACACACACACACACACACACAGACACACACACACACACACACACACACACACACACACACACACACACACACACACACACACACACAGTCAGCTCTACTTTCAGGAAGAACTCAGCAGACAGGGTTTCTGCAGCAAAACTCATCTATAGGATTCTTTGTTTTGCGCCATGTGGGATTTTTTCCCTCCCCTTTTATCCCTCCTTATCTTACACCCCTCTCTCTCTCCTTTGCAGGGATGCTGAGGTTAAATTCAATACCTTTTAACACATTCACTGCCAGCCTTTTTTTTTTTTACTGTAGGTAGGTTCTGCCAGAGGGTTTTTTTGAGGATTCCGGCTCATTTTACAAGAGCCGAGGATTATTTTCTGCTTGGAGTTTGTGAACACAAAGTTCACAAAAGTACTAATAGAATGTGTGCTTTCTCTGTCTAAAAGAGTTAGTTTGTAGAGTTAGTAGTTATGTAGATATTAGCCATTGAGTACAGCATGGTTTCAGCTGAGAGTGAAAGCTGAGATAATCGCAGTTTTGTGAAATTCAATCAAACAGGCAGAACAGTCACTTTAACCATTTATTTTTGGCATCAGTGAGAGATCAGACATCTGAACAATATAGTTCTGAACACCCTCTCCTTTAAACTCCTCCCTCCGTGGGCGTGTCTGGTGGCGTTTGTCACAAGCCAGTTTCTCCTGCCTGTCTGAGCAGTGAGCAGCCTCCCTCTCTGGCGGCCCCTCGTCGGCGAGTGTGGCGAGTGTGGACTGTGGATGGGACTCAATCGTTTCTTGGATTTTCGGTTGAGAGCTTTGATGAAGCTTTGTGCGATTCTAGGCTTTATGCTGCCCACCCAGTCTATTTTTGGAACCCCACACCGTTGTGCGCCGGTGTGCAGCAGCGTGAAAGCGTTTTCGCCTACAGTATGAGAATGAGGCTCGTTCGTTTCTGGGTTTTCGGAATGCGTGCGATTCTGGCCTTTCTGCGGGTGTTTCAAAGTGTGTTTCACCCATAATCTATTATGCAAATTTGCAATCCCCCACGCCAGCACCGCTCTCCGCTCTCAGTGTGCTGCTGCTGGCGCGGCCGCTCTCGGGCGAGTCTGGTGACTGATGACTGTAAAATCGCCAAGCCATTTCCTTGAGAATGGCTTGCTCCCGCGGCTGTTTTTGGTTGGCTTTCTCTCTGTCGGGAGAGCACTGTCGCCACTTAGTTGGTCGGTAAAATATACACATTCAATACTTCCAATATTTTTATAGGAGACGTGGGGGACATTGATCCACGTAGCACCGTCAAAAAAAATAAAATAAAAAATTGACGAGTCAACTCGTCATTGGCAGTGAACGGTTGGATTGTGTTTGACGAGTCAACTCGTCATTGGCAGTGAACGTGTTAAGACCTTTTTAAGAGTTTTCGGGCAGGGTGCGTTTTGCCGGTTTGATTTTTCGTTTAAATTGACAAAGGGAAAAAACAGAAAACGCTCGTAGTTTCGTTTTTTCGTTTTTCCTATAAAACGGAAAAACAAAAACTCAGCTCGTTTTCTTTACGTTAATTCTCTTTACGTTAATGTAACATTACATAAACATCTGTTATAGCCAGACAATTGTCCAAGTCCCTCTGATCCGAGTCCCAAGCGAGTCTCAAGTCAATTGGTCCCGAGTCTCAAGCAAGTCCCAAGTCTTTCCTTTTGACGGCAAGTCAAGTCAAGTCAAGTCACAATGTTATTTCAAGTCAAGTCTCGAGTCGAGTCACAGGTTATGTCAAGTCGAGTCACAGGTTAGAAAAAATGACAAGGCAGAGATTATTTAGGCTGCAGACGTGCGCGTTCACGTTAATACGTGCTTGTTGCCAAGCAACACACTTCTCTCAGACGAGCTCGAGACAGCTGACAGACAGCTCCAACTCAGCTCAAACTTATAGAGTTGTATTCAAAGCATAGAAACGTTCTCACAGCTCAATTTAACAGCGCCAACACAAGCAGTTTGATCACAAGTGCAATCAGTACTGAATGCGATGGCAGACTGCGCACTGCGGGCAGTTGACGAAGTCAGGAAGAAATTTAAATATCTTTTTGGAGAAGATTCCGGCCGCATCACGCGCAGATCAAGATGAGACAGCTGTCAGTGAGTAGCTACGCATTTGGGTGTAACTTTTACGCCTGCTCCATACACAGACAGACGCAGCGCATACAGGGTGCACTAGTCATAAAATTAAGTTAGTCGTAACTTTGAGTTCTACATCGGACGTAGCGTGTAAACCTAGGCGTACGCCCAGCTGGTGCACTCGGCTGATCTTGTCACAAGTCCGAGTCGAGTTTCGAGTCATTTCCTTCCAAGTCCGAGTCGAGTTTCAAGTATTTACCTTCCAAGTCCGAGTCGAGTCGGAAGTCCTCAAATTTGCGACTCGAGTCGACTCGAGTCCGAGTCCCTATGACTCGAGTCCAATTGTCTGGTTATAGCTTATATAAGTTTGCAAGCATGGCCACATGGAAAGGACAGCATAAAAACGACAATCAATATAAAAAATACCGAAATAACGTTACTCACCTTCATTCCAGAACTGATATTTCAGCCAAGTTTAATCCACTCACTCAGCCCTGCTACAGACTAACCTCGCGTCACCAGGCTCTTCTCGGCGAGCTACAGATAGCTTTGTCTGTGATTCCTGTCTGTCTGTCTGTCTGCTGCAATAGGCTGGTTTTGTGTTGACAAGTATGGCGACACCTATCGAGGGAGTTTCAGGGGTTCCCAGCACAAGCGTGAATAATTTATTTTCATAATTCCATCCATAAGTAACACAATGACAGAATGTTGGCCATGGGTGCCACAGACTTTCTCCTAATAAAACATCTAATATCAGATGGGGGACCCTCATCAAATATTATCGAATGAGGGTCCATGTGGTCTAATTGCAGTGATTCCAAACCAGGGGTACGTGTACCCCTAGGGGTACTTGAGCAGCTTGCAGGGGGTACTTGGAAAGATTTGATTACAATGTATTTAGAAAATGATAATAACTGGCGACTTTTTTCCAATTGAAAACTGTCAAAATTGTATTAAAGAGGAGTCATTCAAATTATTTTCATTTAATGAGATGTGTTAGAGAGGCCTACTAAAAGTTTAATATAAGTTTAATATAACAACTTTAGGAGAATTATGGACACACATGAGTGAGGGGGTACTACCGGCATGGTAAAACAGCTCAAGGGGTACATAACACAAAAATGGTTGGGAACCACTGGTTTAGGGGACCATGGCAGGAAAAAGTTTGAGAACAGTGTATAAAGGCAGAGACTTTTTTTATTGATTTTTTTTGCTATGTATGTATGTATTTTTTTGTTTTGTTTTTTATTATTTATTCATTTTTATTTATTAATTTATTTGTATTTATGCATGCATTTATTTATTTATGTTTATATTATTTATTTATTTATTTATTTATTTATTTATTTATTTATTTATTTATTTATTTATTCATTTAGAGACTTTTAGTTTGAAAAGTACAGCTTAAAATGACAGAGCACACTAGCCAATCAGAAGCAAGGCTCGCTGAAGGCCTACCCACCAATGAAAACCATCCACCCACTATTGAAAACGAAAAAAGGAAAAAACCAGAAAACAAGCTGAGTTTTTGTTTTTCCGTTTTATAGGAAAAACGAAAAAACAAAACAACGACCGTTTTCTGGTTTTTCCCTTTGTCAATTTAAACGAAAAATCAAACCGGCAAAAAGTACCCTGCCCCAGCACAATAATAGCTACAAAATGTAATACCTCTCAAATGACAATTAAGACTTTTGAATACTTTTTAAGGTCGCTTTCACATATAAGCTGGTGGACTCGGTGTGATTTGGGGGGGTGAAGTTGCAACATTGTTTTGCGATTTTCATTTGGTCTGGTTCGCTTTCACACAACAATTTGTCACAAGCGCACCAAACTTTCTAAACAATGTCACGTAGTCGAAACAGTCACTCGTCTATTGGACAGAATAGAGAAGGGAAATCTCTCCTCTCCAGCAGGCTTCTTGCCTGGCTGAGGGTTGACTGAACAACACAAGTGAATCCGCAACACACAAACCATGGAGCAACACCACCTGCGATATTGGGATTTCTGGTTTTACTTTGGTGTTACTATCAAATACATATTTGACAAGAATGTGCCCAATATGAGCAGCATATGAAGCAGAAAGCTGTTGAACATACCGTAGGAGATAGCCAAGCCAGCTGTTGAGAAATGATGTTGTTCATGACGTATGTCACGACGCGGCGCGCAGGTACTGTACGGGCTCTATTCTCCCACAGGCCATCGGCGCTATTACGGGCCTTAACCGCAAAAAAACGTGCCTTGCGCCTGTTTCGGCAAGATAGCAATAGGCTTTAGGCTGCCAAATGCGCTTTAGGCCGAATGGGCGTGGCGCAGTCCCAAAGTGGGCGTGTCGGCGCTAAATACCAGCCTAGTCATATCTTGGGAGCTGGCCTACATTTAGCGCTTTGCGCTTTTCAAAAGCAGGCCTATTCTTTGCCTTCACTGCTTCTTCTCTGTCACCCTTCTCTCTCTCTCTCTCTGAGTTCCCAGCATGCATTGTGTTTCTTCATTTCGCTACTAAATAGCCACCAAATGAGCCAAAATAGATATAAAAGGTAGTTCTAAATTAATGTGTAATGGTAACACAGCCTGCCATTGTCAACATTTCAATATTGGACCAAATAAAACCTCGAAATGAAAACACCACCCTATGTGAAACATATATGTCCTCCTGGGCATATATATACCCCTTGTCGAGTTAACGTGATTTAGAGAAGTAACAGCGGAACGCGCTTCGGAACGCGCTTCTAATGGCATCTGCTATACTGTGATGTCCGTCCAATAACTTGGCCCTATTTCACATTTAGTTTTACAATAAAAACACATTTATGCAATGACTTGACATAATGTAGGGTATATTTATGTGCATCATCCTTCCTGCAGCAGGCGAGAGAAAATGATATCTTTCTGGACAAACTTTCACCAATCTAATAGGCTATATTTTTCTAGCTGATGCATAGAACATTATTTTCACTTTGATCTTGCTATAGTGTAGCGTATTTACATGCTTGCAGTATTGAAACTGCAGTTAGATTGGTTTGAGAAGCATAATAATATGGAATAATAGCCTATAATGCAGACAGACAGGCTGGATGAAGGGAGGGGGGGGGGGGGGGGGCAGAGCGTTTGGCTTTCGTCTGGTTTTGCGGGATCACTGGAATTGGAGCTAAAAAGGCAAGCGTGCGATTCGTTTATTGCACTTATCCAATGAGCATGACGGTGCATAATTTTACGCCTAAAAGGCGTGGTTGTAATGCTTTGGGCTGCATCTAGCGCCAGCACGACGATATCAAGTGCGCCTTTCCACGCCCACTGCTTTGATCTGCGCCTGCCGCTCGGCCTAGAAACTGCGCCGATGCAACGATAGGGGCCATCTGTACATGTGTGCACCCGCAGTGTTTGTTTTGCTCCCTGCTACTGTCTTCTACTCATGATGCACTGCATGAGTGCATCAGATGCACTGGCATTCTTGTGTTTAGTCCGGCTTGCTTTCACACAACAAACGAACTGCACTAGGGTTCACTTGGAAGCGAACCGAGACCCATGTTTTCAAGTGCACCAGAGTTCGTTTGTTTGTTCCGCAACAGAGTTCGTTTGCGCTTTCACACCATCCCAAATGAACCGCACTATCCGAGGAAACGAACTCTGGCGCGGTTAAAGCGGACTAAACAGCTTATATGTGAAAACGACCTAAGGGTCTTAATTTTCCTTAAATTGATTTAATCAACTTTTAATACTTTTCAAGACCCCACCCTGTATTTGGTGCCATCTGAGCTCACATGGCATTGTTTTCATGTGCTCGAACAAACTAAGAGAGCAAACTTTCCAGATTTCAAATAAACCGCTCTGCAGATACTCGGTGTACTTACTAGTATCTGTTGGCAACAAAAACTATGGCACTGGGGTTAAGTAGCCGAGTCAAAGATGAGGTCTAAGGAGGGAAACATTATATGGGTCTGAGCGAGAAGGCAGTTGGCTCACTTCTTCTTCTGGGCCTATAAATCTGTCCTGTGTTCAGTACAGTCAGCAGAGGGAACATGGCAGCTGCCAAATCCCAACCAAACTTCAGAGATCTGGTTGAGAGTGGCTGAAGGGACAAAGTTGACTGTGATGTCACAGATTTAAACCCACTGCTCTAAAAATGTTCTGCACGATTTCCCAGCTGTGGCGAAGAAAGACACTGTTTTTTTGTACACTACCTGATCTGATCACCACCTTGATTATGATTAAGTTAGACCTTACTTCACTGAGGTAACTAATATAATTAACACAGACAAAATGTTGGTAAATTCTGTCTAATAATGAATCCATTTGAATTCAGTGCATAATTCGGCAATGGTGCATACTATGCATGCAGGCACCATTGCCAAAAAGGTTAATTTTATGCTCTGACCTTGGATGTGATTAATCACTTATCTCAGGTCATTTAGGGTAAATTCACAAACCTCCAGGATTAGTGATTGTTAAACACAATGATGCAACACACGTCCTTCTGTGACTGATATCTAACGTTACAGCAAGGTGTGTTTCATTTCCCAAAACAATATAACTGGGGTGTTTCCTGATGGTCCACTGAGTGATGACACATCTGTGTTAATCAATCATCAACTACAGTCTGTTCACAATTAACTTATCGTATGATCTGCTGTGACACAGCAGTTGCTAAGCTGCATACACTGAGTAGTAACATTACTACTCATATGACGTCTCTAAAAGTGAGTCCTTCCTTTTGGGGGATTCTCTATCCTAGACTGAGCAGATGCCCTCCTCTCTCACCACAAGAAGAGGGTCATCTTACCACAGAGTCGTTACGCCAAAATTAGTTGCCATGCTATTTGTGGATAAAGCTTGCTTGTCAAATTTTACCCACTGGTCTCTCATTATTGAAATGTTGGTCTCGACCAACTGGAGACCAGTCAGGTTACCTCATAGCCAGTGTTGGGGGTAACTCATTACAAAAGTAACATATTACATGTAATGTATTACTTTTAGCAGTAACTCAGTAATTTAACCTATTACTTATAGGATAGGATTTCAGTAATATTACACCAGTTACTTTGTCAAGTAACTCAAGTTACAAATTGAGTAAAATGTTTTTTAAATCAAAGCACATATTTAAAAAAGATACAGGGCCCTATCGTTGCATCGGCGTAGAAACTGCGTTTAGGGCCTGGCGCAGCCCAGATTAGTGGGTGCGGACCAGCGCACTCGATATCTTGGTGTCGGCGCTACACGCGGCCTCAAGCATTATAACCACGCCTTTTAAGCGTAAAATTATGGACCGTCTGGTCATTGGTGAAGTGCAGTAAAGAGTCACAAGCTTGCCTTTTAAGCTCCAATTCCACGGAGAAATCCAGTAAAACCAGACAAGCCAAGCACTCTGCTCCCCCCCCTCCCTTTATCCTGTCTGTCTGTCTCCATATATAGGCTATTATTCCATATTATTATGCTTCTCAAACCAATCTAACTGCAGTTTAAATACTGCAGGCATGTAAATATACGCTACACTATAGCAAGATCAAAGTGAAAAGAATGTTCTAAACGCATCAGCTAGAAAAATATAGCCTATCCCTATATGATGAGATTAATTACATTGGTGAAAGTTTGTCCAGAAAGATATAGTTTTCTCTCCCCTGCTGCAGAGGTAGGATGATGCACATAAATATAGCCTACATTATGTAAAGTCATTGCAGAAATGTGTTTTTATTGTAAAACTAAAATGTGAAGTAGAGCCAATTTATTGGAGCGGACATCACTGTAGGACATGACAGTAGAACCGTGTTACACTGTCACTCATCTAAATCACGTTAAATCTACAAGGGATATATATAGCCCCAATATGACATAGATGTTTCACATAAATCTACAAGGGATATATATAGCCCCAATATGACATAGATGTTTCACATAGGGTGGTGTTTTCATTTTTATTTTATTACAATATTGAAATGTTCTACAATTGCAGGTTGTGTTACCATTACACATTATTTAGATCTACCTTTATATCTATTTCGGCTCATTTGGTTGCTATTTAGTAGCGAAATGGAGTAGCTCAATGCATGCTGGGACATTTCACATGCCAGGCAGTGAACTTACAACTTCTTTTTCCTATGGGATGTGTGTTGTGTCTGTCTGAGCGAGGGAGTCAGAGAGAGAGAGTCGTTTTGTGCCTGTCAGACTGAGGAGAGAGAGGGAGTGACACAGAGAAGGGTGACAGAGGAGAGGCAGAGGAGCGCTCCGCGCAACTGGCGCACGGAATAGGCCTGGTTTTCAAAAGCGCAAAGCGCTAAATTTACGCCAGGTGGGTAGATATCATTAGGCCGGTATTTAAGGCCGGAATGCCCATTCTCGCCCATTCAGGGAGTGCGCCACGCCCATTCCGCCTAAAGCGCATTTGGCAGCCTAAAGCCATGTTGATATCTTCCCGAGGCAGGCGCAAGGCATGTTTTTTTGCGTTTAAGGCCCGTTTTAGCGCCGAAGGCCTGTGGGAGAATAGGGCCCACAATTATTGCCTAATCAAACTGTGTGTTTTTATGCAAATAACCACTATAGATGACAATAACAAGACAAAAGGATAACATTTAGAATTTTGGATGGTTTACACTTCACTTCACAAGGCGGTTGAAATTATTTTTCGGGATGGTTCCGGGGTGGCGATGTCATTCTGCTGCTGCTGTTGTTTTGGTAAAAGTAATGCAAAAGTAGTGTAATAAGTAACGAGTTACTCTAGACAGACAGTAATATAGTAAAGTAACTTATTACTTTCAGATGAAAGTAACTAGTAATATGTAGTATATTACATTTTGAAAGTAACTTGCCCAACATTGCTCATAGCACAATAGCAATCAGCTCTCAACATAAGTCAAGTGTGATGTCTGTTGTGACGTGTGTCTCGTGACTCATCACCCCATCCTCAATAGCCAATCAGCTCCTGCCAATATGACGTCCGTTATGACGTCGCTGCTGAGCCTATGACGGGACAGTATATATAACCATGGTCACGCGTCATCAGCCTCTGCCTGATCGTTCACCTCAGTGGTGGCTGTATCTGGTCTGATGGTCTTCTCTGGAGCTGTGTTTCGGCCCACCCACCTCCCCAGTCCACCACCAACGTCTTGACTCCTGAAGAATTCCCTATGGGGGGGGGGATTCTCTATCCTAGACTGAGCAGATGCCCTCCTCTCTCACCACAAGAAGAGGGTCATCTTACCACGGATTCATTACGCAATGGTTGCTGCACCTGGGCTGATCGTATCCTCTGGCGGCCGGTCGCCCAGCCATCGGATGTTTGCCCCGGCTGCACCCCGGTGACGGTGTCGACACTCCCCGGTGTCTCCACAGACATGAAACCGACCGCTTCCATCCAAAGAGAGTCCAGGCCGTCGGGTCTGTTCAGTACAGCGGATATCACGGCTTGTCTGCCTGGGTACCGAGCACGAGAGATCCCGGTCGGAGCTCCGGTGGTGCCTGTCAGCTGGAGCGAAGATGGGCCGTTCGCGGGTCGCAATGATGCTATTCACAGACTCATCCAAACGACTCATGAATTGATGCATTAAATTCCGTAGCACAGCTTAAAAACTCTTCAAACAGTGCACTTGCACTGCACCATCTAGGCCTTTGGCTTTTGAGTAAAATCCTCATGGCATCATTATAGGCTACTTGAAGTTTCTGCAGACTTGCTATTTTATAGCTTGACCACAAGTGGGCAGTGTAGAGTGGTGTACAGTACGCTCTAAATAGAGTGATCTTAACTCCACATGCTGAACTTACGTGTGAGGATGTTCGCCTGTGCATACATCCTGCGGCACTGTCTGTGACTGTCATCATCATCTGTCATCTGTTCTGTAATAAAATGTCAAAAGATATTTTGCTTTTACAAACACTGAGAATATTAAAAGATAGTTTCAAATCAGGAAATACTTGACCTTTGTCCTCGTTTGTTCTACAAATTAAAACAACTCTCTTACTGGCATTATACTTGATATAATTTTCCATGCCATACTCAGTGCTTATATTGAGAAGCTGCTAGAGTCCAGCGCTACTTGGACTCAGCACCACCAGATCATCTGCATACACCAGATGATTCACTAGATCAGTGATCCTCACTACTTTCTCCATGAGAGCCACACTAGCCGGTCAAAGTCAAGAGGAGAGACACTTTTACCGCAAAACCACACAGTAAGCATTTGACGCCGTGGCGCAGCCAGAACGCTGCGCAGACGGACCTGGTGGGACCAAGCTGTAAGACCTCCCGGACCAGGCAGAACCATCAGGAGGGCCGGGTCTGGCCCCCGGGCCGCAAAATGCACAGGTCTGGTATAAAATGGCCTGCATTTATATAGCGCTTTTATCCAAAGCGCTTTACAATCAGTAGGTACACTCACCCATTCATACACCGATGGCGGCAGGCTACCACACAGGGTGCTGGCACACCATCGGGAGCAATTTGGGGTTCAGTGTCTTGCCCAAGGACACTTCGACATGCAGACTACAGGAGGCGGGAATCGAACATCAGACCTCTTTTATCCAAAGCGATTAATGGATGACCCGCTCTACCTCCTGAGCTATAGCCACCCGGGTATAACGGGTGGGATACCCCTTTCTTTCTCCTTGCCGTCACCTTATAATGGGTGGACAACCACTTCCTCCTTGTCGCTTTATAACAGGTGGGGTACCCCTTTCTCCTTGCTGTCATTTGACACTGGTTGCATGTTGGGTGATAATCTAGTGACGAGATTATCACCCAACATGCAACCAGTGTTACAAGCATTCAGCTGCTTAGACAGATCATCAATATATATATAAAAAAAAGATAGGGGACAAACCCCCCCCTGTCTGACACCATTGGTTACACCAAATGGGGCTGAAATACTGTTGCCCCACTTGACTTTGATAGTTTGGTTGGCACCAATAGGCTTAAATCCTAACTACGTAACCAGGCACACCTTTTTGGCTGAGTTTAATAAAAAACGCTTTTAATGATTGACACGATCAAACGCCTATAGCTTTGAAGCACTAATAAAACACATAAGCACTGATGACTTTTACCCTCTATATTTGTTTACAATTTCCTTTAATGCATAAATGCATAGGTGTCGGTGCCATGCTTGGGTTTAAAGCCAAACTGATTGTCTGTGGAGTGAATGTACTCACTTATTTTATCCAACAGAATAATTTCCCTCACTTTAGACAGTACATACTGTCTATATTGGCTAAGGCTACGGGTCCGTAGTTGTCTAGGCTACTAACTTTACCAGCCTTGTCCTGAATAACTGAGACTAACAGAGAGCATGGAATGAGGAAGCATAGCATGAGGAGATGTTCTTACTGGCATAATTATTTAAGGTGCTCAGCAGCGATGCCATCTAGGGCTACTTGCTTTGTTAATAGATAACTTGTTTATGGCTTTATACACCTCATGTGCCGTAGTGACCATAGAGTCATCACTCTTGATGTTGTCTGCCTTATATAGTTCACTGTTAACACAGTTGAATAGATGACTATAATAGAGAGGCAAAATGACCGCCTACTTCCTGCTAAAGCACTGTACCAGAGATTTTCATCCGCCATTTCTTTTCCCATACACATTTTGTAAAATGCCTATAAAAAATAGTTTTACTGGTTCAAACCAAACGGTACAGATATATTTAGAAACAGGAGAGATCGCATAACATTTCACTGGGACCAAAACGTTAAAAAAAAAATGCCGGTTTATAGAAAATATTTTTTTGATGTTGCCTTTTTTTTGTTTTGGTGGAAGTGAAATGTTCTATGGTCTCTCCCGATTATAACATTAGCTGAACCGTTTGATTCAACAAAGTAAAACTATTTTATAAGCATTTTACGAAATGTCTATGGGAAAATAAATGGCGGGGTGAAAATCTCTGGTACAGTGCTGAAGCAGGAAGTGACATTCCACTTTGCCTCTCTATGCTGTAGCCGTACCTCAGCTATATTGTGTGTTATGTTCCATCTACAGTAGTACATTTTAAGGATGCTTTAGAATTGTTTCTTCTTTCGGCCTTTCTGGGAGGATATGGGTCGTTTAGTGTCTGAGATCCTAGGCTTCGACATTGAGGTATCCTTTCCCTCCCTGTTCCTTGGAGTTACAGTACGCATGAAGGTCTATGTAAAAGTGATGCCTACCTTCTGAAAATAGTCCTGATCGCATGTACGAAAGCGATCACCAAATGTTGGCTTCAGAGAAACCCCCCCACTCCAGAGCTTACAGGAATTGTCAAACATATACACCACATGGAAATGATGACCTTTGACCTTACAGAAAGATAAAGAGGAAAACTATTGCTTAAAATGGGATTGCTACTTACAGGAAAAAGGAACTGTTACGGTTCCTTCCCTTTTCTTTTTCTTTCTTTTTCTCTTCTCTTACCTGTTCACATTCAAATATTGCTTCCTCTATGTATTAAGTACCGATGCCGAGAGACTATAAATTGCACTGTATCCGACTACCCACTCCTAAACAAGATATCACGTTCTTTGCCCCTTTTGCTCTTTTCCCCCTGTTTGTTTGAATATATATGTATGTTTCTAATATATATATGAAACTTGGAAAACTGTGAAAATAAAAAATTAAGTAGAAAAGTCAACACAGTTGTTACTTAGCATCTTCTTTGCCATGGAATCAGCCCTTTTTTTTATAGCTCAGCACAGTTCTCTGAAAGGACAAGTGGTTATATAGACTGTCAAACAGGTGCAGGGCATTACTGTGAGATTGATAGAAAATTACAGCTTCCCTTCTATTGGCTGTGACGCTGCCTCCGTTACTGTAGCGCGAAAGTTGGTTCACTTGCGGGAAAGCTTTTCAGCACCATGGACAGCAACGGGGCGGCCTCCGTGCTGTCTGAGCGGCCGGACAGGTTTCTCCACGCAGCCAGGAGGGACAACAGAATTAGGCTATGTTCCCACGGGCGTGTCACGTTTTGTTATTATGATGCTCATAGTATGGTTTATTGCCTTCATGCAGAGCATCCACTATGTTATTATACATACGACGACAGAGAGCTCGCATATGCTCCTCCTCCTTACAATTAACATCCACAGAATTGCGTCTTTGCATATATGAACATTTAAATATTTATCAGTAAGAGCAAAAAAAGCTTAAAAAAAAAAAAAAAAAAAAAAAAATCTGTAAGGGTATATCTAACCTTTCTGTGTTATTGTTGCCATCATCTCTTGATATACCAGGTAACTTTGCTCAACGTTTATTGATATTGCAAGAGGGATATGATCAGTTGTTGCTCTGCCGTACAAAATGTCCACACATCCCATTGAGAGATGTGCATCAGCGGTACTGATGCAGTCCAGCCATGATGTGGTATGCCAGGCCTCACTGATATATAAATAACTATTTGCAGGCAAACACCCTTTGCTTGACAATATACGATTATTATTGTCACAAAATTGAGTCATATGGCATGCAAACAGTGAACTGCTGTCTGAAATATCTGCATTCATGTCCCCAATGACATAAATATCGGAAGATGAATTGTCTTGAATGAAAGAGTTAATAAATGCAATATGCAAATACTCATCCTCATTCTCTCGACACTAATAAGGTGTATACACATTCAGAATGACAAAGTCTTTATCATTATTGAGACAACCTCGGGAGTTCGGCCTAGTGGCTCCGGTATGGGCTGTGGTGAAGGAGCTGTCCGAAGTGCTGAACCGGCAATAGCGCGCCGGACCAGAGCGCGCGGTGGCCAAGCCATAGCCGCCGCTATCCATGGTGCTAGACAGCCTTCCCGCGCCACTGGCAGCAGCGGGAGGAGCTTCTTCTTCTCCCGGGAAGTTGGACTTCCCATGCATGAAAATAAACCAAACTTTCCACAAAAGTCCAGTCCCATGCCAAACTTCATTGACACAAATCTGGTGCCAATTGTCTTAACCCTAGAACACTAACGTCGGGTGATTTTCACCCGGACAATTGAATTCACGTGATTTTCATTGTCTTGCTGCTGTCTGAGGTGGGCGGGTCCTTAGGTACCTTCAGGATGCTCACTGACGTCATTGAATGTAGGTTTCTTTCCCTGCTCCCATTCATACGTGTTCGGGTGATTTTCACCCGACGTTAGTGATAGAGGGTAAAATATCTTCGGGTTAGGGTTAATGGTATTGTGGTGACTTCTTTTTTTTTTCACCACACAAGTACCATGAATGGTTGGACCGAAGGAGAAGTTGGGAGCTCCTGTTTTTTTTTTTTTTTTTGGGGGGGGGCGTTTATAACGATTACCTCATTTTTCCCGAATTTGATATATATTTTATAGTGTCCCCCATAATAAACTGTTTTGTGTTTTTTGTGATATTTCACATGTACTGTTGTACTTTAAGATATTTTGATGAGAAGTATGTTTTATGGGGTATATTGCATTGGGTGAAATACACCCGACGTTAGTGATGGTGTGACTTTAAATCACGTTAGTGTTCTAGGGTTAATGGTGGCGCTACAGCGACCGTCTAAAGTTTCAAACTTTGAAAATTCATAACAAATCAGGCATACGTGCTACAGCTTTGCAGCTTTCACCGAAATGTGCGCGCAAATGAGGAGAAACTTTTGTACACTGCGAAACCGCAAAAACTGTAAAAGCCCCCCCCCCCCCCCCCTTCCCCCAGCCCTGTCACTAATGGCAGTGTTCTAAGCAGACTGGATTGCATGCAGCAGATTTGGACTATAGAAAAAAGACTTGAGACTTGACTTGGACTCTAGGGTGGAGTATGACCGTGTGCGAGATTCGAATGCAGGTCGCTGGCTTGGACGCCCTTTCTGTTAACCACTCGGCTATTGATTTGTTGGAGTTTCTCTCTGCACTTTATGCTGTCCTCAACATGGAAGACTTAAGCTTAATTTATACTTATTAGAAAGTGTCGCTCAGCACATGGTCGCAGACGAAAAAGAAAGTGTCACTCATGGTGTTGCATTTATACTTCAGTGAATGTTCGCCTTGGTTCAGCGGTCACATGACACCCGAACGCGATAAGCAGACAGCCAAGAGAAGAGAGGGAACGCACAGTGAAACCACCTCGGAGGCAAGATGTAACGTACTTGGCTGCAGCCGCATATAAACGACACACAACTCACCTCCTCTCTCTCTGGGAAATTGGTCACAATGTTCTTTGTGATTTTCACAAAGTCATACATCACTGTCTGTCTACCTGACTGCAGTCAGCAGGTAGACAGACAGTGAGACAGACAGGCAGTATCACAGAGACTTTCTGTCAGTCTGCTCGACTGTCTCACTGTCTGCCTGTCTACCTGACTGACTGTTGTCAGACTGACTGCCTGTCTACCTGACTGTCTGTCTGTCTGTCTGTCTCACTCTCTGCCTGACTGTCTCAATGTCTGCCTGTCTACCTGACTGACTGTCTGTCTGTCTGTCCCACTGTCTGTCAGTGTCTAAACTGACTGTGTGTTTCACTGTCTGTCTACCTGACTGACTGATGTCTGTCTGTCACTGACTGACTGACTGTCTGTCAGACTGACTGTCTACCTGACTGCCTGTCTACCTGACTGACTGACTGACTGACTATCAGACTGACTGCTGTCGTATCTTATTATGAAAAATTTCGATGTGCAGAGGAGAAAGTAGAATGAAGAAAACAGGAGTCAAAGCCAGCAGTAAGGTCTCACAATAGGCGTTATTGTTTTAACCAGCACGCTGAAAAGTAGGACCGGATTTGGGCCTGCAGGTCCACAAATCGAGAATAGCATCTGCCGTTCACTTCCTGTACTGTTCCTTTTAACCCCTCTTGGTCACACTAAGCCCTGCCTTCCTTCTGACCTCACGTCCTATTCTCCTCCACCAATCAGATGACTCCGTTCAGCTGTGGGTGTTCCCAAGCAAATGCAGAAACTAGATTGATAACTAGTTAGTCTTCTCTTCTCTCCCAGATGTCCAAATCCTTTGTTAACCTTTCTCTGGAGAAACTAACCCCCTTCTCATCTCGACCTTATCTCAGGCCTGAGGGCACAATATCTGCCCCTACAGGTTATTTTAATAACTGTCCTCCAGGGTGAAGCTCCTAGTCTCTTTACAAATGCTTATGAGCCTTCGCCCAAAAGATTCAGCACCTGGCCTCTTCAAACAGCAATCCTCAGGTTTAACCCTGATCAAACAGATGCCTTGTCTCTTATCCATTTCCTAAAATTGAACCAAAAGTGCAGATGTAAAGCGTGGGTGTGTGACATATTTGTCATATCTCTCTTGAGTTGCCTTCTGCTTACCTGTTGCCCTGTGTGTATGTTTTAGCTGTGTCTCCACCCAATATCTCACCTGTCCACATTCCCCCCCAGTCTGTCTTAAACTACATTACATTACATTACATTACATTACATTACATTACATTACATTACGTCATTTGGCAGACGCTTTTATCCAAAGCGACTTACAATAGCACATTTTTTTGTCAGCAATAGAACACTCAACTATGGAGCACAGTCTATGACAACTACAACTTCTGAAGGAACAGTGGTACAAGTTTAGGTTAGTGGTACAAGGTTGGTTAGTTTTTTTTTTTTTTTAAGAAAGAGAGAGAACGAAGTTAGATCAAGAAGGGCCCAGATGGAGCCTGAAAAGGTGTGTCTTTAGTCTTTTCCGAAAGATCGGCAGTGATTCAGCAGTCCTGACCGAAGGTGGAAGCTCGTTCCACCATTGAGGTGCCAGGGACGAGAAGAGTCGAGATCGGGATGAGCGACTTTTGAGCCCCCGTAGCGAAGGAGGGGCGAGGCGACCTGCACTGGTGGAGGAGCGAAGGGAGCGGTGAGAGGTTTGGAACCTGACCATGGATTGCAGGTACCGGGGAGCTGACTGGTGTACTGCCCTGTAGGCCAGTACCAGTGTCTTGAATTTGATGCGGGCCGATATGGGAAGCCAGTGGAGCTCCTGGAAGAGGGGAGTGACGTGAGAGAATTTGGGTTGGTTGAATATCAGACGGGCTGCAGCATTCTGAATGAGCTGAAGCGGTCGGATGTCGGTGGCAGGTAGGCCGGCCAGGAGCACGTTGCAGTAGTCCAGGCGGGAGGAGACAAGAGACTGGACCAGGAGTTGAGTCGCTTCTCTTGTGAGAAAGGGACGGATTTTGCGGATGTTGTAGAGAGAGAACCTACAGGAGCGCGCTGTAGCAGCTATGTTGGCAGAGCAAGACAGCTGGTTGTCCAGGATCACCCCAAGGTTCTTAGCTGTTTGGGAGGGAAGTACAGTGGTGTTGTCAATGGAGATGGAGAGATCAGCGAGAGGGCAGTCTTTTCCTGGGAGGAAGAGTAGCTCGGTCTTACCAAGGTTGAGCTTGAGGTGGTGGGCAGACATCCAGTCGCCAATGTCTTTGAGGCATGCAGAGATGCGAGCCTCGATTTGAGTGTCAGAGGGGGGGAAGGAAAGGAAAAGCTGGGTGTCATCAGCATAGCAGTGATAAGAAAAGCCATGAGAAGAGATCACATAGGCAAGAGATCTGATATAGAGAAGGAAAAGTAAGGGGCCCAGGACTGAGCCCTGGGGGACACCGGTGGTAAGAGGACAGGATCTGGAGAGGGACCCTCTCCATGAGACCTGGTATGAGCGGTTCGAGAGGTAGGAAGCAAACCAGGAGAGTGCAGAGCCTGAAATGCCGAGGTCAGACAGAGTGGAAAGAAGGATTTGGTGGTTGACTGTATCGAAGGCAGCAGACAGGTCAAGGAGGACAAGAACAGAAGAGAGGGATGAGGCCTTAGCAGTGTGAAGGGCCTCTGTGACAGCAAGAAGAGCTGTCTCAGTGGAGTGAGAGGCCTTGAAACCGGACTGCAGAGGGTCCAGGAGGTCATTTTGGGAGAGATAGAGAGAAAGTTGTTCGGACGCTGATCGTTCGAGGGTTTTGGAAAGGAATGAGAGAAGAGAGACAGGTCTGTAGTTGTGAATAGCAGTAGGGTCAAGGGAGGGTTTCTTAAGCAGAGGCTTGACTCTTGCAGTCTTTAGAGCAGGCGGGACAAGACCAGAGGACAGAGAGGAGTTAATGAAGGTAGTGAGGAAGGGAGATATGTTAGGTGAGATGGTTTGGAGGAGAGAGGAAGGGATAGGATTGAGGGGGCAGTAAGTGGCTCGGTTTGAGCTGATGAGTTTAAGCACTTCATCAGGAGAGAGAGGAGAGAAGGAAGGAAATCCAGGGACAGGGGGCCGAGGAGCAGGATTGGAGTCGGGAGTGTTAGTGAGGGTGGCTGGAGGATGGAAGGAGGAGCTGATGTCATGCACCTTTTTAGTAAAGAAGGTTACAAAATCATCAGCAGAGAGGGAGGAGGGAGGGGGAGGGGAGGGAGGGTTGAGGAGCGTGGAGAAGGTGGTGAACAGTTTACTGGGATTGGATGCAGAGGACTGGATTTCAGAGATGAAGAAGGAGGTTTTTGCTTTAGAGACAGCATCAGTGAAGTTTGAGTGGATAAGGTGGTAGGAAGAGAGATCTTCAGGGAGATGTGATTTTCTACCACCCTGCTACCAACCAAACTCGTTCTACGACCTCACTCAGTCTACTAACCCTGGGCCCCCTTAAACTAATGCCTATTCACCTATATTTTACTCAATATAACTATAACAATTCCATAATTCATATACTGCAATACAGTTTAATATCCTACACTGCCTGTCTACCTGACTGACTGTCTGTCTACCTGACTGACTGACCATCTGTCTGTCTCACTGTTTGCCTGACTGTCAAACTGTCTTGCGGTCTACCTGACTGTCTCACTGTCTGCCTGACTGTCTCACTGTCTACCTGACTGAGTGTCTGTCTGTCCCACTGTCTGTCAGTGTCTGAACTGACTGTGTGTTTCACTGTCTGCCTGTCTACTGACTGACTGATATCTGTCTGCCACTGACTGACTGACTGACTGACTGACTGACTGACTGACTGTCTGCCTGACTGTCACACTGGAGCTTATGTAATTTAGTGTATAGCTTTGTTGTTTTGAATTTGACATTAGGCCAGGCATGACAATTGAGGCCTCTTTTAGAGCTGTGACGTCTCACCCCTTTTGTTTTTGCCCATCCTTAGTCTTCTGCACGGCCCATCCACCATCATGGTCTTCATCACCAGTGTCCGGGCCGGCCTCCTGAAAGGTTCCGCCTGTGTCGTTGGTGTCCGGGCCATCGTCCAGGGTTGCTCCACCCTTCGGCCTCGCCTCCTGGATGCCCTCTACACCTGTTGTGCCTGTTCATCCCTGCCCAGGCTACATCACCTGCTCACTTCCTCCATAGGGTGACTACTTAATTTTAACTATACATCAACTGACACTTAACTAGATCAGCTTGTGATTTGTGTATCTGTTTCAAATAAATGTACCATTTGAAGGGGCAGCTGTTCAAAACTCCAAGCTAAACGCCCTGGACTCAATCTCAGAGAATCCTTTACACCATCACATCTCACCCTTGCCAGTTACACACGTCATTAGTACCCACAATCAGGATTTAATTACCCCACCTCAATCTATGCCCTACCTTCATCCTTGGCGGTGTTCCTTTAAAGGTTCTGTTAATCTATTTTTTCTCATATGTGTTCTATTGATCACACTCCTCTGATCTTGCAAGGCAGCATCAGGTTAACACTCCCCCACCCTGTCCACCCTTTTGGTCATCGTTCAATTGATTATTATACAAAAGGTAGTTCTGGCAGGAGCAATTTGAATAGATGATGCAGAGTTGGGATAAGACAAGATAGTTTGGACTTTTTTTAATTGCAAAAGGTTTACATTTCCTAATATGTATTATTGCCGCATGCATTTCATATGCTTGTTCAAAATATGCTTGCCACATGTATTAGATATGTTTGTTCAAAGTAAATTACAAATACTATTTGAATATGTGTCAATTGTTTAAACACAGGCAAAATAGATACATTTTATTTTGAACACATACTGTACCTGTATTATTTATTTGCTGAATTAAAAAATTGAAGTCAGGCAATTGTACCCTTCACAAATAAAGCAGGTGAAGACCAAGTTCTCCAGGCAATTAAGGTATGGATGATATCAGCTACAGATAAAATTGTGCTAAATGATAGCTACTGTAATATGGTCTACAAAGGTCCAATGCAACAAGTATTTGGAATTGACTACAAATGCAGTCAGTACATTTTAGTAGACATGATGATTATGCCAAACAGCTTTAATGGTCAAAAGTTGACACTACATGATGTAAAATACTTTAATAAAGACAGGGCCGGCCCTAGCCATCTGGGGGCCCTAAGCAGGATATAGATCAGGGGCCCCCTCCCAGGGGCGGGGGTTTGGGGGCATCCGCGCTGGAAGTACTTTTAAGTAGGGAGTGCTGTAAGGAGGGGCCTCTCGGGGCAGCGCCGAAGAAAATTTGACGTTTTTGGACTTTTAGCCATATTTAGAAGAATATTTGAAACAAACAAAGATGACAATGACGCTCGTTTGTAGCCCTATCAGTGTCAAGCAAGCGTGTAGAACCCAGCAGCCATAGGGGTTGCCAGGTCAGTTAAACCAGGGGTTCCCAACCTTTTTTGTGCCAAGGACCGATAGATACATGCAGGACCGGTTGTCAATTTTAATGGTTTTAGTTACATATCGCTGCTGTCGTTCCAGGACCTCGAATCTCCAAAACAGAAACTTTTCAGGAAGTAAAAAAAACCTGTTTGCTCTTAAACTACTGAACCAAATGTCGTCAAAGTTGGCACATGTCTTAATTATAGTTAGTTTCCCGCTGAATGTGTCATTACTTTATAAATATCTGACCTGGATAAGCTCAAATGATGTTGTTTATATTATCAGTCCGACTTGGAAGCGCTTTCTCATGGCCAGTCAAGCGGGAGGCAGCCGCATCCTCATGCACGAGCCCCCAAGCTCCAGGCCGCGGGCGCGCGCGCAGGAGCAGCAGCATTGCCCCTCGCCTCTCATGGCCGATTTGGGGCTTTCGCATGGGGTGAGAAATAGTCTGACATAACGTAACGTTAACGTTACTTTATTCTCGTCAGAAAGCACTCCGATTTGCATGTTAAAACAAGTTTGCAGCCTAGGAATAACTGGAAAACATTTGATTGATATATTAACGTCAGAGGAAGCCAGGATGAGTCAAAACGATATGAGAAATACACAGCACGTCTGCCGTGTGTCTTTTCCGGGTTTAGTGTCCTGCGTGGGGGGGTACACACGGAGGTAGGGGGGGGATTTCGAGGTTTGACTGACAGATTGAGGGCGAATGGCGTTACGAGATTTACTCACAAGCTCGTTTTAATGCTTTTCCATTGGTTGCATTTGTTAAAAACCACACAGAGACGTGAAGGGTGACCAATGGCATTGATTCATGACAAAAAGTAAGAAAGTGAAAAAAGTGACATTTGAGGTCCTGGCCCGACACCGACGATATATATTTACTCACCAGGTGGCGACAAAAGGTAAATAACAGCCTTTTGTGTTGTATGTAGCCTACAGTATTTATGTTTTTGTTTAAACTACAAACATAAATAAACGTCAACCTATGTTTTAACTACCACACACAGCATATAATATTATAGCCTATGTTTATAAAAAAAAAAAAACTCCCGGGGCTCTAGGCAGCCGCTTGGTTCGCATATAGGGCGGGCCGGCCCTGAATAAAGATTCTGGAGTCAGAGGTTGTTCTCAGATGAATATAGCTTGCAAGCGGAGGAATACAGAGTATAGCTTAAGGCTGGTACGATATCACGCATTCTCTAGATCAGTGATACTCAACCCGAGGCTCTAGAGCCACATGTGGCTATGAATAAATACAAATCTAAATATAGCCGCAAGCGGCGATGGGCGGGGTTCAAGCCTTGCGCAGATGACAAAGCTTCTGATTCTGACTAGGACATCCTCCTTGATATATCTGCCAAGTTTCGCGATCATTGGACAAACAGGTGCAGAGTTACAGCCTTTTTTGTGTTAGGCCACGCCCATTTCTGACGTTTATGGCGCCCCCTTTTGGTCGAATTGCACAAAATTTGACACGCATGGTCTGGGATGGTCTCCGAAGATCTCCAGCAAGTTTCGTGAAGATTCCTTAATCGGTCATGAAGTTATGACAATTTAGCTGTGAGGCCACGCCCTCTCACAACTTTAATGATCAATATCTCCGAAACTAAAGTAGATTTCAAAAATCCAAAAATCACGATTGTAGAGCTTGCTCCCTAGATGCTTGCTGGCGATTTTGGTGCAAATCTGTCCAACGGTCTAGGAGGAGATGTCAAAAATGTGTTTTCCAAACTTTTCCAAATATCTCAAACATTTTCCAGACGGACCTTAAGGGTCCTTGAGGCAAATTTGTAGAGCAGGTTCACCTTGAAAATCGGACCAACGGCGTGGAAGTTATGGCCTTTAACGTAAAACCTTCAATTATAGCGCCACCTTCAGGCCGATTCGAAAAATCTTTCTTGAGCACCTACCAGCCAACAATATCTGTCATTGGGCCACATTTCAGGTCTCTACCATTCACCAACTCACGGGAATTTGCGTCGGGGCAGATGAACAATAATAATAGTAATACCGGTTTTACAAAACAATAGGGTTTCAGCCCCTTCAGGGCTTGAACCCCTAATAAAATAATTGGAGGAAAGAGACTTGGATTGTGGCTCTTTCAAAGCTTTGTTTTTGTCAGTGTCTCCTGAGTAGAGCAAAGGAAGTACCACTGCTTCAGTGGTTCTCAAATGGGGGTCCAGGGACCCCCAGGGGTCTGTGGCACTTTGCCAGGGGGTCCGCAACAGGTTCGCCAGGTATATGTAACCTGCCAGGTAATTGAGGTGTGGTTAGAGGCGTGGTTAGAGAAGTGGTTGAGGCGTGGCCCTGCTCCTGAACCTAAGTTAACTATCACTAACTTCCACAAAAATATTGTATGCTTTAAATCTAAAATGGTTCATGGATTACATTCTAATCTAACAAACCTATCAATTTGAAAGTCAAGCACATTATTATTCAATGAATCATCAATTATTATGGCTAATAATCACCAAAACAAGTAGCCACTTGTCTATGGTCCGTGATCGGCATAGCCCTGCCTGTAGAGACGACTTTTTGGTAAAAAAAAAAAGGCGAAATTACAATTTTATATGTAGACTATTAAACCAAGAAGTTGATATGCTGATAGTCCTCTCAGCTTTTATTTAGGCAGACAGTGAGACAGTCGAGCAGACAGACAGAAAGTCTGTGTGATACTGCCTGTCTGTCTCACTGTCTGTCTACCTGCTGACTGCAGTCAGGTAGACAGACAGTGAGACAGATTGACAGTCAGACAGACAAGCTAGCTAGTCACTACATTTTATACTGTAGAACACCACAACATGAGCAGCAGGTTTGCCGCAAATATAAGTTGAAAGCTATCGTTAGCTTGCAAGCTAACAACGTAGTTATCGCTGATATAAGTTTGCAAGCATGGCCACATGGAGAGGACAACATAAAAATGACAAACAACATAAAACATATCGAAATAACATTACTCACCTTCAATACTGATATTTCAGCCAAGTCCACTCGCTCAGCCCTGCTACAGACAGCTTTGTCTGCGATCCCTGTCTGTCTGTCTGTCTGTCTGTCTATCTGTCTGTCTGCCTGTCTGTCTGCTGCAATATAGGGCCGTTTTTGTGTTGACAACAAGTATGGCGACACCCATCGAGGGAGTTTCAGGGGTTCCCAGCACAAGCGTGAATAATTTATTTTCATAATTCCATCGATAAGTAACACAATGACAGAATGTTGGGCATGGATGCCACACACTTTCTCCTAATAAAACATCAGATGGGGGACCCTGATCAAATATTATCGAATGAGGGTCCATGTGGTCTAATTTGTTTTAGTTTAGGGGACCTTGGCATGAAAAAGTTTGAGAACAGTGTATAAACTATAAAGGCAGAGACTTTGTTTATTGATTTTTTTAGCTATGTATTTTTTATTTTTTTGTAGCCTATTATTTATTTATTTTTATTTATTCATTTATTTTCTATTTATGTATGCATTTATGTATTTATTTATTTATCTATTTATTAATTTAGAGACTTTTAGTTTGAAAAGTACAGCTTAAACTGACAGAGCACACTAGCCACTTAGAAGCAAGGGTCACCAATGAAAACCACCCACCCACTATTGAAAACGAAAAAAGGAAAAAAGGAAAAAACCAGAAAACGAGCTGAGTTTTTGTTTTTCCGTTTTATAGGAAAAACGAAAAAACTACCGTTTTCTGGTTTTTCCCTTTGTCAAACCGGCAAATCAAACCGGCAAACATACCCTGCCCCACCTGCAACTGCTTCCTAAACTAACTCTTATCTTTACTTTACTTTACTTGACTTTACTTGACTTTACTTTATCCCCTGCCTGTCTGCTCCGACTGTTTTTGTTTTATTTGCTCCGTCTGTCTGCTATGTTTTTAACTGTGTTTTAACTTGTGTTTTAATTTGTTCTAAGTAACTTTGTATTTATTTTATCCCCTACCCCCTATCCCTCAAAATGCTGTGCCTTCTGCCAGGTCGCCATTGTAAATAACAATTTGTTCTTAATGAATTACCTGGTTAAATAAAGGTTAAATAAATAAAATAAAATAAAATAAAAAGATATCAGTCTTTCCTTTGTTAATTTGTAGAAGGTTTTCAGAAAACCAGTCAGGGCTTAAAATTCACTTTGCAAACTTGGGGGGAATTCCCCCCTTATGTTCTTTCAGATAGGGGGGATTTATAGACTTTGGGTTTCTTTTTTCAGCCGATACGATAACCGGTAAATATCTGCTTTCTCCTGTCTGATAACAGATACAAAAACTAATGATAATTTCACATTTTTGTCTTTACTTAACCTGTAGTTTATGCACATCTGGGGTATTATAATATGATATGAGTGTTTTAGTAAAGTGTATCACTCAATACAAAAAAATAAAGGCTTTAATACAACCGAAAGCCTATGGCTGCTTAGTCTCCAGATAAAACACAATGATAAAAGACATAGTAATTATTAGACTCCTATTCAGGGATGCAAAGTCATGGATACTTAAAAAGGTGACAGATACCAGGGCAGACACAAAGTGACAGATACCAGGGCAGACACAAAATCATTCACTTAAGTGCCCTATTTTGGGATGAAAAATGTGACTCACTGTTACCTAAAGGTGACTAGTTTCCAGCCCTGCTTATCCTCTTATTCTTATTCGCTTCAGGTTCTATTATTTTAGTACGGCGATGCAGGGCCGTAACCAGGGTTCCGAAATAGGGCAAGGGGAGGTGGATTCGGTGGCGCCCGCAAGGGCGCCGCCTAAAAAAAATTGAGGGTTTTTTTCACCCTTTTTTAGCCATATTTAGAGTAATATATCATTTTAAATCAACATTAGGATTATACTGTTGTGATGTCATTATTCAATATATTCTCTTTCATGTCACCACCTGCTCAGCTCTCCTGTCAACATAATTGTAACTAACAAACACAAACTGTTTTAGCCAAATTCATATCAAAATGACACCTGCAAACACAGGTACACAACCCAAGTCGTACACAACACACAAAGTCATCATCGATAATAAAAAAAACATACAGAGGGACATTTATTTATTCCTGATAGGAACGATTGAAAAATAAAATAAAATATATTATGTTGTTTTTAACTTTACACCACCTCTTTTTGTTACTTATTGGGTCATGAAACTGAAACCATGCATATAGCCACCTGCATACCTGACTTCGGGAGCTTGGCAATTGGCATCATGCATGATTAGCCAGTAGCATCCCAACGTGTCACACAGGTAACATTACTTAAGAGACAGACTAGACACTTACTTTCTTGGTTGTTGCTAAAAAATCTGTCAGTGTCACTCACTGTCTGACTGTCTCTCTTTGCAAATGAGGCAGGCGGCATTCCCTTTGAATTCGACGAAAAAATGATCACTCTCCCACTTCTCCTGAAACTGTCTGTGCTCGTCATCAGCCTTTCTTTTGCCTTTTTACAGCGACATGTTCACTTCTCAACAAAAGACAACATTTTAGCTGCAAAATGTTTTTCTTTTCACTTGGGTGAACCGAATCACCTGCTAATGAGGTGGATTTTACATGCAGTGATGATCCCGCTGGCTGGAGTGTGAAGCCATGTTGCCAGATACTGCTGACGGTTTCCAGCACAAAGAGTTCAAAACCTGCCAAAATGCACACCAAACCGCCCAAGGAACTGCACATTTTATGGAAATGTATCTGGCAACGCTGGGCTCGTCTGCATGAAGACAGCGCCTCGCCCACGTGCCTCAGGAGTGCGCTCTGTGTTTTACAACGAGCGGAGGTGCGCGCCTGATTTCACTATAACTTGATATCAAGTGGTGGCCGTCTGAAATCGCTTTAGCCCATACGGAAGAGGCATATATACACATATATGGACATACATCCGACACAAGGTCCACATATATGTCACCATACATGTACATGTATGCACTTTGCATACAAACCCACCTGAGATATATGCATATATATGTGAGGATCATATATGTGATCCAAATATAAATTGACATATATGAGCATATAGGCAATTAACATATATGAGTACTCCCATACATGTGATCATATATGCTCATGTAAGTAATGGACATATAGGATTATTCTAGCATATGTTTAGATATATGTACATATAAGCAATTAACATATAAGAATATTTCCACATATTTCCGCATATATGCAAATGCAAGCAACACACATATATGTTATTCTCTTGCATATCAAAATATGTGTGCATATAAGCATTAAACATACATGATTATTATTACGTATGTCAACATATATGCTCATATAATCAATTAACATATGCGGATGTTCGCATACATGTAATCATATATGTTTGTGTAAGCATTGAACATATAGGGTTAAACTTACATATGTCTACATATATGTGTATATCAGCAATTAACATAGAAGACTTTACTTACATATGTCAGCAGGTATGCTCATATAAGCAATTAACATATATGAGTATTCTCATACATGTGATCATCTATGTTCATGTAAGTAATCCAGGGTGCAGCAGAGAGACTGGTTGGAGGGGGCGTGAACATTTCTCCAGAATTTGCATGGAAGTCCCATGATGCATTTGGGGCAGAGATTAGGGATCTAATATGGTTAATAACTCCACAGGATTTAATTTATGAAGCTTTTAAATTATATATTTGGAATCAGCTTTACGATGAGCTTCTAAATCATATATAATATATAATGTTTACACTAAAACCATAATATAGACTATGGGGCATTTTAATGACTCCACTGTCAAAAAACCCTTATTTTTCAATCTCATGCACACTGGACAAACCTTGAAAATATCCAGTAGTGCTGGAAGTCTTGCACAAAACTAACCATTTTTATGGTGGGTTTCACTTCTGAGATGTTCAATCAAAAATAATTTGGAAAATGATATTTCTTTTAATTAAGAGATATGTGTTTTGATTCCATACATGTTCATATATTGTGATATATATGCACATATATCCTGGATATATAGGTGGATATATGTCGAATAGAGATAAATACATACAGTTATACACAGGTAATAGTCATATATGTTCATATAAAAAAACATATATGTCTGTATAGTTATTATTCATATATAGTTTTATATGTATTAACCATATATGCCCGTATAGTGTCAATGCATACAAATGTACATATAATTAATTGCCATATGTGTCCATATACAATTTATACATGTATGCACATATATAATTATATAGGACAAACATATATGGACCATATATGAAACGTTCCAATTCCATACATGTTCCTATATTGTGATACATATGCACATATATGCACATCTATCCTGGATATATAGGTGGATATATGTCGAATACAGATAAATACATACAGTTATACACAGGTAATAGTCATATATGTTCATATAAAATAAAACATATGTATGTATAGTTATTATTCATATATAGTTATATATGTATTAACCATATATGCCCGTATACTGTCAATGCATACAAATGTACATATAATTAATTACCATGTGTCCATATACAATCTATACATGTATGCACATATATAATTATATAGGACTAACATATATGGACCATATATGAAACGTTCCAATTCCATACATGTTCATATATTGTGATACATATGCACATATATGCACATATATCCTGGATATATATGTGGATATATGTCGAATACTTATATGAACATATACTACATGTATGTTTACTACATATATGTGTATATATGCCTCTTCCGTATGGGAGGGCGCGTGTCTGGCCCGGGGGCAGTGGGTTTGAGACCCCTGGCATAAACCATTGCGGGATTACTCCCTCTTTATAAATTGAAAATATGCGGGAATTTCCAAAAAGATCCAATCCTGTGCCAAATTTTAAGCCCTGCCAGTGGTTGTTGATGTTATTGATGTATCTCACAAGCTTTATTGCAGGACTAAGGTTATATGTATGTAGCCTACGGCAGCATAGGAATGGTAGGATTGTGACCAAGGTGGACCTGAAGAAAGAGACAGAGAGAAAAAACAAGGCAGTGCAAAGTTCACATGAGAACAATTATTATGGAATCTGACAGAACCAGTGGTGCGATGTCACAATAGCAATTAAATGAATTATTTGCGATGGCTGGTATTGTTTTCAACATGTGTGTGTGTGTGTGTGTGTGTGTGTGTGTGTGTGTGTGTGTGTGTGTGTGTGTGTGTGTGTGTGTGTCTGGAGTCCTACCAACAAAATATAACCTGGCAACCTGGTATCCATCAACACATGACTCACACTGTATCCTACACTCAACCCCCCGCGACAAAGAGACAATAGCACATATCCTAAACGGCTGCAGCCAATACAAAGGACTTTACATAAGCAGGCACGACCGCCTGGTGGATCTGGTGTCAAACAGCATCAGAGAAGTACAGGACAATACAACACAAATGCACAAACACAGCACTGTCAAACTGGACTGGTTCAATCACAACACCACCGACAATAACACACTGCACAATATCCCAAATACCCCAGACATTGTTTTCATCAATGAAAGCAGAAAGTCAGTCACCATCATTGAAATAGCCTGCTCTTTTGATCTGTACATGGACACCTGCTTCACAACCAAACTCATGAAATATCAGCCCTTGGTAGAATATATTACAACTCTAGGCTACAGCTGCCAACTCATTGTGATTGTGTTTGGGAGTCTGGGGCATGTCCACAAACTCGTGCTCCGTGGACTGCAACTAGGCAGGCTGCTAAAGCCTGATGCAAAAAAATTAGCAAAATACTGCTCCATTTCAGCCATAATAGGCAGCCTCTTTATCTGGAGAAGACGATGCTTTGTATACCCTTGAGTGCTAAACATGCTTATGTTAGTTTGCATACATTATATTTAAGTCATCATCTTGTTCCAATGTCTTTTCCTGTGCTTAAGAATTACATGCATCAGTGTCTGGTTCAATATAAATGTACTGTACTGCGGCCTTCTTCTAAAATGTTTGGGTCTGTAATATTTGCTCTACTTTGGATCCAAATAAAAGTATTTAGATGTGTCTTTCCTCAAGGCAAAATGTCGCCTTCACACCTATTGTCACGGGAGAAGGACCACAGGCACATTATTAACCTCACACCCTCTGAGAGAGCCTGGTACATGTATGCGTTACTGAGGCAGGGAGACAGAAGAAGACCCACCCCCGTCTTCCGGTGGCCTGTGCTGCTGCTGTGCTAACTATGGTAAATAAGCAGCTCACTGAATTTTGGAAAGCTTATAATATCCTGTCTGATGTTCAGTCTGGTTTCCGTTCTGGTTTTGGTTGTGTAACTGCAACTCGTAAAGTGATCAATGACATATCTTCTGCCCTCGACCGTAAACAACACTGTGCGGCCATCTTCATTGATTTAGCTAAAGCGTTTGACACAGTCGACCACTCCATCCTTGTTGACAGGCTTAGCAGCATCAGGGTCTCTGGTCCCTCCCTGGCATGTTTTTCAAACTACCTCACCGATAGGGTGCAATGTGTCAGCTCTGAACCACTAGCGTAGCCAGACTTGGCTCATTGGGTGTGCCACAGAAAGCCAGGGTATGCCAGGGGGCGGACCATTATCAAATTTTATTTCCAAAAAAATTTGGGCCTTTTCAAACCAGATTTAGAGGAATATTAAGATAGGACCATATGACCATAACCATCAATGTTTGCTCCTTTTCGCACTCATTATTAGCAGGTAGAAGCAATCAATTAAATTGTATTTTTTGGCAACATGTAAAACCACTTTGGTATCTCAAAAAAGTCTCACCTACTTTTTCCAAAGAGTGTTCTAGTCGGGAAAGAACGCAAGTTTGGTTGGCATGCAGGTTCGTCTACTGCAGAGATCTGTAGCATTCTCAGTGTCCTCTGGACTGCTGCTGCACAAACCACCAGTGTGTTTTTGGCTGTGTCCCCGCGCTGTTATTAACGTCATTGTTTCGGCTGCATCATCTTCATCATCGTCTGTCTCTCCACTGTCCACCACCAAGCGTTCACACCCAAAGTGCTTTTTTCACTCAAAACGCTATGAAAATCATGTTGAGAGCACTTCCATTGTGCGCAAAACACAGCACACGGAGTGCTTTTTTGTGCTCCGTTTGTTTTCCCCTGTAGTCGCGTGCAGTACAGATCAGAACACAACGACCACACGGCCGGTAGCCAGCTAGTTTTGTCTGTTTGATGTTGTTCACTGTCCACATGAAAGCCAGATTATTGCTAATTCTGCTTTTCCTCAATGTTCAACTTTTTCATCTTAAAAAGTAAACACCCACAGCGCTCCTCCAAAAACAACAGACGCCACCAGCGCTGAAACGCCAGGTGCGTTCATTAAAAGAGGAGCACGTCTAGCGCGTCCTTACATAGAGAATGAATTGCAGAAAGACGTTGGCAGCTCCAAAAACGCTATTGGTCTGAATGGCCGACAGGCTGTGCATGACACCTGATGTGTTTTGCAGACAAACAAACACAACTAAATTTTTCCCCCTTTCTGTTTGGGTGTGCCAGCTGCCTGTGTGGGTGGCATTTGCACACCCAGGCGCACCCGTAGCTACGCACATGCTCTGAACAACTCCTGTCGCAGCCCCTCCCTCTCTCCAAGGGTGTGCCTCAGGGCTCAATATTAGGTCCAACTTTGTTTTCTGTGTATATAAATGATCTCTGTTGGTGACTCACTCATTCACCTTTATGCCGATGACACCATTCTGTACGCCTCTGGCCCTACCCCAGATCAGGCACGTGCACACATAGACATGAAAGGGGGCTTGAGCCCCTGCCTTTTTTTCAGTCTGTTAAAAGTGCCTTTTTTTATTTTTTTATTATAATACATTTTTCATTTTCATTCCAACAACACATGAACAAAACAAACAGCTCAGACACATGAAAAAATAAAATAAAAAGTGCCCTTCCCTGACCATGAATGCATTTCTAATGGTGCTTTGTATGGAAATTGCCTTTTCCATGCCGTCACTGAAGGCAGCATTCAAAGACAAAGGCCTTTTCCGAGCTCTCTTGGCCTTGAATGCACCATTTGTAATAGGCCTCTGTATGGAGCAGTGTTTTTCTAAACCGCCCCTGAAGGCACCAACCCAAAGAACCAAAGAAAAGGAGCAAATAAATATTGATGCTTAAATGATTTCACAACAGTAATGCAACAGCATGCAACTTTTATATACTAATATTATTCAGTTATGGAGTTATTTTTCCGTGACAAGTCTCATCCTAAAATGAGATATTCCTCTTATACCCCTAAATTGGCCTTCAAATTGCCTCAAATTTCCGTAGTGCCCTTTTATGAATTTGAGCCCCTGCCCCTCTAATGTTCTCTGCACGTCCCTGCCCCAGATACTGTAGTCATGCTTCTCCAGTCTAGTTTCGACAGCATCCAACAGGTTTTCTCCTCCCTACGCCTCATGTTAAACACCTCTAAGACCAAGGTCATGTGGTTCAGTAAAAAGGGCTCTGTGCACATGTCACCTCCTCAGATCAGTACCCTCAATGGAGCGACCCTAGAGCAGGTCTCTGAATATAAATACCTGCGCATATGGCTGGACAACACTCTGTCATTTTCTCATCATATTAACAAGTTGCAAGCCAAGGTCAAATCAAAAATTGGCTTTCTCTATAGAATGCGCTCCTCTTTCACTCTCTCTGCTAGACTCACCCTGGTTAAAATGACAGTTCTTCCCATGTTAGACTATGGTGACACCATTTTCCGATCTGCCTGCAAAACTACTCTGCAAAAGCTAGATGTTATCTATCACGCTGACATCCGTTTCGCTACAAATGCCCCTTTCAGAACTCACCACTGCACTTTATATTCCTCTGTAAACTGGCCATCCCTACACACCCCTCACGAAATACACTGGTTCATGCTAATTTATAAAACTCTCCTGGGTCTGTCACCCCCCTACCTGTAGTTTGTTGCAAATTGCACCTGCTGCGTACAACACCCGTTCTGCTAACCTCATCTTGCTGAAAATCCCCAAAACTAATTCTGTAATTGGTCATTTGTCATTCTACAACGAGCGGAGGTGCAGGCCTAATTTCACTATAACTTGATATCAAGTGGCGGGCCGTATTAAATCGCTTTAGGGCGCGTGTCTGGCCCGGGGGCAGTGGGTTTGAGACCCCTGGCATAAATCATTGCGGGATTACTCCCCCTTTATAAATTGAAAATATGCAGGAATTTCCAAAAAGATGCAATCCCGCGCCGAATTTTAAGCCCTGCCAGTGGTTGTTGATGTTATTGATGCATCTCACAAGCTCTATTGCAGGACTAAGGTTATAGCTACTGTATGTATGTAGCCTACGGCAGCATAGGAATGGTAGGATTGTGACCAAGGTGGACCTGAAGAAAGAGACAGAGAGAACAAACAGGGCAGTGCAAAGTTCACATGAGAACAATTATTATGGAATCTGACAGAACCAGTGGTGTGATGTCACAGTAGCAATTAAATGAAGGATTTGCGATGGCTGGTATTGTTTTCAACGTGTGTGTGTGTGTGTGTGTGTGTTTGTGTGTGTGTTTGTGTGTGTGTGTGTGTGTGTGTGTATGTGTGTGTCTGGAGTCCTACCAACAAAATATAACCTGGCAACCTGGTATCCATCAACACATGACCCACACTGTATCCTACACCCAACCCTCCGCGACAAAGAGACAATAGCACATATCCTAAACGGCTGCAGCCAACGTGTGTGTGTGTGTGTGTGTGTGTGTGTGTGTGTGTGTCTGTGTCTTTCATCAAGGCAAAATGTCGCCTTGACACCTATTGTCACGGGAGAAGGACCAAAGGCACATTATTAACCTTGCGTCACCAGGCTCTCTCAGAGGGGAAGGGGAGAAAGCCTGTTATGCGTTACTGAGGCAGGAAGACAGAAGAAGACCCGCCCCCGTATTCCGGTGGCCTGTGCTGCAGTGTTTTCGTTCCCCCACATAAATGCAGTCGCTACCATGGATGCATTAAAAGAACAGGTCGCTACGAGTTAGAGAAAAAATAAGAAGCATGGACATAGCAAACAAAGTGTTTGTGTTTTAGCTAACGCTAGTTACTCGCGTTGCCCATGTTTTCTAAACGGAACGCAAGAATTGAGCCGAATATTTATACTAGGGCACAGCACGGTCTTCCACCCAAAACTCGGAGCGAGGTTTTTCCATCCAGGCTAGGTGTTTATATGTCTGTCTTTCGGTCTGTCTGTCAACGCAATAGCGTTAAAACCGTACAAGATACAGTTACGAAACTAATAATGAAACTGCTAATTATCTATATAATAAGCACGCCTAAAGCTTTTGCACTGGCCGCACAGACATTTTGGCATTTTGCGCTTCACCACGCCCACAATTTGCCCTGCGCTCGGCACTAAACAGGCGCAAGCGATAAATTACCGCTTTTGCCAAGATAGGGCCCTATAGTTTTGTAAGTCTATCATTATTGCGCTCCTCTTTCAAGGAACGCACCTGGTGTTTAAGTGCTGGTGGCGTCTAATGTTTTTGGCGGCGCGCTCTGGGCGTTTAAAGCTAAAAAATGTTGAACATTTGGAGGAAAAGCGCGCTGCTCGTCTTTTCACTCCTCCTACCTCTTCTCCTCCCAGAGGGATATTCAACCTCCGCTGCTCCCAGAATTGGCAATAATCTGGCTTTAATGTTCACAGTCAACTACATCAACCAGACGAAACCAGCTGGCTACCATCCGTGTGATCGTTGTGTCCTGAACTGTACTGCACGCGACTGCAGGAGGAAACAAAACAAAGCACACACGAAACGCTCCGTGCAGTGTGTTTTGTGCACAATGGAAGTGCTCTCAACATGATATAGCGTTCTTATTGAAAAAAAAAAGTATCCTGTGTGAACGGCGCCTTAGGGGTTCAAGCCCCGAAGGGGCTGAAACCCTATTGTTTTTGTATTGGTTTATTATTATTATTCCTTTTCTGCCTCGACACAAAATCCCATGAGTTGGTACATTGCAGAAACATGACATTTGGCCCAATGACAGATATTGGTTGTTACTAGATGCTCAAGAAATATTTTTCGAATCGGCCTGAAGGTGGCACTATAATTAAAGGTTTTACGTTAAAGGCTATAACTTCCACGCCGTTTGTCAAATTTTCAAGCAAGTTTTTTTCCACATGTTCAGGTGAACCCGCTCTACAAAGTTGCCTCAAGGACCGTCAAGGTCCATCTGGATTTATTTATTATTATTTAATTTTTTTGGAAAAGTTTGGAAAACACATTTTGAAATCTCCTCGTAGACCGTTTTACCGATTTCCACCAAAATGGCTAGGTAGAATCTATGGAGCAAGGATTTTTTTTTAATCGACTTTCGCTTTGAAGACATTAAAAGTAAAAGTGGGTGTGGCCTAACAAAAAACCACCATAATTCCCCGCCCATTGGTTCAATGATCGCAAAACTTGACAGATATCCCGAGGGATATATGGACCATGTACCAGAACCACTGCCTTTCATGTACTGAGTTTATAAAAAAAAAACTGTTGAATTCTGTAGCCAGGATGACAGGATTAATTGATTATTGACAATTCAAATTCTTTGTTATCCCATTTATTCTGTCTGCCGGTTAGTTCATTAATTTCTAGACAATTTTTTTGTATTCCCTTTGCACTCTCAATGATGTTCATCAAGTCTGTCATGATCAAGTGGAAATAATCAGTAGATCTTTTGTAAGAGATTTTTATGTAGCTCATAATGAGTAAAATGAATAACGAAAAACAGTTAAGCATTCAGCTCTTGGTTTTAAGAGAAGTAATACCCTTTGCCTCCGATGGGGGGTGGGGTGGGGGGGTTGGTTCTGGACCACGTCCCGGGGCCCCCACCCTTCTTAGGTAGCGTTCCCACAATAAAACCTGGCCATTTCCACCGCTGGTGGTGTCTACTTGCTGCAACTGGCAGGCCCGTATCCAGGGTTTCGAAATTGGGGAGGTCCAGACATGGCAAGGGGAGGTGGATTCGGCGGCGCCCTAGAAAATTTGAGGGTTTCCCCCCCCCCCTTTTTAGCCATATTTAGAGTAATACAGTATATCATTTTAAAAAAAAATTATTTTATTTTTTTACCTTTTTTAGCCATATTTAGAGGAATATCTCATTTTTAATTAATATTAGGATACTGTTGTGATGTAATTATTCAGTATTTTCTCCTTTTCTCACTCATTCAGAGCAAAGAGGGAGATATATAGCATGATGATATTGCTCTATATCTCCCTATTTGCTCTGAATACACCAGTTTAACATGACACAGACTGATAGAAATATTATCAGCAAACTTAATGACTAGACTAATTATTCTGATCTGAATGGCATCAAGAAACATTGACTCCTCTCTTTGCTGTATAGTGGGAGGTGCATTTTTGAGTAGGCTATTAAAATAGCATGTCAAGTTCACATTTCTTTATTGCCAGATTAAACAATTCTTATTGGTTGTTGTTGGTTGGTTCAACACAACATGTGCGTGCATGCGCGTGCATTCTTCGCGTGCATTCTTCGCGTTCTTCGCGTGCATTCTTCTCTAGCCTACAAGCATGTAACTTCCTTGATTGTAATTGTTGATAATTCTATTTAAATAGGCTACATTTTCATTTCCCGAAACATTCTTAAACAAGAAAGGAACATAGTGCACTGCAAAATATTTTTAATTACATTTGTAAAAAAAAAAAAAAAAAATCTCTGAAATTATTAGGGAGGTCCGGACCTCCCTGTCATCGACCTATATAAAGATGGACGCCATTTCAGCTCCCGTTTAGTGAAGCCGCTGCATGTTAGATCGCCGCCCTGACGGCTGAATCCAGTATTAGGTCACAAGGCCCGCCTCCCCATGTTAGTGGATGAGAAAATCACAACCGAAATATTCACAGTAAACATCAGATAATTTTTTTCCAAAGGTGGTTCGTATCATTTTAGATAGTCATTATCATGCTAATGCCTGTGCAAGTGATCATTTTTCTGGTCAGTTTGTTTTTAAGTAGTTATTTGACATATAAAAAGGGATAAAAATAAATGATTGACAGCTGTGGCAGCCAGTCTCAAGCCGTCATTGGCTGGACAGGCTCTGCACATTATAGATCTATCGTCATAGACAACACACACGGCTTCATGTTATCTAACGCTCCCTGGAAGTCGGGTGGCTCATGGGTTGGCTGTGCTGGCTACAGACATCAATGGACCCCAATAAAAAGAACATTGTTTTGAGGAATGAAAACAAATGTTTTGTGCGCGAGGAATTAACGTTGGTTGGGGACTGAAGTAAGTTCAGAAAATGTGTTTTATGAGTTACTCCAGCTACGTTATAGGTACACAATGGTTTTAACATGCAGGCTAGCAATGGGGTTAGCTGCTTGCGGTAGTCGGCTGTTTTTCATATTACTATAACTTAACAACCGATAACGATAGCTGGAATAACACAATAATAAGACACATATTTTCAGAACTGACCAGGTTGTCCAACTGACAGGAAATGTGTTTTATAACGTTAACTCCCGTCCCGGCTATAAAATGAGGCCTAGTAGTACACAACCACCATTAGCTCATCGCTAACGGGTTAGCATGACATACAAACAGACGTTTTATTTTTTGTAGGCTATTAAAGCAACAAACGTTTTTATATGCATATCTGGGGGAAATGCTTTGACTGTGGTGATGTTCGTTCTTCACAAGCTCCTCTCTTAGTAACGATATACCAGGCAATAGACCAGGCAGCCTGGCTCAGGTCTAGGCTAACGTTAGGTTGGCCTGCCTATACACACTACCGGGGGGGTACAACAACGTAGCCTCACGGTTACATTTGTTAAACCAACATTTGCGCCAAAAGAAATGTAATCATAAAGTTAATCAAAATGCCACGGAAACATTAGGCTAATCAACACAGAGCTGTTCATCCGAGAATTTCCCCCAGTGAGAGGCTGACCCAAGCAGCCCTGGCTCCTCTTGCGGGCTGAGAGCAGCCCGGAGGTCTGACTTGTCTGGCTGATACAACTCAATCTCCGACAACGGAGAACGTTACAGGCTGCAGTACCCACAACACCAGCAAACAACGTTGCGTAAAGCGTCAAGGTTAGATTTGTAACACCAACATTTGCTCCAAAATGAATTAAATCATAAAGTTAATCAAAATGCCACGAAAACATTAGGCTATAGCTTAGTCAACACAGCAATCCCCCCAGTGAGGCTGTTGTCTTGAGTGAGGCCTGCCTCCACTTCCAGCCCGCGCTGAGAGCGCTGAGAGCACAGCAGCAGTCAGCAGCAGACCGGGAGGCCTGAAAACTCCGACAACCAAAATCAGATTTTCGTACAGGCGTCATTTTGATAAACTGATCTCATAGTGGGAATCTTCCTGGTTACTTTTGGCGAGACAAAAAATATTACAACTTAAATTGTCATATTTACAGAGCTAGACTGTATATAAATACACAACGCACTGTGCGCATTCTAGAAACAGTAGCTCTACATAAGAAAGTTCAGAGGGGCGTGGAGCTCTCAGAGGTTCTCAATCAAGGGCGCTACGGCGCAGACTCTGGTTCAGTGATCTGGCCGGATTTTGGCTTCAAAAGAACATACAGGGAGGAGATAGGGACACTCCCTCCATTCATATTATAACTCAATGCTCCCTGTCCTCATAGCTAGATACGGGCCTGGCAACTGGATCGTTGAGCATTTGAAGAAGGGGGAGGTGGGGGAAAGTATTAAAAAAAAATGTTGATTAACTTGTTTGACGTGCCTTAAAACCAGTCATGTAGGCTATTTGTTCATCAGTTCTGGTGCCATCGCACGGGATGCAATGTAATGCGAACACCTGAACAGTGTGTCGTTAAAAGTGACAGCTAGCTTGATCGGAGAATAAAAGCTATGAGAAGAATTGTGACAATCTTGTGCCAACGCCTGGACAGTGCGTCGTTAAAAGTGACAGCTAGCTTGATCGGAGAATAAAAGCTATGAGAAGAATTGTGACAATCTTGTGCCAACGCCTGGACAGTGCGTCGTTAAAAGTGACAGCTAGCTTGATCGGAGAATAAAAGCTATGAGAAGAATTGTGACAATCTTGTGCCAACGCCTGGACAGTGCGTCTTTAAAAGTGACAGCTAGCTTGATCGGAGAATAAAAGCTATGAGAAGAATCAGGACAATCTTGTAACGCCTGAACAGTCTGTCATTAAAACTGACAGCTAGCGTGATCAGAGATTAAAAGCTATGCGAAGAATTGTCACGGTGTGTTATTAAAACTGACAGCTAGCATGATCAGAGAGATAACAATCAGAATGTGGTGAATGTGGGGGGGGGGGGGGGGGGGGTGCGTAGAAGGGCCCCTGGGAGCTTCAGTGCCCAGGGGCCCCTGGGGGTGTTAATCTGGCTCTGCGGGTCCTGCATGTAAAACTTGTTCAGTGCAGTGCTCCGCCATGTGATGACGATCTTCCAACACTAGATTGTGTGTATGTGTGTGTGTGTGTGTGTGTGTGTGTGTGTGTGTGCGTGTGTGCGTGTGTGTGTGTGTGTGTGTGTGTGTGTGTGTGTGTGTGTGTCCGTGTGTGTGCGTGTGTGCGTGCGTGCGTGTGTGTGTGTGTGTGTGTGTGTGTGTGTGTGTGTGTGTGTGTGTGTGTGTGTGTGTGTGTGTGTGTGTGTGTGTGTGTGTGTGTGCTTGCAGCTTTAATTATCTAATTGAAATGTACTGAAACAAATGTATATACAGTATAAGGATATATGTATGTGTGACACAAAAATGTCATTTATTATTTTGGCAGGTAAAAAGATATGCTTGGCCGGTGGATTTTTTTCCATCTACCCGCCGCTTAGCCGGTGACTCAACAAGTTAATTCCGGGTCCTGCATGTAAAACTTGTTCAGCGCAGTGCTCCGCCATGTGATGACAATCTTCCAACACTAGATTGTGTGTATGTGTGTGTGTGTGTGTGTGTGTGTGTGTGTGTGTGTGTGTGTGTGTGTGTGTGTGTGCGTGTGTGCGTGTGTGTGTGCGTGTGTGTGTGTGTGTTTGCGCGTGAGTGCGTGCGTGCGTGCGTGCACGTGCACGTGCACAGGCCAAACCCACGCTGCAGAGGGAAGGTGTGTCGTAATTATTCAGGCAGGGGTGAGGCTGTATAAAAACGGAGCGGTGACATGACTCAAGCCTCTTCCACCTGTGACATTCCACCTGTGACATCTCCATTTTCATCTCCACATCCATTTAACCCCACCAGGTCTTGAGACTTTTGCACCAACTCTCTTATTTCACTCGGCACTTCACGTCCTACATCACCAGGATGCCTCTGCAATTTGAACTGTGTCCTGGTCGAATGATTGGCGGCTCCCACCCGTGCTTCATCATTGCTGAAATTGGACAGAACCACCAAGGAGACATTGAGATTGCCAAGAAAATGATCAAGATGGCAAAGGTAAGCTGGTGGAGGGGAGAGAGAGGTGTCTGTTTAGAAGCTATACCAGTGCTGTTGTTTCACCACCTTTTTCCTCACCTCTCCTATCTGATCCTCTCCTCTCATGTGTTCTGTATCATCTCAGGACTGTGGTGCTGACTGTGCCAAGTTCCAGAAGAGTGAACTGGAGCACAAGTTCAGCAGGCGAGCCCTGGAGCGGCCCTACAACTCCAAACACTCCTGGGGGAAAACCTACGGGGACCACAAGCGCCATTTGGAGTTCAGCCATGAGCAGTACAGGGAGATGCAAAAGTATGCAAATGAGATTGGCATTTCCCTCACTGCCTCTGGGATGGACGAGGTAAGACTGATTTTTTTTTTTTTTTTTTTAAGCAAGAAAGAATACTTTATTGCATTCTTCTAAAAGATTCATGGAACAGCAATACTCTGTTATATACAGTGTATATAATATATAATACAGTGTATATATATGTGTGTGTGTGTGTGTGTGTGTGTGTGTGTGTGTGTGTGTGTGTGTGTGTGTGTGTGTGTGTGTGTGTGTGTGTGTGTGTGTGTGTGTGTGTTGTTCCATAATTCCCACAGATGGCCATGGAGTTTCTCGATGAGCTCGATGTGCCTTTCTTCAAAGTTGCCTCCTGTGATGCCAACAACTTCCCCTATCTTGAGAGAACTGCAAAAAAAGGTATGAGGCACATGTATCAATGCTTCAATCATTATTCCACTCTTTATGAAAGTTACATTTTCTCCTTTGGAAAATAAATCATTTCTTAATCCTCTTGGAGGAAATTTCAAAAATATATTCTGTAGAAGTATCCCAAACAATAGTCCTCTTTTTTTTAGTGCATTGATTCTACTTTACTCTACAATTAGGGCACAAACTATTTGACAACACATATAGGAGTATAAAAGTAGCTGAACTTACCTTCAGTTACACCGGTTGCTGGAAAAGTATTGTGTCGTTTGAAATACGGTAATCAAAAATGCGAAACTGCTTCTGAGAGTTTTTGTTCTCCTGAAAACATTTGATACCAGACGGCAGACTAAATAGGGAGTCTTGGGTTCGGTGATGCTTGGGTGCATAGACACACCCACTGTAGGCGTGGTGAGTAAAGTAGGCGAGGTGAGGAGTAGGCAGTGTTGAGGAGTAGTGAACTACATGTAGTTTAACTACGTATAGTTGAACCACTCAAACTACAATTTTGGGAAATAAAATGGAAGCAATGAATATGTATATATATATATATATATATATATATATATATATGTGTATATATATATATATATATATACATATATATATATGTGTGTGTATATATATATATATATATATATATATATATATGTGTGTGTGTGTATATATATATATATATATATATATATATATATATGATTCTTACCCTAACCTTAATCATTCCTAGTCAAGTCTTTACTGCTTATTTGTCTGACAAAACAAAACCAAGAAGAACACAGATTTGTTTGCAATAGAAATATAGCATTCAATGTATTGGGTGACAATAAACTCAATTGAGAGGCATATTTTTGCTGGCCTTGTGCTTTTTTGTAGGCTATTTGATTTCATATGTACCTTCACATGTGCCTTGTTAATTTAATGTTTTTTTTCTTTGTTCTTTTTTTTTTACAAAGTATTTTGAACCAGTGGTGGAAATGTGGGGAACGGGTGGGAACGGAGTTAGAGTAAACATTGAGAGGGAACGGTGATAACAATTAGGGGAACAGCATTCCTCCTCAGATTCCCCTTCAAAAAGGCTTGCAATGCAGTGGAGAGCAGAGCAGAGCAGTAGAGAGCAGAGCAGTGGACAGCAGAGCAGTGGAGAGAAGAGCAGTAGAGAGCAGAACAGAGCAGTGGAGAGCAGAGCAGTGGAGAGCAGAGCAGTGGAGAGCAGAGCAGTGGAGAGCAGAGGAGTGGAGAGCAGAGCAGTGGAGAGAAGAGCAGTAGAGAGCGGATATATGAGTGGATATTTTTACCATGGCGCTGGGACAGCGGCCCCACCAGGGTTATAAGATGGGAAAGTCACTCACTAACTCAATCAGTCAAGCAGTCAGTCACTCATTCATGAACGTTTAGTGAGCTTCGTGATTAAAGCTATAGGGATAGGAAGGTAGTAGAGAGTCGGCATTGAGGGGTGGGTAGGCACTTGTTATGTAGATCTAATGGTAATGAGTAAAAGTAATAAGAAAAACAGTAAAGCATTCATCTCTTGATTTGAACAGAAATAATACATTGCATTACAATCAACTGCACAACACAGTCTGCATCAGATAAGACTTTTTTAAATGAATAAGTAGCATTTGTCAATACTTGAAGGAATAAGCAGCATTTGTTATTTATTTTTTATTTTTTATAAGAGCGGTTAGTTCAAGAACGGTCCAGGTGTAAATCATAAGTTAATAATGGACATGAATGCTAGTATGTGTGGGGACAAAATCCAAACAACTTTTTATAATCCTATTGAATTGGACACTGCCAAGGACTGCATGTAGTGCGAAGTGTACTATGAACCTGAGCTCAATATCATAAGATACAACGATCTTGATTACACAGACTATACGAGGGCAAACGTCATTGCACTACTTCATTTTAATGATTACCTTACTATCAACAGCACATCTTGTCCTCTGTCAGCGAGTCATAATTGATATCAAAGGTTGTCTTTATAGTTGTTGACACCCGTTCTTTCCAGACAGTTGACGTCACATAACAGGCAATGAGCTGTATCTCATGGACAATTGCCATCTTCATAAGTGTATACCTATACCCTATCTCTGGACAGTGGGGGGGTTGTCTAGACCGCATCCGGGGGCCGGGTTCCCACAGTAAAACTTGACCATTTCCACCACTGGTTTGAACTAGTTTTTCTGCGTAGCTTGTAGTTTCCTAAACTACATTTCTACCAGGGTAGCTTTGCTGTAGTTTCAACTACGTCCATGGTGAAGTAGTTGGTAGCTTCTATAAGCTATGCTTTCAAAGTAGCTTCCCCAACACTGGGAGTAGGATGGGTGAATACATGTGTCCAAATGTGTTGCATGAAGCTAGGCCATAAACATATAATATGACAAAAGCTTCCCCATTGGGATACACAGGAGTACCATATCCGAGCACAGTTGTCATGTGACACAATTTGTTATGCAATGTCCCATGCATGACTTAGGTTTGGCTCACACCTGTGTATTTATGTCTGTCTAATAATAATAATAATAATAATAATAACAATAATAATAATAATACATTAATAATAATAATAATAATAATAACAACAACAACAGCAACAACAACAACAACAACAACAACAACAATAATAATATAGCCGCAAGCGGCAATACTAGAGGCTCAGGTCTATTGCCCCCGAAGGGGCTTGAATATCTGTATCTTGAATATCTGTATCTTGAATATCTGTATCTTGAATATTATGTCACCCAGGTCAGCAGTTGACCTGGGTGGATCGATCTCTTCTAAAAACAAAAGTGTAGTCACCTGTATGTCAGCAGTTGACCTGGGCAAATATCCTGCAATTTGCTCGACTGTGATCTCATGCGCCTCCTACGGACATTAGGGAGCAGTGATGTCATCAGTGATGTGACATATTGATGACATCATCAGTACTGTCACAATATTGAGTGACATCATTAGGGAGCAATGTGTGGACCAGTCCCACATGTCATTCTGTGCAGTCCATATGTCATATTAATATACAGTTTCATAGCCTCTGTCCAGTCCACAACACACATCTTGAACCTCACTCTGGAAAGCCGACACAACATGACAATACCAAAAAAGGTGTTCTGTTGACTCAGATTCTGCACAACAAAAACGACACTCATCTGTCTGAGCAATACCCCAATCTTTAACATTTTTCTAGTTGATAAAAATGATAAACTTATTTTTAACTAAAAAGATATTAGAAATGTGTGTTGTTTTATATATCAACTTGAACACTAAATTCCACGGTATGGCACAATCAAAAGTGTCCTCTAATCCAATCGGATTAAGGGAGGGGCAAAAAAAACAAAACAAAAACAAGGGATGGCTAAAGTAACTGGTCTCTAGGGTTGTTTTGAAAGTGTCCAACATGAGCTTTGAGGGATGCCCTAAGCTGTAACTAAAAGAAAAATGAAGTGTCCGGTAGGTCATAGCTGCCTTTAAGGTCCTGAAATGATTTGAGACCATCATTGTTGTAAATGTCACCCAATGTACACCCAATACATGGATGCCTTTCCTTTCCCAGTGTGAAAACATTGCTTATGCCCAATAAGTAATAATAATAATTTATTACAATAACTTCTGTCATAATGATGTTGAAAACTTGGCACGCAAATTCAGTACAACCTATAGGCTATGACAAAGTCCCTGCATCAAATATCGTTCACCGCTGCTGCCTGCTTAGTCACTATTTTTTTTTTACTTTTTATTGACAGACTATCAAATATTTGCATTGTGTATCCAGACATTGCATATATGAACTCTCAGGATTACCTATACATTGTCGTTTACTCTTGATATACTGTCATAGAATTTTGTTTTGAAAAGAGTACGAAGAAAAGAAAAGACAAAACCACAACAGCCATCCAAAAAAGTAAAATCTAATGGGTGTTATATATTGAACCCAGTATTCCCATCTTGAGGTAAATTGTTCTAATCTATGGTTGACAAATGCAGTTAGTTTTTCCATCTTGTAGATATCCATCGTAATATTCATCCATTCTTTCAAATTAGGGCTTTGTCACAAAATTCCTAATGACTGACAAGATATTAAATAATGACAAGTGGACTTTTGATAACATACAGTGGGTGTCCAACTTTGAACACGACACAAGTGTTTTTATCGAACAGAAGTTTGCAGCGTTTTCTTTCTTCTTCCTTTGGTGGCCCCCATTTTGAAAACACCTTTGTCTTCTTCTTCTCTCTCTGTTGGCTCCTTCTATTTCTCCTCTTCCTGCTCTCTATCTGCCCCCTCCTTTCTTTCTTTCTTTCTTTCCGTCTGTCTGGGGCAGGCCGTCCCATGGTGGTGTCCAGCGGGATGCAGTCCATGGAGACGATGCGTCGGGTCTACCAGATGGTGAAGCAGCACAACCAGAACTTCACCATCCTGCAGTGTACCAGCACCTATCCCCTGGACCCTGAGCATGTCAACCTCAAAATTATCACGGTGAGATGAATAGAATTGAATAGAATGTGTCACCTGCAAAAGTGAGGGACTTGGGATCACCTGAACCGCCTCAACTGACTCCTCTAAATGTGGAGGAGCAGTTGGCTTAACTCCAAAGTCGCGCCAGATCACTGAGCTCCTCACCTCCTCACATGATCGCCTTCTTTCCATATGACCATTATGAGGGCTGCAAAAAGACTACCCAATAAATCAAGCTTTGTGGCTCAGCTGTGTGTGAATGGGTGAATGTAGGCCAGTAAAGTGCTTTGGATAAAAACACTATATATATCAAATGCAAACCAATCCAGTCCAGTCTCTTCACCATTCACCAACACAGTCCAACACATTGCCGCTGCCCCTAACCAGTGGTCAATCTCACTATTTTTCTTTTTTACCTTTATTTAACCAGATAAAAAGCATTGAGATAGAAATCTCTTTTACAATGCTGACCTGGCCAAGAAGGCACCAACAACTATATGTCAGGGCATGACAAAGACAGTTTACAACATGGAAAGCAATTAAGACAGAATAATAGTAATAATAAAAAAAAAACATAGACAAAAGCACATTACAGAAGGCCTAGCGTTCTAAGTGACACATTTCGACAGGAGCAGGTAATGACGAGGACGTCTGTGATCTTATGTTTGAAACATGCCAAACAAACAAGAGGATCTAGTTTCAGTGGAACTTGCGGGTCGTTCCAGGACCAAGGGCCAAAATAAGAGAGACTCGTTTTTCCAGCCTCAGTCCTCACTCACACACGGCAGCTCCAAACCAAGCCAAGTGCTGGATCCCTTTCAGCCTCACTTGATACCCTCATATCATTGGGCCCTGAACTTGTTGTGTAAACGTTACACTTGATACCCTCATACCATTGTCCCTGAACTTGTTGTGTAAACTTTATTAACGGATAGCCCTTAGAGATGAACCATCTCGTTTTCAAGGGCGTCAAACCCAAAACATACAATACAATACAATACAATACAATACAATACAATACATCACAATACAATACAATACAATACAATATGCACATAATTTGTCTTTTTGGAAGGAAAAGAGGTAGCCGGCACTACTTTCCAAACATGCCCGCCGACCTCTTTTCCTTCCAAAAAGACAGATTATGTGCATTTTGGATTAACATTTCATCGTGTGGTGAGTACCCAAAGCACACCATGTATTTTGGCGCCGTGAGATGTGTGTTTTGGCAGATTTTTAACAGCTGTACCATTAGCCTCCATTCTATGGCGATAATTACTAACTTCACGACTGTAGCTCACTGTGAACTGAGCGAACAGTGCCGATAAGGCATGGTGTATCTTGGTTATGTTGGGGGGATGTGGCAAATGAGCTAAACTTGCAAAAAAGTGGTGTATCCCTTCAACAAAATTCACATGTTCAAGAGATGTTGTTTGATGAATGATGGAGAACAATAGCAGCGCTCGATGACAGGAGGAGAAGGGAAATTCACTTCGCCCAGAAGCTGAGGGATCAGACGATTCATGCAGCCGAGGATATCCCTGCCCTCTGCTTTCTCCGGGACCGGAATGAAGCGCAGTTTGGAGGCCTAGCTTCAGTTCTCAGCAGTTGGCCTATGATAAATTGGGTTCTAATAAATGGGTTCTTCTTAGGCCCCTGCTACCTTCGACCAAGTTTAATAAAAATCGGAACAATCCTGCTACTGTAACAAACAGACGGATAGACCGCACCGAAAACACACACAACAGACAAGCAATAGTGAGCAATAGTTTTTTTTTACCCACTCTCTCTTCTCCCAAAGGAATACCAGAAGGAATTCCCGGACATCCCCATCGGATATTCTGGACACGAGCGGGGAATCTACATATCTGTGGCCGCTGTGGCGATGGGGGCAAAGGTCGTGGAGCGCCACGTAACTTTGGACAAGACCTGGAAGGGAAATGACCACGAGGCGTCCCTGGAGCCCGCGGAGCTGGCTGAGCTGGTCCGATCCATCCGGCTGGTGGAGACCGCGATGGGAACGCCCACCAAGCTGATGCTACCCTGTGAGAAGACCTGCCATGACAAGGTGGGTCCACTTTAGTATTTCATTACATTTTGTGTTACTATATCAAACTGTCCCCCGGCGCCTGCCCACATTTTCCCAGCAAGAGAGCAGGGATGATGTAGTTTTGTAGGCCAATTAACCCAGAAGTGATGCACTTTCTGGTTCCCTTGTCGGGCAGTCAATGGGATTTCTGAGTGGAGTTATCAGTTAGCCTCCACAGTCCCTTCCAGTCATAATATATTAATTATATGATTCATATTAAAGCAACTCGGAGCAAGATTTTCGATTGTTATTAAACAGTCTAAATTTAACATTGATGCCTCACATCTTACCTATAATAGTAGATGAGACCAAAGCCGAGTGAATGGACGAGTGCTGTCTTGATGATCTGTGTGCGGGCCGGGCAGATCCGGAAGTGAAACAAAATGGTTTACGGCAGCCACTTCAGCCATAACCACAAAATTACTTCCAAACAAACTATTAGAATATAACAAGAGAGGTTCGCGAGAGTAGAAAGCCCCTTGAAGTAGCGAGGAAAGCTGTTTTGGGTCTGTTGCTATGGCCGTAAACCGTTTCGCTCTGCCTAGCAACGGTTTACAGCTGCCATAAACCATTTCGCTCTGCCAAACAAATATTAGTTATTAAACCATCTGTGGTTTTGGTTCTCTCTTCTCCATTTCTTTTCCAGCTGGGCAAGTCAGTGGTTGCCAAGGTGGCCATCACCAAAGGCTCGGTGCTGAGCCTGGACATGTTTGCGGTGAAGGTGGGCGAGCCGAGGGGCATCGCTCCAGAAGAGATGCATCACCTGGTGGGCAAGAAGGTCCGTGTGGACGTGGAGGAAGACGACAGCATCACAGCTGCCATGATAGAATAAGGGTCTGCCATGAGGGTCGGGCGAGAGACGCAGCCAGAGAGTGAGAGTGAGAGAGAGAGACAGTGGAGGCACAGCAGCAACACACACACACACACACACACACATACAGTACACACACACACACACACACACACACACACACATACAAGACCACATGCGCACATACACAGTACATAGGAGGATTGAATTCGTTTTTCTGTTACTTTAATTTAATGTTTTCATTATTTAATTGATGAATTAAATATTATTATTTAATTGATTGATCTGTTGTTATATATACTTTGGCAATATTGTTTAGTGAACTGTCATGCTAATAAAGCCCCTTCAATTGAAATTGAGAGTGTCTTTTTCAAGGACGCAATGAGTAAAGCACAAGCTATATAAAAATGCATTACAAACATTCCAGTGCAAAAAAAAAAAGTGAAATCACATGAAAATCACAGATTCAGAGAAAAAACAAGACTATGAATGGATCAATCTGGGCAGCCAGAGTCTATCAGTCTGACAACCAAAGTATCAGTCTGACAACCAGAGTCTATCAGTCTGACAACCAGAGTCTATCAGTCTGACAACCAGAGTATATCAGTCTGACAACCAGAGTCTATCAGTCTGACAACATGAGTCTATCAGTCTGACAACCAGAGTCTATCAGTCTGACAACCATGATTCTATCAGTCTGACAACCAGAGTCCATGAGTCTGACAATGAGTATGACTCTGGGACAGACGGTCGATATCCCGGGGTTCCCACTGTAATACATTAAACCATTGGTATGGGAGATTTAATCATCATGGGAGAAAAATAATTCCCCCCCTTTTTTTTGCGTGCATGCGTGCGTGCATGTGTGTGTGTGTTTTTAACCAGCCTTATTTTGTTATTTAGCATTTCTGATGCTATTGGTTAAATCAGCTAATTTTCATAATTCATAATAATTTCATGGGGGGGGGGGGGGGGGATTTTGGCATCCGCAGTGGAAGTAGTCCCTCGGAGGTTTGGTTTGGTACATAGTGGTACTTGGTCTGAAAAGTTTGGGTGAGAGGTCAAGGGACCCATTGGAAAATAGTTTTCCCCCTAAATTTAGCCTAACTTTGAAGAGCGTTTTAATTTTATTTTTTAGCCCTCTTCCTGACAAGCTAGCATGACATGGGTTGGTTGGGACCAATTGATGCCTTATGATAGATCATCTACCTCTTCCCCCCGAGCGAGCCCGCTGGCGGGCTGAGCCCTTGTCATCTCTCACAAATGACTCTCTACAGCAGCTTAGGAAGCAGGCAGGGAGACATAAAGCACACCAAATGTCGGGAAGAAACGTGGCTACAAAACTCTGACAAGCATTTGTATTCAAACTAAAAATAATTCCAATCCCAAGCAACAATATCACCATGTAGCAAAAACAAGAAAAGTGTTTAACGGTTTACAGATAAAACTACAAGTTATGTCTTACCTTTGCTGTTTTCCAATCAAAGGTTGTGTTTGACTTAATAAAAATGCTACTAATTGCTACTCCTAATGCCTCTTCATCATCTTAAAGCGTTTTCTTTTACAGTCATCATGTTTACAAAGCCATATGGAGGGTTTTACATGGAGTGGTCATCTTCACAGAATACACGAGCTTTGGGTTCAGTCATCAGCATTTCCTGGAAAACTGTCTGACGTAAATTATTTCAGTTCACGTCAATTCTATTGGCTCTGATAGAGGTGTCAATCATCGAAATCGGCCAATGGGGTCCCGAGATATCCCTCTGCGTAACATCCCATGCTTTGCCTGCAATTTGAAGAAGCCCTTTTGATACATTTCACGCAGTAAAAATACAGATATAACGCTTGAGGGTGATCCAAACCATAACGCATATTAACTGAGTACCTATAGTGATACGTAAATAGGAGAAAAAAAAGGTATTTCAGTCTTCTACCATAGAAAAGTCAAATGGCACCCATGATGGGCGGAGCTTGAATTTTTTATCTTTTGCCATGTTCTAACTGATTTTACTCTGATACAGTACATTTGTAATTGATTCTGACACTTCTACAGCAATCTCACAGGTGTTGGCTAGCTTTTGAAAAGAATAATTTTCAGAAAATACCATGTCGTTGTGGAGATATACTCCATTCAGTTCGGGCATGTCATTTTCTGCAGGCGAGCTGAAAAATAGGTTTAGGGAATATGACACCAGATACTTCACTCTGTCTTTAAAACTAAGCCCGCTACAGCCATTTGATTGAAATCGGTAGATTAATGGGAGAAAGAGCAGGAGGTTTAAAAATTGGCAGACTCGGCAGAAATAGTTCAAGTGCATTTTGTTTCCCGCCAAGTGCATGCCTGGATATTTTCAACTAAAGTTAAACTCTTCATTCAACATCCAGGTTGGTTAAAGAGTTGACTTCTCCAGGTATGTCTGGGAGGTTAACCTCATCTGACTCATGAAGCCACGGGCTGTTTCCATGGCAGCAGAAGCCAAATTAAATCTCTTCATTTCCTCTTTTATTATGTTGGTCTTGTCATTAATCATTCCGTTTTGTAAGTGAATATCTGCAATTGCATAATGTCTTTCCTTTAAGTTGCTAAGATAGGTATAGGTAGTAATTCACTAGTGTGAATGTTGTATTCTAGAGTTTATGATTTCATCACTGGGCCCTGGTCGCTCTATTTTTCTGTCAAGTCATTTCATGTTATGAACTCGGGGTCTCATTTGATTTGATACAGTACACACCTTGATTTATTTGAAAAGCTTTACTTTATTAAAACATCTACAAAATTAGACAGCATAATTAATTACATTGGCATCAAGGTAGCTTTCTACAGAGATACAAGTCACCTCAAATATTACAGAGTTCTCCATATGTTAGTGAAGGAATTTACAATGCTGTCCTTAAAATATGTACAGATCATTAGGTTCAGCTTCAAAGACACAAAGGATGAAATCACAGGCATCAAATACTTTAAGTTCATATGTATACAGTATGGGTTTAGTCGAACTACAGTGTATCAAACATGTTTGAGACGCACATACTGACTGTATTCAAATGCACAACATTTACACTCATTCAATCAGTAAACATGTACAGTATTGATAATCTTGATCACCTCAGACTGCTGATTCTACAATCAGTAAGGTAGAATACTAGAATGATTCTACCGCGGTCATCTTAGTGTACTAAATGGGATAATGCAGAGGGTTACATTGATATTCACACTAAAATCAGGACTCCCAGCATCAATATCTTTTAAGCAATGCCACAACTATAAAACGTGTTTTTATTTTTTTAATACAGTCATACATCTGGATGAGCAAATTTAGATGATTAGATATGAGTAAACAAATCTCAACACATATAGTTCAGGGCCAAAATGAGGCCTATGTTTCAGAATGTATGGTTTCATGCAATAAGATCAGTGGCGTGCACAGACATTTTGGGGGGCAGGTGCTCAAAAGGGCCCCCCTCTCATACACACACGAGATTCCTGCCCTGCAGCTCGCTGAGCTGGACCTGCAGCTCGGATACGCAGCTCGGCCACTATGCGGCCTCGCCCGCAGCTCGGCTGCTACGTGGCCTCGCCTACCCCATTGCCACGCATGCGTGTGTGTGTGTGTGTTGCTCACAAAATGTTATTGCTGTCGTAAATATGCATAAAGCCTGTTATTACTACTCCAAGAGTTAGGGGGCGCTGTGCACTGGGATGAACCACAGGTCAGACGTTATAAAACCTTGCCCAGCCTATAATTGTTCTAGGTCATTTACCAGCTCATCTGGGTCGAGGGGGGAATTAGGTTATAATTAAATTGATTTTCGTTGCTGGCTGGACATCTTTTTCCTGTGGAACGCGCGCATACATCCTAGGACGGAGACGCCAACAAGAAACGGACTTCAACCAAAGGCGAGTTGTAATTTAAGTATTGCAGAGGCAAAAGTCTAAGTTATGTTGTTGTGTGTTTTCTGTTGTGTGTTGAATCTGCCCAATAATCACATACACTGAAATGAAAGAGACGCGTTACCAATTGCTGCAATCGGTGGCACACATTTAATAGAAAAGACGCTTTTAGTTGTACGTGCTATTCAGTCTCTGGGATGAAACAATAGTTGCAGATCCGTTACATGTGGCTGGTTGTTGTCTACCGCGGTTGTTTTGAAGGAGAAATGCATCGGCTGTTGAGAATATGAGACTAGGGAATGAGGTGATGAATCATATAGTTTAGTTCCCATGCGTTAGAATGAACTATCACCGCATCAACAGTTTCTGTCCTCAGCTGGGGCCTTTTAATTAGGGAATTAATTTCTAAGCCAGCAGCTGATTCACGCCGGTTCTGTTAATAGAATATAATATTTTACCCTGCAAGGTTAAAAGGCTGTAGTCTTATACGCCATAGCATCGAATAGTAATAGTGCCCATGAGCGGGTAGTAGAGGCTATTAATATCTGGAAAATTGTAAGTCTCGGTCAGAGTGAATGGAATAAGTATTAAGTGTATGTGAATTTTGTTGTGTTGGGAGTGACATGTTTTGTGAGTTGTGAAACACATGGTGTCGGCCATTTTAAATGATGTTCAAAAGCCACGGGAAATGTAATTGTTGTATGCAGGGAAGTTGTACCTTATTTAAAGTGACTAATGCTGTTTTCTATATTTCAGAGGAAGATCAGCTGGTGGAGGAAGCAAAAGGTTACACAGTAATGGGAATAGAATAGAAGTGAATAGATAGATGACGTTAGAAGTGTATAATATAGTCAGCGTCTGGGAAGCTACTTGAAAGCATAGCTTAGGAAGCTACCAAATACTTCACCATGGAAGTAGTTGAAACAACAGCAAAGCTACCCTGGGAGAAATGTAGTTTAGGAAACTACAAGCTATGTAGAAAAACTAGTTCAAACCTGTGGCGGACATGGCCAAGTTTGACTGTGGGAACCCTACTTTCTTTATATTATAGGTACACTTATGAAGATGGCAATTGTCCATGAGACAATTGCCTGTTTTATGACGTCAACTGCCTGGAAAGAACGGTGTCAATAACTATAAAGACTTTAAAACTATAAACCTTTGATATCAATTAGTATGACTGGCTGCCAGGGGACACGATGTGCTGTTGATAGAAGGTATCATTAAAATTAAGCAGTGCAATGACATAGTTTGCCCTCGTATAGTCTGTGTAATCAAGATGGTTGTATCTTATGATATTGAGCTCAGGTTCATAGTACATTTTGCACTACATGCAGCCCTTGGCAGTGTCCTCAATAGGATTATAAAAAGTTGTTTGGATTTTGTCCCCACACATAGCATTCATGTCCATTATTAACTTATGATTTACCTGGACTGTTCTTGAACTAACCGCTCTTCTAAAATAAATAAAAAAAATAACAAATGCTGCTTATTCCTTCAAGTATTGACAATGCTACTTATTCTTTTAAAAAGTCTTATCTGATGCAGACGTGTTGTGCAGTTGATTGTAATGCAATGTTTTATTTCTGTTCAAATCAAGAGATGAATGCTTTACTGTTTTTCTTATTGCTTTTACTCATTACTAGGGGTGTCACGATACACTCAGTTCACGATACGATACGTATCACGATACTGGGTTCACGATAACGATACGATACGATACGATTTTAACAATATTTTTTTAAACTTGAATAATGACAATATATGACTGGAAAAGTAGTATTTTATTTGAAATGCACAAATACAAAACATGCTGTTGTGGGAAATTGTTATTACAATAACAACTAGAAAAAACATGAGATTGGAGATGAGGCTTATCTTGAAATAGAATGAGTTACACCGGCACTTAGATTTACTTTGAACTAAAAGGTTTCTCAGCAGTATAAATTCTCATTATGCATCTTCAGTTTTTCTTCAAACTCAAACAACAAGACTTTTCTTAATCTATTTTTTATGCATCTTCAGTTTTTCCTGTCAAGTAAACAGTTTTGCCAGAAACTCAATTGAATGGTTTCTCTCCTGTATAACTTCTCATGTGTCTCTTCAGAGACTTGTTCAACTGAACTACTTTCCACCCATTGAACTTCAACAAACAAAGACGTTTCTTTGTCTATTTTTGGAAAAAAAAAAAAAAAAAAAAATTTTTTTTTTTTTTTTTTTTTTTTTTTTTTGCGATATGAGATTTCATCTCAACGATACATATCGTGACGTTTTACTATCGCGAAATTTCGTGGGACGATATATTGTGACACCCCTACTCATTACCATTAGATCTACATAACAAGTGCCTACCCTCAACCCTGACTCTCTACTACCTTCCTATCCCTACAGCTTTAACCACGAAGCTCACTAAACGTTCATGAATGAGTGACTGACTGGTTGACTGACTGAGTTAGTAGTAGTAGTAATCTTGGTACCTTGTAGGGACAGCTCAGGACTGACAGTCCTCTTCAGTCCCTCTGTTCCTCGGAGTGGATGGAAGGGCGGAGGGGATCAGGGAGGCAGGCTGTTACACTCAGCATCATCACCTTACTCACCAGCAGGGGCGGTTTTAGCATCAGAGCTTTGGGTGGGCTCAGCCCACCCAAAGGTCATGGACCGCTGAACCCCTAGGGGGGTCCGGGGGCATGCCCCCCCGTAAGAAAATTTTGTACAGTTTCAAGTAAAAATGGATCAAACTGGCACACTTTGAGATCAAAATGAAGAGACTAGATCTATGAAGAACTACACACATCAATATCTTCTTTACCTTTCTGTGGTTTTACAGCGATGAAAAAATAATTGTTTCCCTATATATACTATATATATTCTGCATACAGGTTCTATATGGTAGAATTATGCTTGCATAAATAATACCAAAATCACTTCAGGGGAGTTTCAAGTAAAGTAACATTTTGCTTTGTAGGCAAAACAAAAGTAAAATTATATCAAAAGGGAACTTCCTAACTTATTGGCTGGAATAATATTCCGACAAGATAATAATATACTGTAAGCACTAAAGCAGGAGTTTGCAGTCAACTAGTTGAAATTAATATGTGGCAGTATTTGTGGGGGTCAAAATCTATGTAGGGTGTACCACCACAAATAGATCAGTGTATGGGAAACACTGACTATTAAATTGTGTGACTAGAAAGACACCAATAAATCTGAGAAAATGTACTTTAATTTTGAACAACAGCACTACAACGGTGGCATTACAAATGGTATTATGAAATTATTGTGGGAAAAAACAAGATCTGACTGGTTGGAAGTTGGTAGGCTACCACCACCACAGCGTGCAAAAATAGGGAAAGAAGGAAAGAAAAGTGAATAGCATGCCATGCACGCATGTTAAGCTATCATCATCATCACATCAGACAGGCTGTGTAAAGCAGCCACTTGCGATTCTGAAGGGCTTAATTTCATTCAGATAACAAGGGACCCGTTTGAAAATATGTTTGTCACTTATGCCCATATGTTTCTCAAAAAACATTGCATCCATTTACACCCACTTTACTGCGAGCTAGCATGACATGGCTGGCTGGTGCCATGGTAGCCTACCTACCTTCCTCCAGTCCACCTGTTTGTCTGGCAGGCACAGCCACAAGTTCTTTTGTTTAGCCTACGAAACAACGTTACGCGCTAATTTGCATATCAATATGCGCTAATTAAGTAACTACTAACGACTCTGACTGCTCAATGCTCACTTCACAGTTTCATTGATCATGAGTGGGGAGAACGATTGTGTGGACTGTGGAGGACCACTTCGCTGCTGTACTGTGTGTGTGACCTGTGTGAAGTGATGTGGGATTAGGCAGATAGATGGAGGAGGGAGCGCCTGCGCAGCCGCGGTTCTAGAAACTTTTCGGGTGGGCTGAACCCCCCTAAATGTTTGTCTCAGCCCACCCTAAGAACATAGAGGGGGGGGGGGAAACACGCACACAGCGCATTGAGTGTAGTCAGAAACTGCTACTAATGGCCACCATGGATTTGGAGAGGGAAAAAAATAAAAAAATAAAAAAACTTTTTTTTTGCCTCTATTTTTTTGGGTGGGCTGAGACTATTTTTGGGTGGGCTAAAGCCCACCCAAAAACGGCCTAGAACCGCCCCTGCGAGTCACCAGCGTGTGCGCGTGTGTGTGTGTGTGTGTGTGTGTGTGCACATGCATTTTTTTTTTTTTTCTATAGGGGAGAGTGACTGACTGAGTTAGTGAGTGACTTCCCATCTTATAGCCCTGGTGGGGCCGCAGTCCCAGCGCCATGGTAAAAAATCTCTTACAAAAAAAAACAAAAGTTACAATCTTCAGTGTCAATCAAAATTGACACTTATTCAGCTTCCAAATACATGTTCTCCCACTATTCTCTGCTCCTTTCATGCTGCCTCCTCTCCACTGCTCTGTTCCCACTCCTCTGCTCTCTACTGCTCTTCTCTCCACTGTTCTGCTCTCCACTGCTCTGCTGTCCACTGCTCTGCTCTGTTCGCTACTGCTCTGCACTCTACTGCTCTGCTCAGCTGTCCACTGCTCTGCTGTCCTCTGCTCTGCTCTCTACTGCTCTGCTCTGCTGTCCACTTCTCTGATGTCCACTGCTCTGCTCTGCTGTCCACTCCTCTGCTCTTTACTGCTCTGCTCTCCACTGCTCTGCTCTCTACTGCTCTGCTCTGCTCTGCTGTCCACTTCTCTGATGTCCACTGCTCTGCTCTCCACTGCTCTGCTGTCCACTCCTCTGCTCTCCACTGCTCTGCTCTCTACTGCTCTGCTCTGCTCTCCACTGCTCTGCTCTCTACTGCTCTGCTCTCTACTGCTCTGCTCTGCTGTCCACTTCTCTGCTGTCCACTGCTCTGCTCTGCTCTCCAATGCATTGCAAGCCATTTTGAAGGGGAACCTGAGGAGGAATGCCTTGTTATCACCAATGTTTACTCTAACGCCGTTCCCAACCGTTCCCAACCGTTCCCAACCGTTCCCAACCGTTCCCCACATTTCCACCACTGGTTCAAAATACTTTGTAAAAAGAAAAAAGAGGGAAAAAAAGTATTAGGCACATGTGAAGATACATATAAAATATAATAGCCTACAAAAAAGCACAATGCCAGCAAAATATGCCTCTCAATTGAGTTTATTGCAATAGTTGACACCCGATACATTCAATGTTATATGTTTGTTGTAAACAAATCTGTGTTCTTCTGGGTTTTGTTTTGTCAGACAAATAAGCAGTAAACACTTGACTAGGAATGATTAAGGTCAGGGTAAGAATCTCAGGGCAAGCCAATCAGAGGCAGCATAGGGAATAGGCTGTGTGTCTTGTCAAGAAGTACAGTAACATTAGTGGGATCCTGGCTGCCTTCACGGTCTACTGTATGCTGCCTTCATTGCAATCAGGATGAAAGAAAAGGGGCAGTCCTGTAAAAGGGGGTTCTGGTTCAATAGTAATGGTAGAATGATATATATATATATATATATATATATATATATATATATATATATATATATATATATATATATATATATATATGTGTGTGTGTGTATTTGATTTTGGTCCAACAGTACTATCATACAGATCACTATAAATATCTGGGCCTGCCGCTGGACGAGCACATGACCTTTAAGGAGGGAGTCAGTGTTCTAGCTCACTCAGTGGGCAGAGCCCTGGGATCTGGACTGAACAAAGGCAAACATTGTGGTAATCTGGGATTCCATACTTACACATAACTGTATAACTCCTGTGTCGGATTATGCTTCTGGTGTTTGGGGTTCCCGCGAACATCTAAGCTGTAACACTGTGCATCATAGAGCTATCCGTTATTTTCTAGGAGTTCATAAATGTACATCATTTCTGGCCATCAGTGGTGATATGGGATGGGAATCCCCAACATCAGGCATAAAGGTCAAATTCTCCGACTATGCATGGTGAGGATGTCTGATCAAAGACACACAAAAAATATATTTGACTGGGACATTGCCCATAGACATCCATGGGCAATTGCATTGCAATCTTTATTCCATCTGAACGACTTGTCATTTATTTTTTATAACAGGTTGGTGTGTGATATCCGAGAGACTATGAGCAATATGTTCCTTTTGGATAAAGATAAATGGTCTGTTGAGTTGTGGTATAAACCAACGATAAGGAAACTAGCATCTCATAAAAGACAGTTACTGTGTAGAGCCTGTAAAGTTTGATTTGGACAGACGAAAAAGGTCCCTGTGTGCACAGTTACGATCTGGAACTCTGCCCTTGGCACTGAAGACTGGTAGGTTTAATGCTACCCCTGAAGAAGACAGACTCTGTTTACTTTGTGATTTGTGTAAAATTGAGAACAAGATCCATTCTCTATTCTATTGTACAGCTTATGATGATATATACAAGAGAGATACTTTTCAGTCAAATGTCCTCTATTTATGCAGATTTTTTTGAGAAGAATGATTATGAAAAACTTGAGTTGTGTTTAAAGAAAGGGACCTTCTTTGTAGGAAACTTTATTTCCCAGGCCTGCGAGCAAAGGCAGAATGTTCTGTTCAGAAAGTAATTATCTGTTTTGTTGTTTAAGGCGTATATTGTACTGTGATTTAGTTGTATTTTTATAGTTGGCTTACTGTATATTGTGTGTCTTGTAAGCCCATGTGGGCTGGGCACTGTTAAGTGCATGCCACAATGAATAAGGAAGAAATATATATATATATATATATATATATATATATATATATATATATATATATATATATATATATATATATATATATATATATATACTACGTAGTTCAACATGTAGTTCACTACTCCCCAACACTATAGTATACATGCTAATAAATAATTGCATATAAAAAGAAGTTGAATCATATAAAGGAGACTGTATGCAGGTTAGGAAATAAGTGACACACTTTGATCATTTGTTTTGGTTGATGATTTTTTTGCAGGTATTTGGAAGGTGTGCAGCTGAGAGGGAGCTTGAGAATAATGGAAATGCTAACTTTCCAACAGGAGGCCTACAAAGAAGAGCAGACACAACCCCAGATTGTATTGCAGGGAGGAAACAGCATTCTTTTGAAGATAACAGATAACAATTGACTGAGACCAATTTGGCTGCAGGCGGGTGTGAACGATCAATCACAAGGCAGCAGGGGGCAAAGTTGATTTGAAAAATAATTAACCCTTAATTAAAGCTTGAGCTGGAGTGAAACCTGGAAGTTAGTTATAGAAGAAAAACCATGGCGTATGTGGTTACAGTAAACTGTGTTATTATATTTAATTTGTGGTTGCAATCTACGTTTCAGAATGAGAGGTGAAGATAGCTGGCGAGATAAAGAGATAACGTGCTGAGACCAGACTGCAAAGAACAAAGAAATCGATACATTTGTGTTTGCTTACAGGGAGGGGGGATTGGCACCTATATACAGGATCATAACAGTCTTATTTTTACAGCAGAGTTTTACAGCAGGCAGGACTGCTATCATCAATGCAATTCTAATTACACTGCATTAAATTAACAGATAAAGTGTCATGCCCTCAGCCTCATCTACCCCCTAGTCTTTTTTCCCTCGTGTGTGTGTGTGTGTGTGTGTGTGTGTGTGTGTGTGTGTGTGTGTGTGTGTGTGTGTGTGTCTGTGTGTGTGTGTGTGTGTGTGTGTGTGTGTGTGTGTGTGTGTGTGCGTGTGCGTGCGTGTGTGTGTGGCATGATTGCAGCAGATTGGAGCCTGGTGTGTTGGAGTCAAAGCCTCAGCTTCACAGCTGCCTGCCATCATAATCGGCCGGCCTTTATAAGCTCCGGCCCAACACCCAACAGTCTTCGCTGCATTATAGACTTGTCTACACGTCAGTCGCTCCAGCTTCTCTAGCATTTGTTGCTTTCTGCTCTCTTCTGAGCCTAGCTTTCTCCTCATCTCCTTGCCCAGGATCTCCTGCCTGCCTGCCTGAGCATGCAGACCTGCCACCAGCCACATTCTAAAATAAAAACCTGTCCTTCCTGCTGAACTGCCCAACTGCTGAACTCTCTGTCTTTAAAGTCCAAACCAACATGTTTTGACAAAGTTAGGAGGATTTTTACAGGTGCTAAGATGGTAATGGTTAGGAAGTCTTTTTAATCAAGTATAGTATTGGAATGGAAATACAATTTGAGGCTAAAGATTGATAGGCAGATTTGTTTCGACATAATTTCAAGATATTTGTTAAGAAAATGATGAAGGCAGGTGATATAATTAAAGAAAATTAAGTCTAATATTTTGGTAAGTGAAGGAAATAAGTGCTATCAAATATAAAATAAATCTAGGATATATCCTTTATCCATAATGCAAATACCATAAGGCTAAAGCAATAAAAAAAGAAAATTGAACGGGAATAATAAATCGTTAATGTGTAGACTGATCTGTTTGTCAAATCTATCAGAAAGACTCAACTATTATAATAAATAAATAAAAGGAATTAGTCAAATGTTCAAAATAATCAATTAGAATACCGCTAATGAATGAAAGGAATTAGTCAAATGTTCAAAATAATCAATTAGAATACCGCTAATGAATGAACAGTACTTAAATAAAACAAGGAGAATGTGAGAATAACGTATGGGAATAAAATAAAATTAATACATTTCATGAAAAAGCAATGTTTCAAATATGTTATCTTGACATGGTTGTATGTGCTTGTCTGTCACAGAGATAAAGCAGAGTGAAAATGGGGATTTCAGAGGAGGGAGAGAAGAGTGGAGGAAAATGGATGAATTAGATTGATACAATTTGAATTGACATGGGGACTTGAGACTAGTGTGAATGAGATTGACTATTGACATTTCTGACTTGACTGGGGAGAGAATTTTAATTGTTGGCAGAATCGTGAAGGGCTCAATGGTTAGAATATAGAATGTATTTGGTGTTAGAATTTTGTTTTTGTTCTTGGTTTACAGGGGATAAAAAAAACGTCAGATAAAAAAAAATCAGGTCTTTTATTATTCTTATGTTATTGTTGTGAGGTCTCCAGACCATATTTCAAGCAGAAGGCCACACATGCATAATCCGATCACCCCCTGACGTCAGTCAAGTCCTAGTATGACGTGGTCAGTCAAAGTCCTGGTATGACGTCTGTAATGACGTCAGATATGACGTCAGTTAATTCTCATATATATAGCAAGGGTTCTACGTCACCTCTCTCTGGCCGATCATAGCAGCAGCTAGCTTCACACCAGTCCATCTCCCCTGAAGCCGTCCTCCGAAGCGTTGTTTTGCCCCACTCACCTCCCCAGTCTGCCACCAACGAGTCGTGACTCCTGATCCCCCACGGGGGGGGGGGATCTCCTAGCCTATGCAGATGCCCTCCTCTTGCCTCAAGAGCAGCGCCACTGGCCAATGGAGTCATGCGTGGAAAAAAGAGAGGAAAGAGAGAGAGTCAGAGAGAGTCAGGCCAAGCTGGGAAGCGCCAGGCTAAATCGCGAGGTGCCAAGCAGGCCAAGCTGGGAAGCGCCAAGTTAAACGTTAATGTACCAAGATCGAAGGCCCGACCGAGTTGGGTAGCGCCAGCCGCAAATAGCCGTAAGTCGCTAAAGGTCGAAGGCCAGAAAAGTACAATCAACTACTAATGTACCAAGATCGAAGGCCCGACTGAGTTGGGAAGCGCCAGCCACAAATAGCCGTAAGTCGCTAAAAAGGTCGAAGGCCAGAAAAGTACAATCAACTACTAACGTACCAAGATCGAAGGCCCGACCGAGTTGGGAGCGCCAGCCGCAAATAGCTGTAAGTCGTTAAAAGGTCGAAGGCCAGAAAAGGATCAACTACTAACGTATCAAGATCGAAGGCCCGACCGAGTTGGGAAGCGCCAGCCGCAAATAGCTGTAAGTCGCTAAAAAGGTCGAAGGCCAGAAAAGTAGAATCAACTAATGTACCAAGATCGAAGGCCCGACCGAGTTGGGAGTGCCAGCCGCAAATAGCTGTAAGTCGCTAAAAAAGGTCGAAGGCCAGAAAAGTACAATCAACCACCGGTGCCCGCAGATCTCAATTAACCTCCGGTAATCAGATCTTCCTTTTGGGGGATCTCCTAGCCTATGCAGATGCCCTCCTCTTGCCTCAAGAGCAGCGCCACTGGCCAATGGAGTCATGCGCCAAAGCATTTGCCATGCATGGCGATTGCTAAATAAAGTTTGTTAAATCCTACCAACCGGCCTCTCATGATTGAAGTGAGGTCTCCAGACCATATTTCAAGCAGAAGGCCACACATGCATAATTCGATCACCCCCTGATGTCAGTCAAGTCCTAGTATGATGTGGTCAGTCAAAGTCCTGGTATGACGTCTGTAATGACACACAAATACCCACACATCAAGCAAGAGACATCTATGATGTCTTTCACACAGTACACATCTCACATCGTACGTGTTTCTCTTTATCTACATCTCCTCCTTTATGACTGGATTGAATAAGAGAAATAATAATAATTATAGGTATATTGAATATGAATAATTCAAATAATTAAAAGAGTCAACAGGAGGGAGAATCAAATGCTGTAAAGCTGACTGAAGCATGTCTGCCATCATCCTCCATCTGACTGACTCACTGATTGTGTGTATTAAAGTATTGAAAACAGTAACCAATCAATAATGTGCCCAGTTCTGCCCTGATTGCACGTCAGAGGAGCCTCTGTTGGTATCTATATTTACAGTCTATGGTTGGTATGCAGAATGTGTCTGCAACAAGATCGTATACAAGGTGTTATTATAACAGGGATGTGGGCAACAACAACAATGTGTCGCGCCATGGAGGGCCGTGAGTCTGCAGCATTTCATTCCAACACTGCAGCAGATGATTGATTGATGAGTGATTACCAGAGAGGAGGAACTAATAAAAAATAAAAATAAACTCTCGTAACGGGACAAGCCCCGTCTTCTATTGTCACACGAACACCACAACACATGCATGCGGCCACAACACACTCATGCTGACGGTGGCCGGTGAAAAGTGTCCTCTGCATTTAACCCATCCAGGCATGTCCTCTCCTCCGGGGGGCAGGCCAGGAGCAGTGGTCGCTTTCTCGTACAGCGCCCGGAGACCAACTTCGGATGTTGTCGTCACTGGTCGGATGACGATGACGATCTGATCTTCTGCATGTTTTTAGTGGGGGGGTTATATACGGAGGAACCCCCTGGGGGAGCACGGGGAGAACATGCAAACTCCACACAGACAGAAAGGCCCTTAACGACGAGATACCCCACCTGGGCAGTAGGCACTGAAGATATGGGGGGGAACACAACCACAGCGCCCACAGTGTCCCAGGCGAGAATCGAACTCAGGACCTTCTGACTGTGAGGCGACAGCTCTACCACTGAGCCACCGTGCCCCTAATCATGAAAACCTGCCTCTAATGTACATCTGCAGCCAATTTCTGCAGCTACCAACAAAGGCACATCGAACTTGGCATCTTGAGAGCTATGCAGAGAGGCTGGTTGTCTGGTTGTCTCATCACGGAAATCCCCTGCTTGGCAGCGATGTTGTTCTTCATAATCCAGTAAGTAAGTCATGACACCTTGATAACATCTGAATGAATCTGTACAGGTATACCTGCATATCTGCATACCTCTAACCTGCCATCTATAGCAGAGGTGGGCAGGTCACTAAGAAAAGAGCTCACAAGTAATAATCAAGGCTAATCAAAGCTCAATAATAAAGAAAAGCTCTACCATGCCAAGGAACAGTGTTGGGCAGTAACACGTTACTTAGTAACGCGTTACTGTAATTAGTTACTTTTTGAAAAAGTAATGAGTAAAGTAACTTGTATTACTTTTTTAAGGAGTAATCAGTAATCAGTAACTCATTACTTTTCCAGAGTAACTTGCCCAACACTGCCAAGGCAGTATTAGACATCTTGCGATGGGCGATGCCTAATGAGCAGGTGCTTGAGCGCCTCCTGTGGTCTATCTGTGCACGTGCCTGGGGTTGTTACAGAGCATCTCTCTCTCTCTCTCTCTCTCTCTCTCTCTCTCTCTCTTTGAGAGAGACTGACTCAGCTGTGTCAGATTCATCACAAACCATCCAGCTAGGATGTATCATAGTGAACCTGGAGTCACTCTGACTGTCACAGGTAACTTAGATTATTTGTTAATTCAGTTCCGAATAGTTAATGCCTTGGTAATGCTTGTGTGTGTGTGTGTGTGTGTGTGTGTGTGTGTGTGTGTGTGTGTGTGTGTGTGTGTGTGCGCGGGGGGGGGGGGGGGGGCATGCAGGTGCGTGTGTGTGTGTGAGAGCAACACATTCTCACTCCGAGCACGTAGCATATTGACGCTTTGTCCCGTCCCTTGTGCGTCACTTGTTACTAACATGGTACCCTTGGGCTTGTGCGTCACTTGTTACTAACATGGTACCCTTGAGCGACCCATGAAACGACTTGGGCTTTCCGACTAAACTCAATGTAAACCCATGGAAGTCATCTTTGACGCTTATGGCAACTGCTCCCCCATTAGCCTAACTGCTCCCCCATTAGTCAACTGCTCCCCCATTAAGGTCTGGAGGGAGGTTAGGTTTAGGCGTGGGGGGTGGGAGAAGTTAGGTTTAGGGTTAGGGTCTGGGGGAGGTTAGGTTTAGGCATGGGGGGTGGGAGAGGTTAGGGTTAGGGTCTGGGGGAGGTTAGGTTTAGGCATGGGGGGTGGGAGAGGTTAGGTTTAGGGTTAGGGTCTGGGAGAGGTTAGCTCCTCCAGACCCTAATGGGGGAGCAGTTGACTAATGGGGGAGCAGTTAGGCTAATAGGGGAGCAGTTGCCATAAGCGTCAAAGATGACTTCCATGGGTTTGCATTGAGTTTAGTCGGAAAGCCCAAGTCGTTTCATGTGTCGCTCAAGGGTACCATGTTAGTAACAAGTGACGCACAAGGGACGGGACAAAGCGTCAATATGCTACGCGCTCAGAGTGAGAACGGGTTAGTGAGAGAGAGAGAGAGAGAGAGATTGATGGTTTAGTCTCCAGTGACATTTCTGTTCCATGTTCACAAATCCAGATCTCCAGGTGCAGGTGACCAGTCCAGCAATCCAGCAGTCGTATACCTGGGCAGAGCTGAGGTGTCAGAGCAGCAGTTGTTGCCTAGCTGATCATACTTCTTACGTCTGGTACAAGAATGGACAGGAAATAGAGGAAGCAACTTCTTCGTATACAGGCTATACTATCCTGAAGAGAAGAGAGCTATTCCATCCTGTGCTGTAAAATGACTTGAGGATTTCCGCTCTCCTGCAGTGTGTGAGTTTACTCCACAGTTTGTCTCACACTGCCATCTGGTGGACACGTTTACCTAATGGACAGTACTGGACCTTGACTGCATGTACTGTATTTAATATGGGTGAGCTGAGCCCAGTGGTAATCAAACCCCACCTGTGTAAGTGCCATGCTCTCCCAACAAGAATGCAACCTGCTCTGTTGATGTTTCAACACATTTCATCTTTCAGGCGTCTTTCAGATTTTCAGAGTGACTTACCTCAATAGAAGCATCTGTGCCTTGAAGGGCTCATCAGTGGGCAGTTCTTGCACGTAGCGTAGGCTACAACAGTTATCAAGATAATGTTCATTCTAAATTCTGGTTCCATCCCACAAGTGGTCATCGATGGCAGGATCCATCACAAGCTGAGGACCTTATAGTGAGGACTCAGAGAATGCAGGTCATGTTCAGCAGATTGAAGCAGAGAGAGGACGCTCCACTCTGAGAATCGCTGACTGAGAGAGAGCGATTCAGACCAGTAGGCTATCTCTTCCATTTGAAAACAGAGGTTTGAATGGGGAAGTGATTTTCGTGCTACAAAAAACCCACATGCCCACCCACCCACTCTTATAGACTATTTTATTATAGTATGAACATGACCGTGATTTGGCTGTGACCCCAGTGTGAATGCGCCCACCCCCCACCCCCCATTGTTATTTTTTGTTCTCGCTTAAACCGAATGTTTTATGGTCACTCAAGATTCTCTGGATCACGTGTTGGCTTAAAAACTTATACTATATTTGGATTTATCGAAATGTCTATGGAGAAAATGGACGCGGAACTTACTTCCGGGGCAAATTACGTCACGAAAAGTCACGTGACTGTTGAGCTCTATTGCTCTTCCTATATGGATTAGGTGAGCAATTCTGTGGTTCACTGTGGTTATGTTCACTTGGGCATTTAAACTTCAATAATTTGTTTAATAATTAAGTTGTTCATTCATTCATTCTAACCAGAAGGAAGAGGACCTCCCAACAACCATCTGGACCTGGGCGAAGACCAGACAACATGCTGCAGGTGAGGAAGAGGAACTAAACAAGTCCAAAAGAAAAGTGTTTTCCTCCTGCAGTCTGGCTCCTCAGTTCAGACTGCAGAGTCACTCTCTGTCTTCTAGCAGGCTACAACTTGAAAGCTCATCTGACTGAATATCACTTCATCTCTCTTTCCTCTTCTTCAGCTAAATAACTTCTCCTCTCCTCATCTTCCTCTCTTCTATCTTCCTCAGGGCTGGATCTACCATATGGGCAACCTGGGAGGGTACCCAGGGGCCCTCAACAACAAAAATACAAATAAACGGCCGGGCTCATGTCGGGCTCCACAGAACTATGACACAAATCTAAGACCAATAAGAATACAATAAAAATTGTTTCCAAGAAGATTTCATCCTTTTCTCCCTGCCTCGTGTTCCTTTACCTCTTCTGTCATAAAATTGCAAATTATTGTGACAGTAATCGTTGTTTCTTCATCACTGTCGGTGGTGTATCTTTGACCCTTTCACTCCCGGTTGCATGTCATGTTGATGTTGCTGAATTTAAAAAGTGTATTATACTTTTGCATTCATGATTCAGCTAAATCTCTCAAATATAATATACTCTACAGTATGGCATCAGTGGGCGGTGAGGTTCACCAATCAAATTGAAGAACACACTTCAATCCACAAATATGTTACTGTTTTAAACAGAAAGGCCCAGTCACGTGAACTCACATTTCATTTAGAATGAACTGTGAGTTCACGTGACCGGCTGGTTTACCAGGCTTTAGAAATCTGATCTTACTAATAGTAAGTTAATATTCAAGTAAAAACAATGGCCATTTGGTACAATTTGCTACTTCCTGCCAGGTCTGATTGTAGAAAAGGGAACTTGAAATGGGGGGTGGGGTCACTACACTGTTGTTGTTGTTGTTGTTGTTGTTGTTGTTGTTGTTGTTGTTGTTGTTGTTGTTGTTGTTGTTACCTTCCCTACAGCTAGTAGACTATAGACTATACTTGTATAGATACAGTCGGTCTGTGTGGGAACGCCTACAACATGTTACTACGGCTGGCGCGGGAGTGGGCTTTGACTTTTCAGACTTTTCTAACTGGCCCTGGATTGGCCGGTTTGAAAGGTTCTGGAGGGTAGCAGTACAGTAAGGAGGAAGAATATCAAGAACTCATTAGTTTACACCATGGGAGATAAAGCGGATGATGTTTTGGGCACGTTAGGCTTAAATGCTGCAGATCAGAAGAAATATAAGCCAGTAAAGGAAGCCTTTGATAAATACTTCATCTGCAAATACAATGTCATCTATGAAAGGGCTCGTTTCAATAAAAGATGCCAATAGCCAGGGGAATCAGCTGAGTCCTTCAAGAGCCAGGGGAATCAGCTGAGTCCTTCAAGAGCCAGGGGAATCAGGGGAATCTCTGCAGTTTATAAACTGGCAGGGATGGTAAGGATGAGATGCTCAGAGACAGGTTGGTGGTAGGCACAAGACACCACATCCTGTCTGAGAAGCTGCAGATGGATAGTGAATTAACACTGGAAAGAGCAGTGTTACCGATAAGACAACATGAAGAAATTAAGAAACAGCAACCCATTGCACTGCGCGAAACAAATACTACAGACCAGAAAGAGGCAAATGTGGATTGACTGAAATTCAAGAAAAAGTCCCACAATAAAAACCAACAGGGAAAATGGCCTACGGCAAGCAGCAAGGGTCAAAAGGATTGCCAAAAAGGACAGAGAAACTGTGGACAGTATGGAAAAACACCGGCACACTTTGAACAACTGTTCCGCATTTTGCAGTTGTCTGTCGATCAGGCAGAGTGGTTTTCGAACAGGAACAGGAAGAGGACGACGATGCTCTTTTCCTGGGAGCGGTGACCACAGGAGATGAGCCTAAAACTTGGAGGAAAAAGACACTGAAAGTGAATGGCCATGACATAACCTTCAAATGGATACAGGGGCGGACGTGACAGTGATTCCAGTGAATGGAGCCATAGAATACAACGACAGGACAACGACACAACCAGTATACAAAAGCTAGGTTCTCCTCTGCTTGGCTTTCCAGCAATCAGGCTTCTCTATCCAGTTGACAGTGTTATGGAGCTGGAGGCTGACATGAAGAGGTTGTAGTAGCCCAGAGTCTCCACAGGGCTGGGTTGCCTGAAAGGAGAGTAAAGAATTAAGCTGAAGAAAGACGCTAAGGCTAAACGCTGTTTACTATTCACATTTATTGTTCAGGTTTAGTTGCAAGTACAGGAAAAACAAAATAAGCTATTTTAACACGTTCACTGCCAATGACGTGTTTTTACGTCAAACAAAATCCAACGGTTGACTGCCAATGACGTGTTTTTACGTCAAAAAAAATCGATTATTTTTTTTTGACGGTGGGACGTTGATCTAACCCTTTTACGTCTCCCATACCAGTATTGGAGGTATTGAATGTGTATAATCTATTTTACCGACCCACTGAGTGGTGACATGTCTCTCCACAGTAGAAAGAGGCGAGCCAAAACTGGAGGGAAAAGCGCGAGGAAGCCGTTTTCATACTGTAAAATGGATGGCGAAAACGCTTTCACTTTCGCGCTGACGCACAGCGGTGGCAACGGTGGGGGGTTCCAAGAATAGACTGGATGCACACTTTGAAACACGCACCATAAATAAGCCCAGAATCGCAAGAGCTTCATCAGAGCTCTCAACCGGACCGCCAAGAAACGAGCGAAACCCATCCAGCGAGCCCCATCCAGACTGCCAGGCAGCAGCCTGGGAGCAGCAACTCGTTTGTCACAGACCCGCTGCAGAGCCAAGGAGGGCGGAGGAGAACGCCCACGGAGGGAGGAGTTGGAAGCAGAGGGGGGTTTCCTGCTGTTATGGAGGAAATTACTGTTCAAAACTATTGTTTAGATGTCTGACGTCTTACTGATGCCAAAAATGAATGGTTAAAGTGACTGTTCTATCGAATTTCACAAAAAGCCGTTTATCTCAAAATAATTTTTCAGACGCTGAAACCATGCTGTATTCAACTGCTAATGCTTACATAACTACTAACTCTACAAACTCTTTTAGACAGAGAAAGCACACATTCTATTAGTTCTTTTGAGATATTGTGTGTTCACAAAATCTTAGCAGAAAAGAATCCTCGGGTCTTGAAAGATGAGCCAGAATCCTCAAAAAAACCCTCTGGCAGAACCTACCTACAGTAAAAAAAAAACAGCTGGCAGTGAATGTGTTAAGAAAGTCTGGGGCCGGTTGCACAAAGCACCTTAAGTTAAGATTCTCCTTAGAGTCCGATTTAAGGTGTCCATAAAATGAAATTGGTTGCGCAAATACCCTTAAATCTTCTCCTTAACCCATTGATACCTGATGCAGCATTTGTTTGTATATCCCTCATTTGTGTGTGTATCCCTTTAAGACTGCGTGAGGCGGTTCGCGGTCTTAAAGGGATACACACACAAATGCTGCATCAGGTATCAATGGGTTAGGTTAAACATTTTAAGGAAAACGTAAGCACAAGGTTTAAGGGTGTTTTGTGCAGTCGATTTTATTTTATGGACACCTTAACTCGGACTCTAAGGAAAATTGGAAGGAAGTTGGACTTCCCATGCGTGAAAATAAACCAAAACTTCCACAAAAGTCCAGTCCCATGCCAAACTTCGTTGACACAAATCTGGTGCCAATAGTCTTAATGGTGGCGCTACAGCGACCGTCTAAAGTTTCAAACTTTGAAAATTCAAAACAAATCAGGCATACGTGCTACGGCTTTGCAACTTTCACCGAAATGTGGGCCCAAATGAGGAGAAACTTTTGTACACTGCAACCTATGGCCAATTATGAAATCCAAAGACCGCAAAACTGCAAAAACTGTAAAAGCTCCCCCCAGCCCTGTCACTAATGGCAGTGTTCTAAGCAGACTGGATTGCATGCAGCAGATTGGACTATAGCAAAATACTTGAGAGTTGAGTTGGACTCTAGGGTGGAGTATGACCGTGTGCGAGATTCGAATGCAGGTCGCTGGCTTGGACGCCCTTTCTGTTAACCACTCGGCTATTGATTTGTTGGAGTTTCTCTCTGCACTTTATGCTGTCCTCAACATGGAAGACTTAAGCTTAATTTATACTTATTAGAAAGTGTCGCTCAGCACATGGCTGAGCGACAGGGGTGCTGCAGGTGCTGCAGCACCCCCTAGATTTTTTCCAATTTTTTTCCCAATTTTTTTTCCAATTTTTTTTTTTTCCAAATGTAATTAAAAATATTTTGCAGTGCACTATGTTCCTTTCTTGTTTAAGAATGTTTCGGGAAATGAAAATGTAGCCTATTTAAATAGAATTATCAACAATAACAATCCAGGAAGTTACATGCTTGTAGGCTAGAGAAGAAGAAGAAGCGCGCATGCACGCACATGTTGTGTTGAACCAACCAACAACCAATACGAATTGTTTAATCTGGCAATAAAGAAATGTGAACTTGACATGCTATTTTAATAGCCTACTCAAAAATGCACCTCCCACTATACAGCAAAGAGAGGAGTCAATGTTTATTGATATCTGCCATTCAGATCAGAATAATTAGTCTAGTCATTATAGTTTGCTGATAATATTTCTATCATGTTAAGTCTGTGTCATGTTAACTGGTGTATTCAGAGCAAATAGGGAGATATAGAGCATTATCATCATGCTATATATCTCCCTCTTTGCTCTGAATGAGTGAGAAAAGGAGAAAATACTGAATAATTACATCACAACAGTATCCTAATGTTAATTTAAAATGAGATATTCCTCTAAATATGGCAAAAAAATGTTAAAAAAAAACGTCCACATTTTTTTCGCCGGGGCCCATTCGGGCCCCACCGAGAGTCCCTTCCTCCCAGCACCCCCTGCTTAAAATGACTTCCAGCGGCCCTGGCACATGGTCGCAGACAAAAAAGAAAGTGTCGCTCATGGTGTTGCATTTATACTTCAGTGAATGTTCGCCTCGGTTCAGCGGTCACATGACACCCGAACGCTATAAGCAGACAGCCAAGAGAAGAGAGGGAACGCACAGTGAAACCACCTCGGAGGCAAGATTGAACGTACTTGGCTGCAGCCGCATATAAATGACACACAACACACTTCCTCTCTCTCTGAGAAATTGGTCACAATGTTCGTTGTGATTTTCACGAAGTCATACATCAAGGACAGGCTGATAAAAATAGCGGGGACATGTTCATTCATTTCAATCGAGTGAAAACCAAAACAAGGAAGTATTACTGTACTTTTCAAACAAAGTCTCTAAATGAATAAATAAATAAATAAATAAATAAATAAATAAATAAATAAATAAATAAATAAATAAATAATATAAAAATAAATAAATATATGCATACATAAATACAAACTAAATGAATAAATAAAAATAAATAAATAATAGGCTACAAAAAATAAAAATACATAGCTAAAAAAAATCAATAAACAAAGTCTCTGCCTTTATACACTGTTCTCAAACTTTTTCATGCCAAGGTCCCCTAAACTAAAACAAATTAGACCACATGGACCCTCATTCGATAATATTTGATCAGGGTCCCCCATCTGATATTAGATGTTTTATTAGGAGAAAGACAGACAGACAGACAGACAGACAGACAGACAGACAGACAGACAGGCAGACAGACAGACACACAGACAGACAGACAGGGATCACAGACAAAGCTGTCTGTAGCAGGGCTCAGCGAGTGGACTTGGCTGAAATATCAGTTCTGGAATGAAGGTGAGTAGCAAACTTATATCAGCTATAACAGATGTTTACGTTACATTAACGCTTTCAACTTATATTTGAGGCAAACCTGCCGCTCATGTTGTGGTGTTCTACAGTATAAAATGTAGCGACTAGCTAGCTTGTCTGACTGTCAATCTGTCTCACTGTCTGTCTACCTGACTGCAGTCAGCAGGTAGACAGACAGTGAGACAGACAGGCAGTATCACACAGACTTTCTGTCTGTCTGCTCGACTGTCTCACTGTCTGCCTGTCTACCTGACTGACTGTTGTCAGACTGACTGCCTGTCTACCTGACTGTCTGTCTGTCTCAGTGTCTGCCTGACTGTCTCACTGTCTGCCTGTCTACCTGACTGACTGTCTGTCCCACTGTCTGTCAGTGTCTGAACTGACTGTGTGTTTCACTGTCTGTCTACCTGACTGACTGATGTCTGTCTGTCACTGACTGACTGACTGTCTGTCAGACTGACTGTCTACCTGACTGCCTGTCTACCTGACTGACTGACTATCAGATTGACTGCTGTCGTATCTTATTATCAAAAACTTTGATGTGCAGAGGAGAAAGTAGAATGAAAAAAACAGGAGTCAAAGCCAGCAGTAAGGTCTCACAATAGGCGTTATTGTTTGAACCAGCACGCTGAAAAGTAGGACCGGATTTGGGCCTGCAGGTCCACAAATCGAGAATAGCATCTGGCGTTAACTTCCTGTACTGTTCCTTTTAACCCCTCTTGGTCACACTAATGCTGCCTTCCAGACAACTGGGACCTTCAGATTTTCTGGCCTCCTATTAGGAAAAGTGTGCTGGAACGGCACTCAAAGTGGGAGATCCCACTTGAAAACTGGGAGAAAAAAATCTACCCCCACTAGGCTGGGAACCAGTTGTCTGACGTCACACAACAATGGCCGCAACATGGAGTATGTAGTCCAAAGTATTAAGTGCCTTAATAAAATGTATAATAGAGTCTGTTACATTATGTGTCATTGCTGCTCCTCATTTTCATTTAAATATGTTAGGATGGTGCTCTACTCGTTGTTAAGCTGTCTTGCTATTTGCCAAACAAAAAAAAGTTTGTCGCGGTCCGCCATGTTTCTTGGTTGCGTTTTGCCTTTGTGCTCTGGAATGCTTTGAAGGTGGGGGGTGGGACTTTTCCACTGGGAAACACCCACGTCCCATGTGTCTGGAAGGCAGCATAAGCCCTGCCTTCCTTCTGACCTCATGTCCTATTCTTCTCCACCAATCAGATGACTCCGTTCAGCTGTGGGTGTTTCCAAGCAAATGCAGAAACTAGATCGATAACCAGTTAGTCTTCTCTTCTCTCCCAGATGTCCAAATCCTGTTAACCTTTCTCTGGAGAAACTAACCCCCTTCTCATCTCGACCTTATCTCAGGCCTGAGGGCACAATATCTGCCCCTACAGGTTCTAAGTTGGGACAGTAGACCTTTCTCACGGGGTCTTTTTTGTCGAAAAGGCAGGGTTAACACAGGTGCAAGCAAAACACTAATGAGGGCTTCACTTTCCACGATTAGAATTTGGAAACCCTCATTAGTGTTTTGCTTGCACCTGTGTTTATTAGACAATTATTTGTTCATGATTGTAAAGCCACAGCACAGTGAAGAGGATATTAATGTGAAGATTAGCCTCTTCATTTTGCTCTCAGAGTGCATCAGATTCATGCATTTTACTTTAAAATGTACAACATTTCTTTGTCCAGCACAGCCCCCCCTAGAAACCCCCCAGTCAGACTAATATTTTTATCCTGCTGGTGCCACCCCTGTTGGCAAAGCCTTGAATCGCCTATGAGTGAGTGAGAAACGGAATCTGAGAAACTGAATAATGACATAATAACAGTATACTCCTAATGTTAATTTAGAATGAGATATTCCTCTAAATGGCTAAAAAACATCCAAACACCCAAAAAAGTAAATTTTTCACAGTCCCTTCCTTGCAGCACCCCCTACTTAAAAACAGTTCCAGTGTCCCTGGTGGTGACTGGTCAGCCATTTAATTTTGTAAAATGCCTTTAAAAATTGTATTTGCTTGGTCAAACAAAGCGATTCAGTTATATTTAGAATCAGCATTTTACTTGGACAATTGTTTTTTTTAGTTTTTATCTTGTTTTCCCCCTTCTTGTGTCCGAGTGTAATGTTCGGGGGGGGGGGGGGGGGGGGGGGGGGCCCTGGGAGCTTCAGTGCCCAGGGGCCCCTGGGGGTGTTAATCTGGCTCTGCGGGTCCTACATGTAAAACCTGTTCAGTGCAGTGCTCCGCCATGTGATGACAATCTTCCAACACTAGATTGTGTGTGTGTGTGTGTGTGTGTGTGTGTGTGTGTGTGTGTGTGTGTGTGTGTGGGGTGAGGCTGTATATAAACGGAGCGGTGACATGACTCAAGCCTCTTCCACCTGTGACATTCCACCTGTGACATCTCCAGTTTCATCTCCACATCTCCATCTCCATTTAACCCCACCAGGTCTTGAGACTTTTGCACCAACTCTCTTATTTCACTCGGCACTTCACGTCCTACATCACCAGGATGCCTCTGCAATTTGAACTGTGTCCTGGTAGAATGATTGGCGGCTCCCACCCGTGCTTCATCATTGCTGAAATTGGACAGAACCACCAAGGAGACATTGAGATTGCCAAGAAAATGATCAAGATGGCAAAGGTAAGCTTGTGGAGGGGAGAGAGAGGTGTCTGTTTAGAAGCTATACCAGTGCTGTTGTTTCACCACCTTTTCCTCACCTCTCCTATCTGATCCTCTCCTCTCATGTGTTCTGTATCATCTCAGGACTGTGGTGCTGACTGTGCCAAGTTCCAGAAGAGTGAACTGGAGCACAAGTTCAGCAGGCGAGCCCTGGAGCGGCCCTACAACTCCAAACACTCCTGGGGGAAAACCTACGGGGACCACAAGCGCCATTTGGAGTTCAGCCATGAGCAGTACAGGGAGATGCAAAAGTATGCAAATGAGATTGGCATTTCCCTCACTGCCTCTGGGATGGACGAGGTAAGACAGATTTTTTATTTTTTATTTTTTTTAAGCAAGAAAGAATACTTCATTGCATTCTTCTAAAAGATTCATGGAACAGCAATACTATATATACAGTGTATATATATATATATGTGTGTGTGTGTGTGTGTGTGTGTGTGTGTGTGTGTGTGTGTGTGTGTGTGTGTGTGTGTGTGTGTGTGTGTGTGTGTGTGTGTTATTCCATAATTCCCACAGATGGCCATGGAGTTTCTCGATGAGCTCGATGTGCCTTTCTTCAAAGTTGCCTCCTGTGATGCCAACAACTTCCCCTATCTTGTGAGAACTGCAAAAAAAGGTATGAGGCACATGTATCAATGCTTCAATCATTATTCCACTCTTTATGAAAGTTACATCGTTTTTTTCCTTTGGAAAATAAATAATTTCTTAATCCTCTTGGAGGAAATTTCAAAAATATATTCTGTAGAAGTATCCCAACCAATAGTCCTATTTTTTTAGTGCATTGATTCTACTTTACTCTACAATTAGGGCACAAACTATTTGACAACACATATAGGAGTATAAAAGTACCTGAACTTAACTTCAGTTACACCGGTTGCTGGAAAAGTATTGTGTCTTTGAAATAATCAAAAATGCAAAACTGCTTCTGAGAGTTTTTGTTCTCCTGAAAACATTTGAGACCAGACGGCAGACTAAATAGGGAGTCTTGGTTTCGGTGATGCTTGGGTGCATAGACACACCCACTGTAGGCATGGTGAGTAAAGTAGGCGAGGTGAGGAGTAGGCGTGTTGAGGAGTAGTGAACTACATGTAGTTTAACTACGTATAGTTGAACCACACAAACTACAATTTTGGGAAATAAAATGGTAGCAATGAATATATATATATATATATATATATATATATATGATTCTTACCCTAACCTTAATCATTCCTAGTCAAGTCTTTACCTGTTATTTGTCTGACAAAACAAAACCAAGAAGAACACAGATTTGTTTGCAATAAAAATATAGCATTGAATGTATTGGGTGTCAACTATTGCAATAAACTAAATTGAGAGGCATATTTTTGCTGGCATTGTGCTTTTTTGTAGGCCATTATATTTGATTTCATATGTACCTTCACATTGTTAATTTAATGTTTTTTTTCTTTGTTCTTTTTTTTACAAAGTATTTTGAACCAGTGGTGGAAATGTGGGGAACAGGTGGGAACGGAGATAGAGTAAACATTGAGAGGGAACGGTGATAACAAGAGGGGAACGGCATTCCTCCTCAGGTTCCCCTTCAAAATGGCTTGCAATGCAGTGGAGAGCAGAGCAGAGCAGTAGAGAGCAGAGCAGTGGACAGCAGAGCAGAGCAGTAGAGAGCAGAACAGAGCAGTGGACAGCAGAGCAGTAGCGAGCAGAGCAGAGCAGTAGAGAGCAGAGCAGTGGAGAGCAGAGCAGTGGACAGCTCAGTTCAAGAACTCACTCCGGAAAGCCGACACAACATGACAATACCAAAAAAGGTGTTCTGTTGACTCAGATTCTGCACAACAAAAACGACACTCATCTGTCTGAGCAATACCCCAAATCTTTAACATTTTTCTAGTTGATAAAAATTATTAACTTATTTTGAACTAAAAAGATATTAGAAATGTGTGTTGTTTTATATAATAACTTGAACACTAAATTCCACGGTATGGCACAATCAAAAGTGTCCTCTAATCCAATCGGATTAAAGGAGGGGCAAAAACAAACAAAACAAAACAAGGGATGGCTAAAGTAACTAAACTAAAAGTAACTAATGGTGAAGAGGTGGGTCTCGAGGGTTGTTTTGAAAGTGTCCACCATGAGCTTTGAGGGATGCCCTAAGCTGTAACTAAAAGAAAAATGAAGTGTCCGGTAGGTCATAGCTGCCTTTAAGGTCCTGAAATGATTTGAGACCATCATTGTTGTAAATGTCACCCAATGTACATCCAATACATGGATGCCTTTCCTTTCCCAGTGTGAAAACATTGCCTATGCCCAATAAGTAATAATAATAATTTATTACAATAACTTCTGTCATAATGATGTTGAAAACTTGGCACGCAAATTCAGTACAACCTATAGGCTATGACAAAGTCCCTGCTGCCTGCTTAGTCACTATTTTGTTTTTTACTTTTTATTGACAGATTATCAAATATTTGCATTGTGTATCCAGAGTATCCAGACATTGCATATATGAACTCTCAGGATTACCTATACATTGTCGTTTACTCTTGATATACTGTCATAGAATTTTGTTTTGAAAAGAGTATATACGAAGAAAAGAAAAGACAAAACCACAACAGCCATCCAAAAAAGTAAAATCTAATGGGTGTTATATATTGAACCCAGTATTCCCATCTTGAGGTAAATTGTTATAATCTATCGTTGACAAATGCAGTTAGTTTTTCCATCTTGTAGATATCCATCGTAATATTCATCCATTCTTTCAAATTAGGGCTTTGTCACAAAATTCCTAATGACTGACAAGATATTAAATAATGACAAGTGGACTTTTGATAACATACAGTGGGTGTCCAACTTTGAACACGACACAAGTGTTTTTATCGGACAGAAGTTTGCAGCATTTTCTTTCTTCTTCCTTTGGTGGCCCCCATTTTGAAAACACCTTTGTCTTCTTCTCTCTCTCTGTTGGCTCCTTCTATTTCTCCTCTTCCTGCTCTCTATCTTCCCCCTCCTTTCTTTCTTTCTTTCCGTCTGTCTGGGGCAGGCCGTCCCATGGTGGTGTCCAGCGGGATGCAGTCCATGGAGACGATGCGTCGGGTCTACCAGATGGTGAAGCAGCACAACCAGAACTTCACCATCCTGCAGTGTACCAGCACCTATCCCCTGGACCCTGAGCATGTCAACCTCAAAGTTATCACGGTGAGATGAATAGAATTTAATAGAATGTGTCACCTGCAAAAGTGAGGGGCTTGGGATCACCTGAACCGCTTCAACTGACTCCTCTAAATGTGGAGGAGCAGTTAACTCCAAAGTCGCACCAGATCACTGGGCTCCTCACCTCCTCACATGATCGCCTTCTTCCATATGACCATTATGAGGGCTGCAAAAAGACTACCCAATAAATCAAGCTTTGTGGCTCAGCTGTGTGTGAATGGGTGAATGTAGGCCAGTAAAGTGCTTTGGATAAAAACACTATATATATCAAATGCAAACCAATCCAGTCCAGTCTCTTCACCATTCACCAACACAGTCCAACACATTGCCGCTGCCCCTAACCAGTGGTCAATCTCACTCTTATTATTTTTTTTACCTTTATTTAACCAGATAAAAAGCATTGAGATAGAAATCTCTTTTACAATGCTGACCTGGCCAAGAAGGCACCAACAACTATATGTCAGGGCATGACAAAGACAGTATTTACAGTCCAAACACACTGCTTGCTAGCGGAGCTCGCAAAGGTAGTGAGCACACTCACCAAATAAGAATAAAAATTCAGGTGCACGGCACAAAAGTAATAGTCAATAAACAAGGAACGCCGGCACGCAATGAATGTCCTTTCAAGGTTTTATTCCGTCATCGAGACCTTACAACGGACGTTTCAGCCAACAGGCCTTCTTCAGCGTTGTGATACATAAGGCGGAAATCACAATTATATACAGGTAGCATCCGGAAACACAATCAATTAAGCCAACAAATTAAGCAAAACGTTTATTTCCAAATACACCACGAAACAGTACTATAGGAAACAAATACAACTATTATTACATAGAAGATATGTGAAACATAAAGCAGATGCTTTGGAAGCTCTTAATGCTGCATATGAAGTAGTAAGCTCCATACAAGCAGAAAAAAGGCCCGTGCTTCCCCGTTTTTTTCTGCTTGTATGGAGCTTACTACTTCATATGCAGCATTAAGAGCTTCCAAAGCATCCAAAGCATCTGCTTTATGTTTCACATATCTTATATCAGTTTGGAGGCCTGGCTTCAGTTCTCAGCAGTTCTCACTATGGCCTATGATAAATTGGGTTCTAATAAATGGGTTATTCCTTGGCCCCTGCTATGCTAACTTCCACCAAGTTTCATAAAAATCAGAACAATCCAACAGACGGATAGACCGCACCGAAAACACACACCACAGACAAGCAATAGTGAGCAATAGTTTATTTTTTACCCACTCTCTCTTCTCCCAAAGGAATACCAGAGGGAATTCCCGGACATCCCCATCGGATATTCTGGACACGAGCGGGGAATCTACATATCGGTGGCCGCTGTGGCGATGGGGGCAAAGGTCGTGGAGCGCCACGTAACTTTGGACAAGACCTGGAAGGGAAATGACCACGAGGCGTCCCTGGAGCCCGCGGAGCTGGCTGAGCTGGTCCGATCCATCCGGCTGGTGGAGACCGCGATGGGAACGCCCACCAAGCTGATGCTACCCTGTGAGAAGACCTGCCATGACAAGGTGGGTCCACTTTAGTATTTCATTACATTTTGTGTTACTATATCAAACTGTCCCCCTGCGCCTGCTCACATTTTCCCAGCCGGTCGGGCAAGAGAGCAGGGATGATGTAGTTTTGTAGGCCAATTAACCCAGAAGTGATGCACTTTCTGCTTCCCTTGTCAGGCAGTCAATTGGATTTCTGAGTGGAGTTATCAGTTAGCCTCCACAGTCCCTTGTCTAAACACTAGTGAGGTAAATATTATTGATATTATTAATATTAAGCTGAGAAGCAGGTCCAGGGACTTCCAGTCATAATATATTAATTATATGATTCATATTAAAGCAACTCGGAGCAAGATTTTCGATTGTTATTAAACAGTCTAAATTTAACATTGACGTCTCACATCTTACCTATAATAGTAGATGAGACCAAAGCCGAGTGAATGGACAAGTGCTGTCTTGATGATTATAGAGTCTGTGTGCGGGCCGGGCAGATCCGGAAGTGAAACAAAACGGTTTACGGCAGCCACTTCGGCCATAACCACAAAATTACTTCCGAACAAACTATTAGAATATAACAAGAGAGGTTTGCGAGAGTAGAAAGCCCCTTGAAGTAGCGAGGAAAGCTGTTTTGGGTCTGTTGCTATGGCCGTAAACCGTTTCGCTCTGCCTAGCAACAGTTTACAGCTGCCATAAACCATTTCGCTCTGCCAAACAAATATTAGTTATTAAACCATCTGTGGTTTTGGTTCTCTCTTCTCCATTTCTTTTCCAGCTGGGCAAGTCAGTGGTTGCCAAGGTGGCCATCACCAAAGGCTCGGTGCTGAGCCTGGACATGTTTGCGGTGAAGGTGGGCGAGCCGAGGGGCATCGCTCCAGAAGAGATGCATCACCTGGTGGGCAAGAAGGTCTGTGTGGACGTGGAAGAAGACGACAGCATCACAGCTGCCATGATAGAATAAGGGTCTGCCATGAGGGTTGGGCGAGAGACGCAGCCAGAGAGAGAGAGTGAGAGAGAGAGACAGTGGAGGCACAGCAGCAACACACACACACACATACACACACACACATACAAGACCACATCCGCACATACACAGTACATGGGAGGATTGAATTTGTTTTTCTGTTACTTTAATTTAATGTTTTCATAATTTAATTGATGGTTAATCTGTTGTTATATATACTTTGGCAATATTGTTTAGTGAACTGTCATGCTAATAAAGCCCCTTCAATTGAAATTGAGAGTCTTTATCAAGGACGCAATGAATAAAGCACAAGCTATATAAAAATGCATTACAAACATTCCAGTGCAAAAAATATATGAAATCACATGAAAATCACAGGTTCAGACAAACAACAAGACTACGAGAAGCATTGTGCAATCCCCACAAAATCCCTGGACGTCTCCATAGATTTCCTGCCTCACTGTTCTATGTGTGTGTGTGTGTGTGTGTGTGTGTGTGTGTGTGTGTGTGTGTGTGCCTGTGTGTGTGTGCCTGTGTGTGTGTGTGTGTGTGTGTGTGTGTGTGTGTGTGTGTGTGTGTGTGTGTGTGTGTGTGTGTGCCTGTGTGTGTGTGCCTGTGTGTGTGTGTGTGTGTGTGTGTGTGTGTGATACCATACAGCAGTGGTTCTCAAACTCTTTCACCTCAAGGACCCCTACACTAAGACAAATTAGACCGCGGTCTCCCATCTGATAAGACTTTCAGCTTTTAGATGTTTTAGATGTGTATGAAACCCATGAAGAAAATAGTCTGTCATGTTGTTACTTATGGATCAATCTGAGGCCTGTACTACGTAGCTAGCTTAATGCTTTATCCGAGTAAGTTTTAGTTTGAACCTGGTTTAGCCGTACTACAAAGCAAGTTAAGTTCTAACCTAGTTCAATCACCATGGCAACTCACGCTGCAAAGCTAACCTGGTCCCGACCAGGTTAGCTTCAGAGGATAAGATCAAAATCCATGACAGACCCATATAATCGGCTCTCTGGAGTCACTCACCATCACTCACCATTCATATAAGATCGCCATATGAAAAATAGATTGCAGTCAACTGAGAATAGAACAAGAAAAACATTCGTGGCTCTGTAGGCTACATAATTAAATTAAGCCTACTTACCAATGTATGTCTTAACAGCTCAACGATGCGTGGAGAAATATGATCACTATTAATCACCGCAGCGCATATCATAAACGGAGCCTCAAATGGAGTGAGGGTGATATTCTCCCACATGCCAGAAAAGCCTATACATATAATATAGATATGGGATAAATATGGGATAGCCCCAATACTAAATATGCAGGCTACTCTTGCATGTTTCAGCTGGAACTGTGTCCTGTAGGCTGTATGCCAATATATGAGCAAAAATAGGCTAGTTTTTCATCAATGAAAACTATGCCTGCATCGTCTCAATTCAGTTCAGCAGTTTTCTCTTTTATATTAGGCTATCATTATTTTATATATGAATTATTCGATCAGTGCAACCACACACATAATGAGTGATAGAGATCATTATTCATTGAGCATGCGTTTCTAAATCGATGGTCTAAATAGGCTTACAGATTGTGGAAATTTATAGACTGAGATTACACATTTACATTTACACTCGCACTTGCAGTTGTCTGTCGATCAGGCAGAGTGGTTCTCGAACAGGAACAGGAAGAGGACGACGATCAGGGCTGGACTGCAATGTAATTCTACCGGTGCAATGGCCGGTGGGCCGCTCGCTAGTGGGCCGGTCAGGTTGGTGAAAAAGTATGTATTATGTATTTGAAAAAAAAAAAAAAAAAAAAAAATGGGGGAGGGGGGGGAACTGAAATGTACCCCGGCCCGGGCCTGTGTGGCCCGGGCGGTTCCGCGACCCATGATTACACCTAAAACCCCTAGACCGGGTCATAACATGTGGCTTTATAAGTAAATCCCCAACCCATGCGAGCATGAGCGAAGCGAGCGCGAGTGGCCTTCAACATTGCCAGGGAGGTATGTTCCTGAGAAGCAGCTGCACTTGACTCAACTTTTTCACCTCCCGAAATGAGGAACAGAATCGAAGGTTACCAAGTGTTTTCACCAAAAATCTAGATCCAAATTGGTGATGCATTTGTCAGTCCTATCTGTAATGGTGTGATGAGAACCCTTGCCCTTGCTGCCCGCATGGCCTGTCCTATTGCAGCTATGTTTAACTCACAGTTCTTGCCAGCAAACAGTTATTTGAGGAGAAGCTGAAGAGTTTCCACGTTTCCTTTGGCAGATGATATATTTTGAGGGATATGCATCTCTGGGAATCTTGATATCTTTTATGTCAGTCTTTACCAGTCTGGCAGCGGTTTTCACAAGACACACTTTTTCTTCATCAACATCATTATTGTCCTTCTTAGATGCATGCAAACATGCACTCAGAATATTTGAGGCCTTCGGCTTCAATGTAACCCCTTCTGGTTTGCAATTGATTTCTGTAATGATTATTTGATCATCACTTCAAGCTATTGTTAAGTTTTCACAGTTAGGTCTCCAAGTGCAATTTGCTCATCATCATTCTGTTCTAAATAGCTGTCTGCTCTTTTTCTTTGGACAACCATGTTCTTCATCAAAGGTCTGAGGTATTTGTTTTTTGCTACAGATATATGGCATCTGCACCATGAAGATCTTGGGCAAATTAATCTTTTTTGCGGTGGTCCTAAAAGGAAACATAAGTGGGCGGGCGGCGTGTGTGCCACGATTGGGATGTCACGATTGTCATGTATCAGTGATGTCATCAGTGATGTCACTTGAGCAATTGTGATGTCATCAGTGATGTCACATGAGCAATTGTGATGTCATCAGTGATTTCACTCGAGCAATTGTGATGTCATCAGTGATGTAATAAATCCTTCTTCTGTGGTGTTTTATGGCAGTTGGCATCCTTTATGTTGCATTACCGCCTGGCTGAGGCTTTATAAGTGGTTGGAGTATAAGTAGGGAGAAGAGCACAAGTGGTAGGCTACATCATCTCCAGAGTAAGTGTTTATTAGTGGCTGGGCCAGCGAAGCGGCAGGGCCACTTATTGTGTTTGCCCCTATTATTAGTCTTCTTCTTCTCCCAGGAAGTTGGACTTCCCATGTATGAAAATAAACCAAATTTGCACAAAGGTCCAGGCCCATGCCAAACTTCGTTGACGCGAATTTGGTGCCAATAGTCCTGATGGTGGCGCTACAGCGACCGTCTAAAGTTTAAAATTTTGAAAATTCATAACAAATCAGGCCTATGTGCTACGACTTTGCAACTTTCAACGAAATGTGGGCCCAAGTGAGGAGACACTTTTGTACACTGCAACCTATGGCCAATTATGAAGTCTAAAGACTGCAAAACTGCAAAAACTGTCAAACTAATTAAACCCTACTCCCACATTTTTTCTTCAAACCACACCAAACTTAAGCATCTGCATCGTTAGACTGTCCTACACAAAAGTTTCAAACAGATTTTCGATTGATCAAAAATTTAGCCCACAGTGCATCAAAATGTTGAATGTATAGCCTAAAGAGCATCTTAATAGGTTGTATTTGTGATGTCATCAGTCACTCGAGCAATTGTGATGCCATCAGTGATGTCACTCGAGCGTGATGTAATCAGTGATGTCATAAATACTTCCTGGCTCACCCTATATAAGTGGAAGCAGTGTGTGTTTTTACACGCAAGCATCCAGTCCCATAAAACACCACCAGCAAGTATCCAGTCTGTCCATAAGAGGAAAAAGCAGCTCCTGCTGGTACAGTATATCAGTTGTGTGACCCCACAGACCTGCAGCGTAGGACCGAAGAGATACAAACTCCCCAGGTGGCTATTAATCACTCAGCCTTCCTCTCCATCTAACATCAACTCCGCCAGTACCTCATCCACTCTACAACAGTGAGGCAAGTAACTACTACTTTTGTTGAGATGTAGAACAGGTGCGCTTCCTCAGATTGCCTCCTTGGCTGTGGGTGCTCAGCTACTGGAATTAGTATCAAAAAAATCACTACAAGAGTGAAGGTAGCAGCACTCCAAAAATTAAGATGCAAGACTTCAGATTTCCATTTTTCTTTTTTTATTGAGGGCTAACGCGTTTCGGCATGTGCCTTCATCAGAGCATCATGCTCTGATGAAGGCACATGCCGAAACGCGTTAGCCCTCAATAAAAAAAGAAAAATGGAAATCTGAAGTCTTGCATCTTAATTTTTGGAGTGCTGCTACCTTCACTCTTGTAGTGATTTTTTTGTAACTACTACTTTTGTTTGTGAATATACTGATTCCTACTTGTATTGGTGTGAGATGCCTCGCAACAAAAAACGGAATCAGATGATGAAAAAGCTACATGCTGCAAAGAAACCTGAACCTGCTTTGAATCCCTTAGTTTTAGCTATGCAATGTTGTAAGCAGACTGGATGGCATGCAGCAGAAGCAGATGATAGAACGCTCATCCATAAGAGACTTGAGACTTGACTTGGACTTGTGACCAAAGACGTGAGACTTGACTTGGAGGATCATAGCTAAAAGACTTCAGCCTTGACTTGGGGACTCTAGCTCAAAGCCTTGAGACTTGCCCGGCCACGTCCCATTGCTGCGCAGCAGCTATAATTGTTTATTTATGTTTGTTTATTGTTTATTTGCACAAAGAAAATGAATAACAACAGATAGTATCTTAGAAAGTATCTTAATAAGCTATTATTAAGCTATACCTATTAGCAGTGACGGCTGGTGGTGATATTGGGTGGAGGGGCTAAAAAATTATAACCATCAATAGCATCCGAGCAGCATCCGAGATACCAAATTGCAGCAACAACACTTGCCTGATGCAAAACCTTCTGTATCACTCACTCACTCTCTCTCTCTCTCTCTCACACACTCTCGCTCTCTCTCTCTCACACACACACACACACACACACACACACAATTTGACTATTTTGCTCTGTAGGCTACACATTAGCACATACCATTTTAACAAAAACAAGATACAGTATGCAAGAATGGTGTGATAGGCTACATGATAGAACAGACTACATTCAAAACCAACACATTCCCACAGATTTCAGACCGTCTTTATCAGACAACGATTGAGGAGAGAGAGAGAGAGAGAGAGAGAGAGAGAGAGAGAGAACGAAAGAGAGAGAGAGAGAACGAAAGAGAGAGACAGAGAGAGAGAGAGAGAGAACGAAAGAGAGATAGAGAGAAGAGAGAGAGCGAGAGCTGTCCACGTCTTTTCCCTTTGATCTCTTAACGAGCAACAGCTGTTGTCTGCGTTCAAACCACGTAACACAAAACTTACTATTTTGTTGTGTCCCTTTGTGCCAATGTGCCTCCAGTCTCTACACTTGTAATTTCCCCCGTCAAACATGAAGGAAAATGGATGAGGAAGTAGTCCATGTGTGTGAATCTCATTCGAGCTGTCATTGGTTGTGAAGAGTCTCGTTGGCCAGCCTCCTCTGTCTGGTGGGCTGCAGGAGTTTAGCCCAAATGGGCCGTAGACGGCGGCAGCTCAAGGGGGGCGTGCCAGACACTTGTCAATCACTTATAACGAAGGTGATTGAAGCCTGACACTAGTGTCTTGGGGCTGGACAAAGCTAGCCCAATTTGCTGATTTTCTTGTGACTACAGATGGCGCTGTTGCTGCTCTATAGGTTACACCAACATAAACAACCAATTCTAAGTTTGATATAATGTATGTAAAGAATAAATAATAATAATACTTTTCTCATTTTATTGGAAATGATAGGGGGGGCTTAGCCCCCCTAGCCCATTGATACCAGCCGTCTCTGCCTATTAGTAAGCTATTAGCTAAGTGCTTATTAAGCTAGCCTACTTTGAATGGTAACACACAAAGACTGTCATTGGTAACAGACGATAAATGGCGGTCAACTTATCCATAACCTTCGGATATGGAGAATACTTAGCCTACCTGTCCACTCGTCTGCATGTTTGAGCTACAACTTGCGCTGTGCCTTGCCAAAATCAAATTGCCTCCAATGCAAAGCAGCTGCTTATGCGAGCTGCAGGGCTAGCTCAGCAAGCTGCAAGGCAGGCGAACTCGCGTAGCGTGCATGATGCCTAGTGGATTAAGATCCTACTTGATATCTTTGAGTTTTGCTATAAGTTGTACCATGTTCATGAGAATCACACACCTGTGGCATTCTCAATCCTCCCATAGGACATGGATGAAAGGCCAGGGGGTCTCTGATTTCGGATATTGATGTGTCCAACTGCTGCTATGTCACAGCTATCAGAGGTACTGGTTTGGCTCTCTGGTGTAACTCCAGCTATAATGCCCATAACATGGAATATGTTGTGGCCATCAATGGTTCTGATGTTGGTCCAATAAGTGGGCGGGGGGTGTGTGTGCCACGATTGTGATGTCACGATTGTAAGGTATCAGTGATGTCATCAGTGATGTCACTTGAGCAATTGTGATGTCATCAGTGATGTCACTTGAGCAATTGTGATGTCATCAGTGATGTAATAAATCCTTCTGTGGCGCTTTATGGCAGTTGGCATCCTTTATGTTGCATTACCGCCTGGCTGAGGCTTTATAAGTGGTTGGAGAAAAGTAGGGAGAAGAGCACAAGTGGTAGGCTACATCATCTCCAGAGTAAGTGTTTATTGTTTATTTATGTTTGTTTATTGTTTATTTGCAAAAAGAAAATGAATAACAGATAGTACAAGTATCTTAATAAGCTATTATTAAGCTATACCTATTATAGGTAAGTGCTTATTAAGCTAGCCTACTTTGAATGGTAACAGACAATGACTGTCATTGGTAACAGACAATAAATGGCGGTCAACTTACCCATAACCTTCGGATATGGAGACTTACCTGTCCACTCGTCTGCATGTTTGAGCTACAACTTGCGCTGTGCCTTGCCGAAATCAAATTGCCTCCAATGCGAGACTCGTGAATGACATGACTATGAAGTTATGGTTTGCGATGGCTGTCTGAGGGAACAAGATGTGCATGAAAACTCACCCTTTTCCACTAATTATTAGAACATATTAGCCACACTTACATTTTTTATGTTTTGTTTTGTTATGTTACAGTATGTTTGTAGGTAGAGCTTTTCCCTAGCCCCACCCCTTTCCTGACCACACCCCCTCCCACCTCCCACATACACTCCCCCCGATACACCTGTCCATGCCCCCTACCCACCTCTCGAATCCAGACTCTCTACTGACCTTCCTATCCCTATCAGCGGACTCTTTTCCCTAGCCCCGCCCCCTCCATTGAGCCGACCCGGATCAGATCCGCTCCAAAATGTAATGGGTTCTTCCTTGGCCCACGCTACACCCTTCTACCAAGTTTCATGAAAATCGGCCCAGTAGTTTTGCCGTAATCCTCCTGCTAACAGACAAACGGTCAGACAAACGGCACCGAAAACATCACCTCCTTTGTGGAGACAATGCCAATTTTGAGAATGTTCCACTACTGGGATTTTCTGGGATTTTCAGTATGTTAAATTGGAAGGTTTCAAGAGCTGAATGCAACACAAATAATTTCTGTTGCAATTTGTTTAAGGTTGGGTCATTTTTTCTCACAGATTCCCTAGACTAAGTTGGGACAGTAGACCCTTCTCACGGGGTCTTTTTTGTCGAAAAGGCAGGGTTAACACAGGTGCAAGCAAAACACTAATGAGGGCTTCACATTGCCACGATTAGAATTTGGAAACCCTCATTAGTGTTTTGCTTGCACCTGTGTTTATTAGACAATTATTTGTTCATGATTGTAAAGCCACAGCACAGTGAAGAGGATATTTAATGTGAAGATTAGCCTCTTCATTTTGCTCTCAGAGTGCATCAGATTCATGCATTTTACTTTAAAATGTACAACATTTCTTTGTCCAGCACAGCCCCCCCTAGAAACCCCCCAGTCAGACTAATATTTTTATCCTGCATGGTGCCACCCCTGTTGGCAAAGCCTTGAATCGCCTATGAGTGAGTGAGAAACGGAATCTGAGAAACTGAATAATGACATAATAACAGTATACTCCTAATGTTAATTTAGAATGAGATATTCCTCTAAATGGCTAAAAAAACATCCAAACATCCAAAAAAGTAAATTTTTCACAGTCCCTTCCTTGCAGCACCCCCTACTTAAAAACAGTTCCAGTGTCCCTGGTGGTGACTGGTCAGCCATTCATTTTTCCATAGACATTTTGTAAAATGCCTTTAAAAATTGTATTTGCTTGGTCAAACAAAGCGATTCAGTTATATTTAGAATCAGCATTTTACTTGGACAATTCTTTTTTTTTGTTTTTATCTTGTTTTCCCCCTTCTTGTGTCCGAGTGTAATGTTCGGGGGGGGGGGGGGGGGGGGAGCTTTAGTGCCCAGGGGCCCCTGGGGGTGTTAATCTGGCTCTGCGGGTCCTACATGTAAAACCTCTTCAGTGCAGTGCTCCACCATGTGATGACAATCTTCCTACACTAGATTGTGTGTGTGTGTGTGTGTGTGTGTGTGTGTGTGTGTGTGTGTGTGTGTGTGTGTGTGTGTGTGTGTGTGTGTGTGTGTGGGGTGAGGCTGTATAAAAACGGAGCGGTGACATGACTCAAGCCTCTTCCACCTGTGACATTCCACCTGTGACATCTCCAGTTTCATCTCCACATCTCCATCTCCATTTAACCCCACAGGTCTTTAGACTTTTGCACCAACTCTCTTATTTCACTCGGCACTTCACGTCCTACATCACCAGGATGCCTCTGCAATTTGAACTGTGTCCTGGTAGAATGATTGGCGGCTCCCACCCGTGCTTCATCATTGCTGAAATTGGACAGAACCACCAAGGAGACATTGAGATTGCCAAGAAAATGATCAAGATGGCAAAGGTAAGCTGGTGGAGGGGAGAGAGAGGTGTCTGTTTAGAAGCTATACCAGTGCTGTTGTTTCACCACCTTTTCCTCACCTCTCCTATCTGATCCTCTCCTCTCATGTGTTCTGTATCATCTCAGGACTGTGGTGCTGACTGTGCCAAGTTCCAGAAGAGTGAACTGGAGCACAAGTTCAGCAGGCGAGCCCTGGAGCGGCCCTACAACTCCAAACACTCCTGGGGGAAAAACTACGGGGACCACAAGCGCCATTTGGAGTTCAGCCATGAGCAGTACAGGGAGATGCAAAAGTATGCAAATGAGATTGGCATTTCCCTCACTGCCTCTGGGATGGACGAGGTAAAACAGATTTTTTATTTTTTATTTTTTATTTTTTTTAAGCAAGAAAGAATACTTCATTGCATTCTTCTAAAAGATTAATGGAACAGCAATACTACAGTGTATATATATATATATGTGTGTGTGTGTGTGTGTGTGTGTGTGTGTGTGTGTGTGTGTGTGTGTGTGTGTGTGTGTGTGTGTGTGTGTGTTATTCCATAATTCCCACAGATGGCCATGGAGTTTCTCGATGAGCTCGATGTGCCTTTCTTCAAAGTTGCCTCCTGTGATGCCAACAACTTCCCCTATCTTGAGAGAACTGCAAAAAAAGGTATGAGGCACCATGTATCAATGCTTCAATCATTATTCCATTCTTTATGAAAGTTACATCGTTTTTTTCCTTTGGAAAATAAATAATTTCTTAATCCTCTTGGAGGAAATTTCAAAAATATATTCTGTAGAAGTATCCCAACCAATAGTCCTATTTTTTTAGTGCATTGATTCTACTTTACTCTACAATTAGGGCACAAACTATTTGACAACACATATCGACATATGAGTATAAAAGTAGCTGAACTTACCTTCAGTTACACCGGTTGCTGGAAAAGTATTGTGTCGTTTGAAATAATCAAAAATGCGAAACTGCTTCTGAGAGTTTTTGTTCTCCTGAAAACAATTGAGACCAGACGGCAGACTAAATAGGGAGTCTTGGGTTCGGTGATGCTTGGGTGCATAGACACACCCACTGTAGGCGTGGTGAGTAAAGTAGGCGAGGTGAGGAGTAGGCAGTGTTGAGGAGTAGTGAACTACATGTAGTTTAACTACATATAGTTGAACCACTCAAACTACAATTTTGGGAAATAAAATGGAAGCAATATATATATATATATATATATATATATATATATATACGTATATATATATGATTCTTACCCTAACCTTAATCATTCCTAGTCAAGTCTTTACTGCTTATTTGTCTGACAAAACAAAACCAAGAAGAACACAGATTTGTTTGCAATAAAAATATAGCATTGAATGTATTGGGTGACAATAAACTCAATTGAGAGTTTTCAAGATTCAAGATTCAAGATTCAAGTTTATTATTTGTCCCCGAAGGGCAATTTGTGTGCAGCAGACATAAAAAGCATAGCGAATACATGAAAAAACAAAACATGAACAAATTAAAACAAACATGGAGCATGGCAGCAGTTTTCCAGCAGAAAAAGGATCAAGTAAACACAGGATAAAATAAAATAAAAACAAAATAAAAACACACCTCAAAGGATCTGTACGATGTACTTAAAAGTAGTAAAGACACGTACAATGTACTTAAAAGTAGTAAAAGACACGTGCATGAACTTAAAAGTAATAAGAGTCCAGGACTATTTGAGCTCACATAAATAGGTAGGTAAAAAATAAATAAAGATATATCTCGAATATAAAATATATAAAGAATATTTATAGCAGCAATACCTACCTAAGAAGAGAGACAAGGAGAGAGAGTGCATCATCTCCTCCGCCCAGCAGCGTTTAAGCTGCACGAGAGACAGAGAAAAGAGAGCGAGACAGAGAGAGAGAGAGAGAGAGAGAGTGCACTATCTGGCACTATGCTGGCATTGTGCTTTTTTGTAGGCTATTATATTTGATTTCATATGTACCTTCACATTGTTAATTTAATGTTTTTTTTCTTTGTTCTTTTTTTTACAAAGTATTTTGAACCAGTGGTGGAAATGTGGGGAACGGGTGGGAACGGAGTTAGAGTAAACATTGAGAGGGAACAGTAATAACAAGAGGGGAACGGCATTCCTCCTCAGGTTCCCCTTCAAAATGGCTTGCAATGCAGTGGAGAGCAGAGCAGAGCAGTAGAGAGCAGAACAGAGCAGTGGACAGCAGAGCAGAGCAGTAGCGAGCAGAGCAGAGCAGTAGAGAGCAGAGCAGTGGAGAGCAGAGCAGTGGACAGCTCAGTTAGTTCTCACTCCGGAAAGCCGACACAACATGACAATACCAAAAAAGGTGTTCTGTTGACTCAGATTCTGCACAACAAAAACAACATTCATCTGTCTGAGCAATACCCCAAATCTTTAACATTTTTCTAGTTGATAAAAATTATGAACTTATTTTGAACTAAAAAGATATTAGAAATGTGTGTTGTTTCATATAATAACTTGAACACTAAATTCCACGGTATGGCACAATCAAAAGTGTCCTCGAATCCAATCGGATTAAAGGAGGGGCAAAAACAAACAAAACAAAACAAGGGATGGCTAAAGTAACTAAACTAAAAGTAACTAATGGTGAAGAGGTGGGTCTCGAGGGTTGTTTTGAAAGTGTCCACCATGAGCTTTGAGGGATGCCCTAAGCTGTAACTAAAAGAAAAATGAAGTGTCCGGTAGGTCATAGCTGCCTTTAAGGTCCTGAAATGATTTGAGACCATCATTGTTGTAAATGTCACCCAATGTACATCCAATACATAAATGCCTTTCCTTTCCCAGTGTGAAAATATTGCCTATGCCCAATAAGTAATAATAATAATTTATTACAATAACTTCTGTCATAATGATGTTGAAAACTTGGCACGCAAATTCAGTACAACCTATAGGCTATGACAAAGTCCCTGCATCAAATATCGTTCACCACTGCTGCTTGCTTAGTCACTATTTTTTTTTTTACTTTTTATTGACAGATTATCAAATATTTGCATTGTGTATCCAGAGTATCCAGACATTGCATATATGAACTCTCAGGATTACTTATACATTGTCGTTTACTCTTGATATACTGTCATAGAATTTTGTTTTGAAAAGAGTATATACGAAGAAAAGAAAAGACAAAACCACAACAGCCATCCAAAAAAGTAAAATCTAATGGGTGTTATATATTGAACCCAGTATTCCCATCTTGAGGTAAATTGTTATAATCTATCGTTGACAAATGCAGTTAGTTTTTCCATCTTGTAGATATCCATCGTAATATTCATCCATTCTTTCAAATTAGGGCTTTGTCACAAAATTCCTAATGACTGACAAGATATTAAATAATGACAAGTGGACTTTTGATAACATACAGTGGGTGTCCAACTTTGAACACGACACAAGTGTTTTTATCGGACAGAAGTTTGCAGCGTTTTCTTTCTTCTTCCTTTGGTGGCCCCCATTTTGAAAACACCTTTGCTTCTTCTCTCTCTCTGTTGGCTCCTTCTATTTCTCCTCTTCCTGCTCTCTATCTGCCCCCTCCTTTCTTTCTTTCTTTCCGTCTGTCTGGGGCAGGCCGTCCCATGGTCGTGTCCAGCGGGATGCAGTCCATGGAGACGATGCGTCGGGTCTACCAGATGGTGAAGCAGCACAACCAGAACTTCACCATCCTGCAGTGTACCAGCACCTATCCCCTGGACCCTGAGCATGTCAACCTCAAAGTTATCACGGTGAGATGAATAGAATAGAATTGAATAGAATGTGTCACCTGCAAAAGTGAGGGGCTTGGGATCACCTGAACCGCCTCAACTGACTCCTCTAAATGTGGAGGAGCAGTTAGCTTAACTCCAAATTTGCGCCAGATCACTGAGCTCCTCACCTCCTCACATGATCGCCTTCTTTCCATATGACCATTATGAGGGCTGCAAAAAGACCCAATAAATCAAGCTGTGTGGCTCAGCTGTGTGTGAATGGGTGAATGTAGGCCAGTAAAGTGCTTTGCATAAAAACACTATATACAGTATATCAAATGCAAACCAATCCAGTCCAGTCTCTTCACCATTCACCAACACAGTCCAACACATTGCCGCTGCCCCTAACCAGTGGTCAATCTCACTATTTTTCTTTTTTACCTTTATTTAACCAGATAAAAAGCATTGAGATAGAACTCTCTTTTACAATGCTGACCTGGCCAAGAAGGCACCAACAACTATATGTCAGGGCATGACAAATACAGTATTTACAGTCCAAACACACTGCTTGCTAGCAGAGCTCGCAAAGGTAGTGAGCACACTCACCAAATAAGAATAAAAATTCAGGTGCACGGCACAAAAGTAATAGTCAATAAACAAGGAACGCCAGCACGCAATGAATGTCCTTTCAAGGTTTTATTCCGTCATCGAGACCTTACAACGGACGTTTCAGCCAACAGGTCTTCTTCAGCATTGTGATGCATAAGGCGGAAATCACAATTATATACAGGTAGCATCCGGAAACACAATCAATTAAGCCAACAAATTAAGCAAAACGTTTATTTCCAAATACACCACGAAACAGTACTATAGGAAACAAATACAACTATTATTACATAGAAGATATGTGAAACATAAAGCAGATGCTTTGGAAGCTCTTAATGCTGCATATGAAGTAGTAAGCTCCATACAAGCAGAAAAAAGGCCCGTGCTTCCCCGTTTTTTTCTGCTTGTATGGAGCTTACTACTTCATATGCAGCATTAAGAGCTTCCAAAGCATCCAAAGCATCTGCTTTATGTTTCACATATCTTATATCAGTTTGGAGGCCTGGCTTCAGTTCTCAGCAGTTCTCACTATAGCCTATGATAAATTGGGTTCTAATAAATGGGTTATTCCTTGGCCCCTGCTATGCTAACTTCCACCAAGTTTCATAAAAATCTGAACAATCCAACGGACGGATAGACCGCACCGAAAACACACACCACAGACAAGCAATAGCGAGCAATAGTTTATTTTTTACCCACTCTCTCTTCTCCCAAAGGAATACCAGAGGGAATTCCCGGACATCCCCATCGGATATTCTGGACACGAGCGGGGAATCTACATATCTGTGGCCGCTGTGGCGATGGGGGCAAAGGTCGTGGAGCGCCACGTAACTTTGGACAAGACCTGGAAGGGAAATGACCACGAGGCGTCCCTGGAGCCCGCGGAGCTGGCTGAGCTGGTCCGATCCATCCGGCTGGTGGAGACCGCGATGGGAACGCCCACCAAGCTGATGCTACCCTGTGAGAAGACCTGCCATGACAAGGTGGGTCCACTTTAGTATTTCATTACATTTTGTGTTACTATATATGCCTGCCCACATTTTCCCAGCCGGTCGGGCAAGAGAGCAGGGATGATGTAGTTTTGTAGGCCAATTAACCCAGAAGTGATGCACTTTCTGGTTCCCTTGTCGGGCAGTCAATGGGATTTCTGAGTGGAGTTATCAGTTAGCCTCCACAGTCCCTTCCAGTCATAATATATTAATTATATGATTCATATTAAAGCAACTCGGAGCAAGATTTTCGATTGTTATTAAACAGTCTAAATTTAATATTGACGCCTCACATCTTACCTATAATAGTAGATGAGACCAAAGCCGAGTGAATGGACGAGTGCTGTCTTGATGATTATAGAGTCTGTGTGCAGGCCGGGCAGATCCGGAAGTGAAACAAAACGGTTTACGGCAGCCACTTCGGCCATAACCACAAAATTACTTCCAAACAAACTATTAGAATATAACGAGAGAGGTTCGCGAGAGTAGAAAGCCCCTTGAAGTAGCGAGGAAAGCTGTTTTGGGTCTGTTGCTATGGCCGTAAACCGTTTCGCTCTGCCTAGCAACGGTTTACAGCTGCCATAAACCATTTCGCTCTGCCAAACAAATATTAGTTATTAAACCATCTGTGGTTTTGGTTCTCTCTTCTCCATTTCTTTTCCAGCTGGGCAAGTCAGTGGTTGCCAAGGTGGCCATCACCAAAGGCTCGGTGCTGAGCCTGGACATGTTTGCGGTGAAGGTGGGCGAGCCGAGGGGCATCGCTCCAGAAGAGATGCATCACCTGGTGGGCAAGAAGGTCTGTGTGGACGTGGAGGAAGACGACAGCATCACAGCTGCCATGATAGAATAAGGGTCTGCCATGAGGGTTGGGCGAGAGACGCAGCCAGAGAGAGAGAGGGAGAGAGAGAGACAGTGGAGGCACAGCAGCAACACACACACACACATACACACACACACACACACACACACACACACATACAAGACCACATGCGCACATACACAGTACATAGGAGGATTGAATTCGTTTTTCTGTTACTTTAATTTAATGTTTTCATTATTTAATTGATGGTTAATCTGTTGTTATATAAACTTTGGCAATATTGTTTAGTGAACTGTCATGCTAATAAAGCCCCTTCAATTGAAATTGAGAGTGTCTTTTTCAAGGACGCAATGAGTAAAGCACAAGCTTTATAAAAATGCATTACAAACATTCCAGTGCAAAAAATATATGAAATCACATGAAAATCACAGGTTCAGACAAACAACAAGACTACGAGAAGCATTGTGCAATCCCCACAAAATCCCTGGACGTCTCCATAGATTTCCTGCCTCACTGTTCTATGTGGTGTGTGTGTGTGTGTGTGTGTGTGTGTGTGTGTGTGTGTGTGTGTGTGTGTGTGTGTGTGTGTGTGTGTGTGTGTGTGTGTGTGTGTGTGTGTGCGTGCGTGCGTGCGTGCGTGCGTGCGTGCGTGCGTGCGTGCGTGCGTGTGTGTGACCGCAATCTCCCATCTGATAAGATTTTCAGCTTTTAGATGTTTTTAGATGTGTATGAAACCCATGAAGAAAATAGTCTGTCATGTTGTTACTTATGGATCAATCTGAGGCCCGTAGCTAGATTAATGCTTTATCCGAGTAAGTTTGAGTTTGAACCTGGTTTAGCCGTACTACAAAGCAAGTTAAGTTCTAACCTAGTTCAATCACCATGGCAACTCACGCTGCAAAGCTAACCTGGTCCCGACCAGGTTAGCTTCAGAGGATAAGATCAAAATCCATGACAGACCCATATAATCGGCTCTCTGGAGTCACTCACCATCACTCACCATTCATATAAGATCGCCATATGAAAAATAGATTGCAGTCAACTGAGAATAGAACAAGAAAAACATTTGTGGCTCTGTAGGCTACTTACCACTTTATGTCTTAACAGCTCAACGATGCGTGGAGAAATATGATCACTATTAATCACCGCAGCGCATATCATAAACGGAGCCTCAAATGGAGTGAGGGTGATATTCTCCTACATGCCAGAAAAGCCTATACATATAATATAGATATAGGATAAATATGGGATAGCCCCAATACTAAATATGCAGGCTACTCTTGCATGTTTCAGCTGGAACTGTGTCCTGTAGGCTGTATGCCAATATATGAGCAAAAATAGGCTAGTTTTTATCAATGAAAACTATGCCCGCATCGTCTCAATTCAGTTCAGCAGTTTTCTCTTTTATATTAGGCTATCATTATTTTATATAATTATTCGATCAGTGCAACCACACACATAATGAGTGATAGAGATCATTATTCATTGAGCATGCGTTTCTAAATCTATGGTCTAAATAGGCTTACAGATTGTAGAAATTTATAGACTGAGATTATGTCACCTATTGCAACTATAAAATCTCCTGGACTTCAAAGAATCACAACAACCAGTGTAGTTACGGTACAAAAATATACAATGTTTTATTCAACAGTTAAAATACAAAAATAAATCTATCGCATCCATTTATCAAATCACATGGGCACTTGCAGTTTCAAATACCTAGGTTAGCTTTCCTGGTCGATTTAGGCCCTCTGAGGACGTGCGTCATGAACAGATCTAACACAGCACAGCACACAGATTCCCAGCAACAGGAATTAACATTGCACACTCCACTGCAAAGACAGACATTTCATCTGAATACCACTGCACACCAATATATTACGGCAGACACACTGCATAAGAATATTATTTCACCCTGTTATATTATGGCAGGCAACTGCAAAAGACCACTTCAAACAGCACAGCAAACGGGACACAACGTTAACAGGGGGGCGATCTTAGGACGGGCAATCCCATAGATATTGAGTTGCAGTGTCACGTGACCTATAATGAGCGCGAGCTACATTAGTAGTGTTAAGCAGAAGGAGAAAATAAAACGAACAACAAAAAGAGAAAAGGATTTAAAATGTCCGTCCCAACTCACAATTGACGTTCACCCTGTTCCTTCGGTGAGTTGGGATAATATAAGTGGTAAGAGTACTTATCCGAGCATAGTAGGCAGGCTGGGTATAGCCCCCAACAATGGATCCCAGCTCAGCCGGCTGGAGCGACGGCGAGCAGACGAGCAGGCCCGGGCGTGATGGCGGCGGGGGTCGAGGCGGAGAACGTCCACACGGCCACCAGTAACAGGCGGGCGGAGAACAACAAGCGGGCAGCGGGCAGACGAGCAGGCCCGGGCGCGATGGCGGCGGAGGTCGAGGCGGAGGACGTCCACACGGCCACAGGTAACAGGCGGGCAGAGAACAACAAGCAGGCAGCGGGCAGACGGAGGACAGCAAGCAGGCAGCGGGCAGACGGAGGACAGCAAGCAGGCAGGGATCCGACACTCTGACGGGGGACCGTCGGCAACACCATCGTAGATCAGAGTCACTTTAAAAACACAGAGCAGGAAACACTCAGCAACAAGTTGCGCCCATGACACGCCACACACTCACGGAGGTATAGGTCAGACCGTCCCTTTGTGGCGGGATTAGCGAGCGTTTTGTATGGGTGTCTGGTCGTCCTGTAGAGCAGCTCAGCAGTCTCAGCACAGCAGTAGATCGGCGTCGATCTGGTCCGGCCGGCTCCTCACGTTCACTTAAGAGACACAGAAGCAGGAATACTCAATAACATAGTCGCGTCCAAGACACGCCACACACTCACTGAGTGAGAATAGGTCAGACCGTCCCTTTGTGGCGGGCTTAGCGAGCGTTGTGTGTGGGTTTCATCTCGATACGGCCAGCTCCTCCAGTCTGCTCTCCCCGTCGTCTCCTTCTTCCTGGGTTTTGTCTTCCCCCCTGGACGGTCGGCGTCCTCCTTATAAGGGCAGGCTGATCACTCGCGTCCCGGGGCAGAGGGCGGATCACCTGAGAATAAAGTCAGCGAGAGAATACAGTGCCTGGACAATAATATACACCACACACCAAAAAATGTTTCTGGCTGCAGGAGCCCAATCTCTCAAAGTCATAAGCCACAGTTCCACTCGCGACAATTACACATTTACATTTACACTCACACTTGCAGTTGTCTGTCGATCAGGCAGAGTGGTTCTCGAACAGGAACAGGAAGAGGACGACGATCAGGGCTGGACTGCAATGTAATTCTACCGGTGCAATGGCCGGTGGGCCGCTCGCTAGTGGGCCGGTCAGGTTGGTGAAAAAGTATGTATTATGTATTTGAAAAAAAAAAAATGGGGGGGGGGGGGGGGGAACTGAAATGTACCCAGGCCCGGCTTGAAGGCCCATGTGGCCCGGGCGGTTCCGCGACCCATGATTACACCTAAAACCCCTAGACCGGGTCATAACATGTGGCTTTATAAGTAAATCCCCAACCCATGCGAGCGTGAGCGAAGCGAGCGCGAGTGGCCTTCAACATTGCCAGGGAGGTATGTTCCTGAGAAGCAGCTGCACTTGACTCAACTTTTTCACCTCCCGAAATGAGGAACAGAATCGAAGGTTACCAAGTGTTTTCACCAAAAATCTAGATCCAAATTGGTGATGCATTTGTCAGTCCTATCTGTAATGGCGTGATGAGAACCCTTGCCCTTGCTGCCCGCATGGCCTGTCCTATTGCAGCTATGTTTAACTCACAGTTCTTGCCAGCAAACAGTTATTTGAGGAGAAGCTGAAGAGTTTCCACGTTTCCTTTGGCAGATGATATATTTTGAGGGATATGCATCTCTGGGAATCTTGATATCTTTTATGTCAGTCTTTACTAGTCTGGCAGCGGTTTTCACAAGACACACCTTTTCTTCATCAACATCATTATTGTCCTTCTTAGATGCATGCAAACATGCACTCAGAATATTTGAGGCCTTCGGCTTCAATGTAACTCCTTCTGGTTTGCCATTGATTTCTGTAATGATTATTTGATCATCACTTCAAGCTATTGTTAAGTTTTCACAGTTAGGTCTCCAAGTGCAATTTGCTCATCATCATTCTGTTCTAAATAGCTGTCTGCTCTTTTTCTTTGGACAACCATGTTCTTCATCAAAGGTCTGAGGTATTTGTTTTTTGCTACAGATATATGGCATCTGCACCATGAAGATCTTGGGCAAATTAATCTTGAAGGTCTTCTTCCTCTGTGGTGTTTTATGGCAGTTGGCATCCTTTATGTTGCATTACCTCCTCCTTCTGAATTTATCAATCCACTGTTTCCCTACATTCTGTAACACCCGATCCCCTCTCCTCTTCTGTTGGTCTTTTCTGAAAGTCTTCTTCTTCTTCTTCTAATGGCTTTCTGGCAGACTGATTGATGCCTTGCGGTGGTCCTAAAAGGAAACATAAGTGGGCGGGCGGTGTGTGTGCCACGATTGGGATGTCACGATTGTCATGTATCAGTGATGTCATCAGTGATGTCACTTGAGCAATTGTGATGTCATCAGTGATGTCACATGAGCAATTGTGATGTCATCAGTGATTTCACTCGAGCAATTGTGATGTCATCAGTGATGTAATAAATCCTTCTTCTGTGGTGTTTTATGGCAGTTGGCATCCTTTATGTTGCATTACCGCCTGGCTGAGGCTTTATAAGTGGTTGGAGTATAAGTAGGGAGAAGAGCACAAGTGGTAGGCTACATCATCTCCAGAGTAAGTGTTTATTAGTGGCTGGGCCAGCGAAGCGGCAGGGTCACTTATTGTGTTTGCCCCTATTATTAGTCTTCTTCTCCCAGGAAGTTGGACTTCCCATGTATGAAAATAAACCAAATTTGCACAAAGGTCCAGGCCCATGCCAAACTTCGTTGACGCGAATTTGGTGCCAATAGTCCTGATGGTGGCGCTACAGCGACCGTCTAAAGTTTAAAATTTTGAAAATTCATAACAAATCAGGCCTATGTGCTACGACTTTGCAACTTTCAACGAAATGTGGGCCTAAGTGAGGAGACACTTTTGTACACTGCAACGTATGGCCAATTATGAAGTCTAAAGACTGCAAAACTGCAAAAACTGTCAAACTAATTAAACCCTACTCCCACATTTTTTCTTCAAACCACACTAAACTTAAGCATCTGCATCGTTAGACTGTCCTACACAAAAGCTTCAAACAGATTTTCGATTGATCAAAAATTTAGCCCACATGTGCATCAAAATGTTGAATGTATAGCCTAAAGAGCATCTTATAATAGGTTGTATTTGTGATGTCATCAGTCACTCGAGCAATTGTGATGCCATCAGTGATGTCACTCGAGCGTGATGTAATCAGTGATGTCATAAATACTTCCTGGCTCACCCTATATAAGTGGAAGCAGTGTGTGTTTTTACACGCAAGCATCCAGTCCCATAAAACACCACCAGCAAGTATCCAGTCTGTCCATAAGAGGAAAAAGCAGCTCCTGCTGGTATATCAGTTGTGTGACCCCACAGACCTGCAGCGTAGGACCGAAGAGATACAAACTCCCCAGGTGGCTATTAATCGCTCAGCCTCCCTCTCCATCTAACATCAACTCCGCCAGTACCTCATCCACTCTACAACAGTGAGGCAACAGGCAAGTAACTACTACTTTTGTTTGTGAATATACTGATTCCTACTTGTATTGTTGTGAGATGCCTCGCAACCAAAAACGGAATCAGATGATGAAAAAGCTACATGCTGCAAAGAAACCTGAACCTGCTTTGAATCCCTTAGTTTTAGCTATGCAATGTTGTAAGCAGACTGGATGGCATGCAGCAGAAGCAGATGATAGAACGCTCATCCATAAGAGACTTGAGACTTGACTTGGACTTGTGACCAAAGACATGAGACTTGACTTGGAGTATAGCTAAAAGACTTCAGCCTTGACTTGGGGACTCTAGCTCAAAGCCTTGAGACTTGCCCGGCCACGTCCCATTGCTGCGCAGCAGCTATAATTGTTTATTTATGTTTGTTTATTGTTTATTTGCACAAAGAAAATGAATAACAACAGATAGTACCTTAGAAAGTATCTTAATGAGCTATTATTAAGCTATACCTATTAGTAAGCTATTAGCTAACTAGTAAGTACTTATTAAGCTAGCCTACTTTGAATGGTAACACACAAAGACTGTCATTGGTAACAGACGATAAATGGCGGTCAACTTATCCATAACCTTCGGATATGGAGAATACTTAGCCTACCTGTCCACTCGTCTGCATGTTTGAGCTACAACTTGCGCTGTGCCTTGCCAAAATCAAATTGCCTCCAATGCGAAGCAGCTGCTTATGTGAGCTGCAGGGCTAGCTCAGCGAGCTGCAAGGCAGGCGAACTCGCGTAGCGTGCATGATGCCTAGTGGATTAAGATCCTACTTGATATCTTTGAGTTTTGCTATAAGTTGTACCATGTTCATGATAATCACACACCTGTGGCATTCTCAATCCTCCCATAGGACATTGATGAAAGGCCAGGGGGTCTCTGATTTCGGATATTGATGTGTCCAACTGCTGCTATGTCACAGCTATCAGAGGTACTGGTTTGGATCTCTGGTGTAACTCCAGCTATAATGCCCATAACATGGAATGTGTTGTGGCCATCAATGGTTCTGATGTTATGGTCCAATAAGTGGGCGGGCGGTGTGTGTGCCACGATTGTGATGTCATGATTGTCATGTATCAGTGATGTCATCAGTGATGTCACTTGAGCAATTGTGATGTCATCAGTGATGTCACTTGAGCAATTGTGATGTCATCAGTGATGTAATAAATCCTTCTGTGGCGTTTTATGGCAGTTGGCATCCTTTATGTTGCATTACCGCCTGGCTGAGGCTTTATAAGTGGTTGGAGAAAAGTAGGGAGAAGAGCACAAGTGGTAGGCTACATCATCTCCAGAGTAAGTGTTTATTGTTTATTTATGTTTGTTTATTGTTTATTTGTACAAAGAAAATGAATAACAGATAGTACAAGTATCTTAATAAGCTATTATTAAGCTATACCTATTATAGGTAAGTGCTTATTAAGCTAGCCTACTTTGAATGGTAACAGACAATGACTGTCATTGGTAACAGACAATAAATGGCGGTCAACTTATCCATAACCTTCGGATATGGAGACTTACCTGTCCACTCGTCTGCATGTTTGAGCTACAACTTGCGCTGTGCCTTGCCGAAATCAAATTGCCTCCAATGCGAGACTCGTGAATGACATGACTATGAAGTTATGGTTTGCGATGGCTGTCTGAGGGAACAAGATGTGCATGAAAACTCACCCTTTTCCACTAACTATTAGAACATATTAGCCACACTTACATTTTTTATGTTTTGTTTTGTTATGTTACAGTATGTTTGTAGGTAGAGCTTTTCCCTAGCCGCACCCCTTTCCTGACCACACCCCCTCCCACCTCCCACATACACTCCCCCCCGATACACCTGTCCATGCCCCCTACCCACCTCTCAAATCCAGACTCTCTACTGACCTTCCTATCCCTATCAACGGACTCTTTTCCCTAGCCCCGCCCCCTCCATTGAGCCGACCCGGATCAGATCCACTCCAAAATGTAATGGGTTCTTCCTTGGCCCACGCTACATCCTTCTACCAAGTTTCATGAAAATCGGCCCAGTAGTTTTGCCGTAATCCTCCTGCTAACAGACAAACGGTCAGACAAACGGCACCGAAAACATCACCTCCTTTGTGGAGACAATGCCAATTTTGAGAATGTTCCACTACTGGGATTTTCTGGGATTTTCAGTATGTTAAATTGGAAGGTTTCAAGAGCTGAATACAACACAAATAATTTCTGTTGCAATTTGTTTAAGGTTGGGTCATTTTTTCTCACAGATTCCCTAGACTAAGTTGGGACAGTAGACCCTTCTCACGGGGTCTTTTTTGTCAGAAAGGCAGGGTTAACACAGGTGCAAGCAAAACACTAATGAGGGCTTCACATTTCCACGATTAGAATTTGGAAACCCTCATTAGTGTTTTGCTTGCACCTGTGTTTATTAGACAATTATTTGTTCATGATTGTAAAGCCACAGCACAGTGAAGAGGATATTAATGTGAAGATTAGCCTCTTCATTTTGCTCTCAGAGTGCATCAGATTCATGCATTTTACTTTAAAATGTACAACATTTCTTTGTCCAGCACAGCCCCCCCTAGAAACCCCCCAGTCAGACTAATATTTTTATCCTGCTGGTGCCACCCCTGTTGGCAAAGCCTTGAATCGCCTATATGAGTGAGTGAGAAACGGAATCTGAGAAACTGAATAATGACATAATAACAGTATACTCCTAATGTTAATTTAGAATGAGATATTCCTCTAAATGGCTAAAAAAACATCCAAACATCCAAAAAAGTAAATTTTTCACAGTCCCTTCCTTGCAGCACCCCCTACTTAAAAACAGTTCCAGTGTCCCTGGTGGTGACTGGTCAGCCATTCATTTTTCCATAGACATTTTGTAAAATGCCTTTAAAAATTATTTGCTTGGTCAAACAAAGCGATTCAGTTATATTTAGAATCAGCATTTTACTTGGACAATTCTTTTTTTTTATTTTTATCTTTTTTTCCCCCTTCTTGTGTCCGAGTGTAATGTTCGGGGGGAGGGATGGGTAGGGGGGCCCCTGGGAGCTTCAGTGCCCAGGGGCCCCTGGGGGTGTTAATCTGGTTCTGCGGGTCCTATGTAAAACCTGTTCAGTGCAGTGCTCCGCCATGTGATGACAATCTTCCAACACTAGATTGTGTGTATGTGTGTGTGTGTGTGTGTGTGTGTGTGTGTGTGTGTGTGTGGGGTGAGGCTGTATAAAAACGGAGCGGTGACATGACTCAAGCCTCTTCCACCTGTGACATTCCACCTGTGACATCTCCAGTTTCATCTCCACATCTCCATCTCCATTTAACCCCACCAGGTCTTGAGACTTTTGCACCAACTCTCTTATTTCACTCGGCACTTCACGTCCTACATCACCAGGATGCCTCTGCAATTTGAACTGTGTCCTGGTAGAATGATTGGCGGCTCCCACCCGTGCTTCATCATTGCTGAAATTGGACAGAACCACCAAGGAGACATTGAGATTGCCAAGAAAATGATCAAGATGGCAAAGGTAAGCTGGTGGAGGGGAAAGAGAGGTGTCTGTTTAGAAGCTATACCAGTGCTGTTGTTTCACCACCTTTTCCTCACCTCTCCTATCTGATCCTCTCCTCTCATGTGTTCTGTATCATCTCAGGACTGTGGTGCTGACTGTGCCAAGTTCCAGAAGAGTGAACTGGAGCACAAGTTCAGCAGGCGAGCCCTGGAGCGGCCCTACAACTCCAAACACTCCTGGGGGAAAACCTACGGGGACCACAAGCGCCATTTGGAGTTCAGCCATGAGCAGTACAGGGAGATGCAAAAGTATGCAAATGAGATTGGCATTTCCCTCACTGCCTCTGGGATGGACGAGGTAAGACAGATTTTTTATTTTTTATTTTTTTTAAGCAAGAAAGAATACTTCATTGCATTCTTATAAAAGATTCATGGAACAGCAATACTATATATACAGTGTGTATATATATATATATGTGTGTGTGTGTGTGTGTGTGTGTGTGTGTGTGTGTGTGTGTGTGTGTGTGTGTGTGTGTGTGTTATTCCATAATTCCCACAGATGGCCATGGAGTTTCTCGATGAGCTCGATGTGCCTTTCTTCAAAGTTGCCTCCTGTGATGCCAACAACTTCCCCTATCTTGAGAGAACTGCAAAAAAAGGTATGAGGCACCATGTATCAATGCTTCAATCATTATTCCATTCTTTATGAAAGTTACATCGTTTTTTTCCTTTGGAAAATAAATAATTTCTTAATCCTCTTGGAGGAAATTTCAAAAATATATTCTGTAGAAGTATCCCAACCAATAGTCCTATTTTTTTAGTGCATTGATTCTACTTTACTCTACAATTAGGGCACAAACTATTTGACAACACATATCGACATATGAGTATAAAAGTAGCTGAACTTACCTTCAGTTACACCGGTTGCTGGAAAAGTATTGTGTCGTTTGAAATAATCAAAAATGCGAAACTGCTTCTGAGAGTTTTTGTTCTCCTGAAAACAATTGAGACCAGACGGCAGACTAAATAGGGAGTCTTGGGTTCGGTGATGCTTGGGTGCATAGACACACCCACTGTAGGCGTGGTGAGTAAAGTAGGCGAGGTGAGGAGTAGGCAGTGTTGAGGAGTAGTGAACTACATGTAGTTTAACTACATATAGTTGAACCACTCAAACTACAATTTTGGGAAATAAAATGGAAGCAATGAATATATATATATATATATATATATATATATATATATATATATATATATATATATATATATATATATATATTCATTGCTTCCATTTTATTTCCCAAAATTGTAGTTTGAGTGGTTCAACTATATGTAGTTAAACTACATGTAGTTCACTACTATATATACCTATATATATATACCTTTATATATATATATAAATATATATATATATATATATATATATATATATATATATATATATATATATATACCTATATATATATATATATATATATATATATATATATATATATATATATATATATATATATATATATATATATATATATATATATATATGATTCTTACCCTAACCTTAATCATTCCTAGTCAAGTCTTTACTGCTTATTTGTCTGACAAAACAAAACCAAGAAGAACACAGATTTGTTTGCAATAAAAATATAGCATTGAATGTATTGGGTGACAATAAACTCAATTGAGAGTTTTTGCTGGCATTGTGCTTTTTTATATATATATATTATATTTGATTTCATATGTACCTTCACATTGTTAATTTAATGTTTTTTTTCTTTGTTCTTTCTTTTTTACAAAGTATTTTGAACCAGTGGTGGAAATGTGGGGAACGGGTGGGAACGGAGTTAGAGTAAACTTTGAGAGGGAACAGTAATAACAAGAGGGGAACGGCATTCCTCCTCAGGTTCCCCTTCAAAATGGCTTGCAATGCAGTGGAGAGCAGAGCAGAGCAGTAGAGAGCAGAGCAGAGCAGTGGACAGCAGAGCAGAGCAGTAGAGAGCAGAACAGAGCAGTGGACAGCAGAGCAGTAGCGAGCAGAGCAGAGCAGTAGAGAGCAGAGCAGTGGAGAGCAGAGCAGTGGACAGCTCAGTTAGTTCTCACTCCGGAAAGCCGACACAACATGACAATACCAAAAAAGGTGTTCTGTTGACTCAGATTCTGCACAACAAAAACGACACTCATCTGTCTGAGCAATACCCCAAATCTTTAACATTTTTCTAGTTGATAAAAATTATGAACTTATTTTGAACTAAAAAGATATTAGAAATGTGTGTTGTTTTATATATCAACTTGAACACTAAATTCCACGGTATGGCACAATCAAAAGTGTCCTCCAATCCAATCAGATTAAGGGAGGGGCAAAAACAAACAAAACAAAACAAGGGATGGCTAAAGTAACTAAACTAAAAGTAACTAATGGTGAAGAGGTGGGTCTCAAGGGTTGTTTTGAAAGTGTCCACCATGAGCTTTGAGGGATGCCCTAAGCTGTAACTAAAAGAAAAATGAAGTATCCGGTAGGTCATAGCTGCCTTTAAGGTCCTGAAATGATTTGAGACCATCATTGTTGTAAATGTCACCCAATGTACATCCAATACATGGATGCCTTTCCTTTCCCAGTGTGAAAACATTGCCTATGCCCAATAAGTAATAATAATAATTTATTACAATAACTTCTGTCATAATGATGTTGAAAACTTGGCATGCAAATTCAGTACAACCTATAGGCTATGACAAAGTCCCTGCATCTAATATCGTTCACCACTGCTGCCTGCTTAGTCACTATTTTTTTTTTTACTTTTTATTGACAGATTATCAAATATTTGCATTGTGTATCCAGACATTGCATATATGAACTCTCAGGATTACCAGGGCCGTAGCCAGGGTTCCGAAATAGGGGAGGTCCAGCAAGGGGAGGCGGATTCGGTGGCGCCCGTCAGGGCGCCGCCGAAAAAAATTTGAGTTTTTTTTTCCCCCTTTTTTAGCCATATTTAGAGTAATATATCATTTTAAATCAACATTAGGATTATACTGTTGTGATGTCATTATTCAGTATATTCTCTTTCATGTCACCACCTGCTCAGCTCTCCTGTCAACATAATTGTAACTAACAAACACAAACTGTTTTAGCCAAATTCATATCAAAATGACACCTACAAACACAGGTACACAACCCAAGCCGTACACAACACACAAAGTCATCATCGATAATAAAAAAAACATACAGAGGGACATTTATTTATTCCTGATAGGAACGATTGAAAAATAAAATAAAATATATTATGTTGTTTTTAACTTTACACCACCTCTTTTTGTTACTTATTGGGTCATGAAACTGAAACCATGCATATAGCCACCTGCATACCTGACTTCGGGAGCTTGGCAATTGGCATCATGCATGATTAGCCAGTAGCATCCCAACGTGTCACACAGGTAACATTACTTAAGAGACAGACTAGACACTTGCTTTCTTGGTTGTTGCTAAAAAATCTGTCAGTGTCACTCACTGTCTGTCGTTCACTCGCTCACTGTCTCGCAGCTCGCTCACCTTCAATTATCTCACCAGGCAGACAGAGAGTCATCACTCACCACCATGCTGCTGCTCTCTCAGAATCAAGTTACCGCGGACGCGGCGTCAGATGACTTCCTGCCTGACCTGCCTTTCGTTTCAAAATAAAAGAGATCCCGTGTTTTTCATGCTTTTCCATGCAGATTGTTTTATTTTTTTCTCTGAAATATTAGGGGAGGTCCGGACCTCCCCGTCCTCATAGCTAGCTACGGCCATGAGGATTACCTATACATTGTCGTTTACTCTTGATATACTGTCATAGAATTTTGTTTTGAAAAGAATATATACGAAGAAAAGAAAAGACAAAACCACAACAGCCATCCAAAAAAGTAAAATCTAATGGGTGTTATATATTGAACCCAGTATTCCCATCTTGAGGTAAATTGTTCTAATCTATCGTTGACAAATGCAGTTAGTTTTTCCATCTTGTAGATATCCATCGTAATATTCATCCATTCTTTCAAATTAGGGCTTGTCACAAAATTTCTAATGACTGACAAGATATTAAATAATGACAAGTGGACTTTTGATAACATACAGTGGGTGTCCAACTTTGAACACGACACAAGTGTTTTTATCGAACAGAAGTTTGCAGCATTTTCTTTCTTCTTCCTTTGGTGGCCCCCATTTTGAAAACACCTTTGCTTCTTCTCTCTCTCTGTTGGCTCCTTCTATTTCTCCTCTTCCTGCTCTCTATCTTCCCCCTCCTTTCTTTCTTTCTTTCCGTCTGTCTGGGGCAGGCCGTCCCATGGTGGTGTCCAGCGGGATGCAGTCCATGGAGACGATGCGTCGGGTCTACCAGATGGTGAAGCAGCACAACCAGAACTTCACCATCCTGCAGTGTACCAGCACCTATCCCCTGGACCCTGAGCATGTCAACCTCAAAGTTATCACGGTGAGATAAATAGAATAGAATTGAATAGAATGTGTCACCTGCAAAAGTGAGGGGCTTGGGATCACCTGAACCGCCTCAACTGACTCCTCTAAATGTGGAGGAGCAGTTAGCTTAACTCCAAAGTCGCGCCAGATCACTGAGCTCCTCACCTCCTCACATGATCGCCTTCTTCCATATGACCATTATGAGGGCTGCAAAAAGACCCAATAAATCAAGCTTTGTGGCTCAGCTGTGTGTGAATGGGTGAATGTAGGCCAGTAAAGTGCTTTGGATAAAAACACTATATATATCAAATGCAAACCAATCCAGTCCAGTCTCTTCACCATTCACCAACACAGTCCAACACATTGCCGCTGCCCCTAACCAGTGGTCAATCTCACTATTTTTCTTTTTTACCTTTATTTAACGAGATAAAAAGCATTGAGATAGAACTCTCTTTTACAATGCTGACCTGGCCAAGAAGGCACCAACAACTATATGTCAGGGCATGACAAATACAGTATTTACAGTCCAAACACACTGCTTGCTAGCAGAGCTCGCAAAGGTAGTGAGCACACTCACCAAATAAGAATAAAAATTCAGGTGAACGGCACAAAAGTAATAGTCAATAAACAAGGAACGCCAGCACGCAATGAATGTCCTTTCAAGGTTTTATTCCGTCATCGAGACCTTACAACGGACGTTTCAGCCAACAGGTCTTCTTCAGCATTGTGATGCATAAGGCGGAAATCACAATTATATACAGGTAGCATCCGGAAACACAATCAATTAAGCCAACAAATTAAGCAAAACGTTTATTTCCAAATACACCACGAAACAGTACTATAGGAAACAAATACAACTATTATTACATAGAAGATATGTGAAACATAAAGCAGATGCTTTGGAAGCTCTTAATGCTGCATATGAAGTAGTAAGCTCCATACAAGCAGAAAAAGGCCCGTGCTTCCCCGTTTTTTTCTGCTTGTATGGAGCTTACTACTTCATATGCAGCATTAAGAGCTTCCAAAGCATCCAAAGCATCTGCTTTATGTTTCACATATCTTATATCAGTTTGGAGGCCTGGCTTCAGTTCTCAGCAGTTCTCACTATAGCCTATGATAAATTGGGTTCTAATAAATGGGTTATTCCTTGGCCCCTGCTATGCTAACTTCCACCAAGTTTCATAAAAATCTGAACAATCCAACGGACGGATAGACCGCACCGAAAACACACACCACAGACAAGCAATAGTGAGCAATAGTTTATTTTTTACCCACTCTCTCTTCTCCCAAAGGAATACCAGAGGGAATTCCCGGACATCCCCATCGGATATTCTGGACACGAGCGGGGAATCTACATATCGGTGGCCGCTGTGGCGATGGGGGCAAAGGTCGTGGAGCGCCACGTAACTTTGGACAAGACCTGGAAGGGAAATGACCACGAGGCGTCCCTGGAGCCCGCGGAGCTGGCTGAGCTGGTCCGATCCATCCGGCTGGTGGAGACCGCGATGGGAACGCCCACCAAGCTGATGCTACCCTGTGAGAAGACCTGCCATGACAAGGTGGGTCCACTTTAGTATTTCATTACATTTTGTGTTACTATATCAAACTGTCCCCCTGCGCCTGCTCACAACCCAGAAGTGATGCACTTTCTGCTTCCCTTGTCAGGCAGTCAATTGGATTTCTGAGTGGAGTTATCAGTTAGCCTCCACAGTCCCTTGTCTAAACACTAGTGAGGTAAATATTATTGATATTATTAATATTAAGCTGAGAAGCAGGTCCAGGGACTTCCAGTCATAATATATTAATTATATGATTCATATTAAAGCAACTCGGAGCAAGATTTTCGATTGTTATTAAACAGTCTAAATTTAACATTGACGTCTCACATCTTACCTATAATAGTAGATGAGACCAAAGCCGAGTGAATGGACAAGTGCTGTCTTGATGATTATAGAGTCTGTGTGCGGGCCGGGCAGATCCGGAAGTGAAACAAAACGGTTTACGGCAGCCACTTCGGCCATAACCACAAAATTACTTCCGAACAAACTATTAGAATATAACAAGAGAGGTTTGCGAGAGTAGAAAGCCCCTTGAAGTAGCGAGGAAAGCTGTTTTGGGTCTGTTGCTATGGCCGTAAACCGTTTCGCTCTGCCTAGCAACAGTTTACAGCTGCCATAAACCATTTCGCTCTGCCAAACAAATATTAGTTATTAAACCATCTGTGGTTTTGGTTCTCTCTTCTCCATTTCTTTTCCAGCTGGGCAAGTCAGTGGTTGCCAAGGTGGCCATCACCAAAGGCTCGGTGCTGAGCCTGGACATGTTTGCGGTGAAGGTGGGCGAGCCGAGGGGCATCGCTCCAGAAGAGATGCATCACCTGGTGGGCAAGAAGGTCTGTGTGGACGTGGAAGAAGACGACAGCATCACAGCTGCCATGATAGAATAAGGGTCTGCCATGAGGGTTGGGCGAGAGACGCAGCCAGAGAGAGAGAGTGAGAGAGAGAGACAGTGGAGGCACAGCAGCAACACACACACACACATACACACACACACACACACACACACACACACACACATACAAGACCACATCCGCACATACACAGTACATGGGAGGATTGAATTTGTTTTTCTGTTACTTTAATTTAATGTTTTCATAATTTAATTGATGGTTAATCTGTTGTTATATATACTTTGGCAATATTGTTTAGTGAACTGTCATGCTAATAAAGCCCCTTCAATTGAAATTGAGAGTCTTTATCAAGGACGCAATGAGTAAAGCACAAGCTATATAAAAATGCATTACAAACATTCCAGTGCAAAAAATATATGAAATCACATGAAAATCACAGGTTCAGACAAACAACAAGACTACGAGAAGCATTGTGCAATCCCCACAAAATCCCTGGACGTCTCCACAGATTTCCTGCCTCACTGTTCTATGTGGTGTGTGTGTGTGTGTGTGTGTGTGTGTGTGTGTGTGTGTGTGTGTGTGTGTGTGTGTGTGTGTGTGTGTGTGTGTGTGTGTGTGTGTGTGTGTGTATGTGTGTGTGTGTGTGTGTGTGTGTGTGTGTGTGTGTGCCTGTGTGTGTGTGCCTGTGTGTGTGTGCCTGTGTGTGTGTGTGTGTGTGTGTGTGTGTGTGTGTGTGTGTGTGTGTGTGTGTGTGTGTGTGTGTGTGTGTGTGTGTGTGATACCATACAGCAGTGGTTCTCAAACTCTTTCACCTCAAGGACCCCTACACTAAGACAAATTAGACCGCGGTCTCCCATCTGATAAGACTTTCAGCTTTTAGATGTTTTAGATGTGTATGAAACCCATGGAGAAAATAGTCTGTCATGTTGTTACTTATGGATCAATCTGAGGCCTGTACTACGTAGCTAGCTTAATGCTTTATCCGAGTAAGTTTTAGTTTGAACCTGGTTTAGCCGTACTACAAAGCAAGTTAAGTTCTAACCTAGTTCAATCACCATGGCAACTCACGCTGCAAAGCTAACCTGGTCCCGACCAGGTTAGCTTCAGAGGATAAGATCAAAATCCATGACAGACCCATATAATCGGCTCTCTGGAGTCACTCACCATCACTCACCATTCATATAAGATCGCCATATGAAAAATAGATTGCAGTCAACTGAGAATAGAACAAGAAAAACATTCGTGGCTCTGTAGGCTACATAATTAAATTAAGCCTACTTACCAATGTATGTCTTAACAGCTCAACGATGCGTGGAGAAATATGATCACTATTAATCACCGCAGCGCATATCATAAACGGAGCCTCAAATGGAGTGAGGGTGATATTCTCCCACATGCCAGAAAAGCCTATACATATAATATAGATATGGGATAAATATGGGATAGCCCCAATACTAAATATGCAGGCTACTCTTGCATGTTTCAGCTGGAACTGTGTCCTGTAGGCTGTATGCCAATATATGAGCAAAAATAGGCTAGTTTTTCATCAATGAAAACTATGCCTGCATCGTCTCAATTCAGTTCAGCAGTTTTCTCTTTTATATTAGGCTATCATTATTTTATATATGAATTATTCGATCAGTGCAACCACACACATAATGAGTGATAGAGATCATTATTCATTGAGCATGCGTTTCTAAATCGATGGTCTAAATAGGCTTACAGATTGTGGAAATTTATAGACTGAGATTACACATTTACATTTACACTCGCACTTGCAGTTGTCTGTCGATCAGGCAGAGTGGTTCTCGAACAGGAACAGGAAGAGGACGACGATCAGGGCTGGACTGCAATGTAATTCTACCTGTGCAATGGCCGGTGGGCCGCTCGCTAGTGGGCCGGTCAGGTTGGTGAAAAAGTATGTATTATGTATTTGAAAAAAAAAAAAAAAAAAAAAATGGGGGAGGGGGGGGAACTGAAATGTACCCCGGCCCGGGCCCGTGTGGCCCGGGCGGTTCCGCGACCCATGATTACACCTAAAACCCCTAGACCGGGTCATAACATGTGGCTTTATAAGTAAATCCCCAACCCATGCGAGCATGAGCGAAGCGAGCGCGAGTGGCCTTCAACATTGCCAGGGAGGTATGTTCCTGAGAAGCAGCTGCACTTGACTCAACTTTTTCACCTCCCGAAATGAGGAACAGAATCGAAGGTTACCAAGTGTTTTCACCAAAAATCTAGATCCAAATTGGTGATGCATTTGTCAGTCCTATCTGTAATGGTGTGATGAGAACCCTTGCCCTTGCTGCCCGCATGGCCTGTCCTATTGCAGCTATGTTTAACTCACAGTTCTTGCCAGCAAACAGTTATTTGAGGAGAAGCTGAAGAGTTTCCACGTTTCCTTTGGCAGATGATATATTTTGAGGGATATGCATCTCTGGGAATCTTGATATCTTTTATGTCAGTCTTTACCAGTCTGGCAGCGGTTTTCACAAGACACACTTTTTCTTCATCAACATCATTATTGTCCTTCTTAGATGCATGCAAACATGCACTCAGAATATTTGAGGCCTTCGGCTTCAATGTAACCCCTTCTGGTTTGCCATTGATTTCTGTAATGATTATTTGATCATCACTTCAAGCTATTGTTAAGTTTTCACAGTTAGGTCTCCAAGTGCAATTTGCTCATCATCATTCTGTTCTAAATAGCTGTCTGCTCTTTTTCTTTGGACAACCATGTTCTTCATCAAAGGTCTGAGGTATTTGTTTTTTGCTACAGATATATGGCATCTGCACCATGAAGATCTTGGGCAAATTAATCTTTTTTGCGGTGGTCCTAAAAGGAAACATAAGTGGGCGGGCGGCGTGTGTGCCACGATTGGGATGTCACGATTGTCATGTATCAGTGATGTCATCAGTGATGTCACTTGAGCAATTGTGATGTCATCAGTGATGTCACATGAGCAATTGTGATGTCATCAGTGATTTCACTCGAGCAATTGTGATGTCATCAGTGATGTAATAAATCCTTCTTCTGTGGTGTGTTATGGCAGTTGGCATCCTTTATGTTGCATTACCGCCTGGCTGAGGCTTTATAAGTGGTTGGAGTATAAGTAGGGAGAAGAGCACAAGTGGTAGGCTACATCATCTCCAGAGTAAGTGTTTATTAGTGGCTGGGCCAGCGAAGCGGCAGGGCCACTTATTGTGTTTGCCCCTATTATTAGTCTTCTTCTTCTCCCAGGAAGTTGGACTTCCCATGTATGAAAATAAACCAAATTTGCACAAAGGTCCAGGCCCATGCCAAACTTCGTTGACGCGAATTTGGTGCCAATAGTCCTGATGGTGGCGCTACAGCGACCGTCTAAAGTTTAAAATTTTGAAAATTCATAACAAATCAGGCCTATGTGCTACGACTTTGCAACTTTCAACGAAATGTGGGCCCAAGTGAGGAGACACTTTTGTACACTGCAACCTATGGCCAATTATGAAGTCTAAAGACTGCAAAACTGCAAAAACTGTCAAACTAATTAAACCCTACTCCCACATTTTTTCTTCAAACCACACCAAACTTAAGCATCTGCATCGTTAGACTGTCCTACACAAAAGTTTCAAACAGATTTTCGATTGATCAAAAATTTAGCCCACAGTGCATCAAAATGTTGAATGTATAGCCTAAAGAGCATCTTAATAGGTTGTATTTGTGATGTCATCAGTCACTCGAGCAATTGTGATGCCATCAGTGATGTCACTCGAGCGTGATGTAATCAGTGATGTCATAAATACTTCCTGGCTCACCCTATATAAGTGGAAGCAGTGTGTGTTTTTACACGCAAGCATCCAGTCCCATAAAACACCACCAGCAAGTATCCAGTCTGTCCATAAGAGGAAAAAGCAGCTCCTGCTGGTACAGTATATCAGTTGTGTGACCCCACAGACCTGCAGCGTAGGACCGAAGAGATACAAACTCCCCATGTGGCTATTAATCACTCAGCCTCCCTCTCCATCTAACATCAACTCCGCCAGTACCTCATCCACTCTACAACAGTGAGGCAAGTAACTACTACTTTTGTTTGTGAATATACTGATTCCTACTTGTATTGGTGTGAGATGCCTCGCAACAAAAAACGGAATCAGATGATGAAAAAGCTACATGCTGCAAAGAAACCTGAACCTGCTTTGAATCCCTTAGTTTTAGCTATGCAATGTTGTAAGCAGACTGGATGGCATGCAGCAGAAGCAGATGATAGAACGCTCATCCATAAGAGACTTGAGACTTGACTTGGACTTGTGACCAAAGACGTGAGACTTGACTTGGAGGATCATAGCTAAAAGACTTCAGCCTTGACTTGGGGACTCTAGCTCAAAGCCTTGAGACTTGCCCGGCCACGTCCCATTGCTGCGCAGCAGCTATAATTGTTTATTTATGTTTGTTTATTGTTTATTTGCACAAAGAAAATGAATAACAACAGATAGTACCTTAGAAAGTATCTTAATAAGCTATTATTAAGCTATACCTATTAGTAAGCTATTAGCTAAGTGCTTATTAAGCTAGCCTACTTTGAATGGTAACACACAAAGACTGTCATTGGTAACAGACGATAAATGGCGGTCAACTTATCCATAACCTTCGGATATGGAGAATACTTAGCCTACCTGTCCACTCGTCTGCATGTTTGAGCTACAACTTGCGCTGTGCCTTGCCAAAATCAAATTGCCTCCAATGCAAAGCAGCTGCTTATGCGAGCTGCAGGGCTAGCTCAGCAAGCTGCAAGGCAGGCGAACTCGCGTAGCGTGCATGATGCCTAGTGGATTAAGATCCTACTTGATATCTTTGAGTTTTGCTATAAGTTGTACCATGTTCATGAGAATCACACACCTGTGGCATTCTCAATCCTCCCATAGGACATGGATGAAAGGCCAGGGGGTCTCTGATTTCGGATATTGATGTGTCCAACTGCTGCTATGTCACAGCTATCAGAGGTACTGGTTTGGCTCTCTGGTGTAACTCCAGCTATAATGCCCATAACATGGAATATGTTGTGGCCATCAATGGTTCTGATGTTGGTCCAATAAGTGGGCGGGGGGTGTGTGTGCCACGATTGTGATGTCACGATTGTAAGGTATCAGTGATGTCATCAGTGATGTCACTTGAGCAATTGTGATGTCATCAGTGATGTCACTTGAGCAATTGTGATGTCATCAGTGATGTAATAAATCCTTCTGTGGCGCTTTATGGCAGTTGGCATCCTTTATGTTGCATTACCGCCTGGCTGAGGCTTTATAAGTGGTTGGAGAAAAGTAGGGAGAAGAGCACAAGTGGTAGGCTACATCATCTCCAGAGTAAGTGTTTATTGTTTATTTATGTTTGTTTATTGTTTATTTGCAAAAAGAAAATGAATAACAGATAGTACAAGTATCTTAATAAGCTATTATTAAGCTATACCTATTATAGGTAAGTGCTTATTAAGCTAGCCTACTTTGAATGGTAACAGGCAATGACTGTCATTGGTAACAGACAATAAATGGCGGTCAACTTACCCATAACCTTCGGATATGGAGACTTACCTGTCCACTCGTCTGCATGTTTGAGCTACAACTTGCGCTGTGCCTTGCCGAAATCAAATTGCCTCCAATGCGAGACTCGTGAATGACATGACTATGAAGTTATGGTTTGCGATGGCTGTCTGAGGGAACAAGATGTGCATGAAAACTCACCCTTTTCCACTAACTATTAGAACATATTAGCCACACTTACATTTTTTATGTTTTGTTTTGTTATGTTACAGTATGTTTGTAGGTAGAGCTTTTCCCTAGCCCCACCCCTTTCCTGACCACACCCCCTCCCACCTCCCACATACACTCCCCCCGATACACCTGTCCATGCCCCCTACCCACCTCTCGAATCCAGACTCTCTACTGACCTTCCTATCCCTATCAGCGGACTCTTTTCCCTAGCCCCGCCCCCTCCATTGAGCCGACCCGGATCAGATCCGCTCCAAAATGTAATGGGTTCTTCCTTGGCCCACGCTACACCCTTCTACCAAGTTTCATGAAAATCGGCCCAGTAGTTTTGCCGTAATCCTCCTGCTAACAGACAAACGGTCAGACAAACGGCACCGAAAACATCACCTCCTTTGTGGAGACAATGCCAATTTTGAGAATGTTCCACTACTGGGATTTTCTGGGATTTTCAGTATGTTAAATTGGAAGGTTTCAAGAGCTGAATGCAACACAAATAATTTCTGTTGCAATTTGTTTAAGGTTGGGTCATTTTTTCTCACAGATTCCCTAGACTAAGTTGGGACAGTAGACCCTTCTCACGGGGTCTTTTTTGTCGAAAAGGCAGGGTTAACACAGGTGCAAGCAAAACACTAATGAGGGCTTCACATTTCCACGATTAGAATTTGGAAACCCTCATTAGTGTTTTGCTTGCACCTGTGTTTATTAGACAATTATTTGTTCATGATTGTAAAGCCACAGCACAGTGAAGAGGATATTAATGTGAAGATTAGCCTCTTCATTTTGCTCTCAGAGTGCATCAGATTCATGCATTTTACTTTAAAATGTACAACATTTCTTTGTCCAGCACAGCCCCCCCTAGAAACCCCCCAGTCAGACTAATATTTTTATCCTGCATGGTGCCACCCCTGTTGGCAAAGCCTTGAATCGCCTATGAGTGAGTGAGAAACGGAATCTGAGAAACTGAATAATGACATAATAACAGTATACTCCTAATGTTAATTTAGAATGAGATATTCCTCTAAATGGCTAAAAAAACATCCAAACATCCAAAAAAGTAAATTTTTCACAGTCCCTTCCTTGCAGCACCCACTACTTAAAAACAGTTCCAGTGTCCCTGGTGGTGACTGGTCAGCCATTCATTTTTCCATAGACATTTTGTAAAATGCCTTTAAAAATTGTATTTGCTTGGTCAAACAAAGCGATTCAGTTATATTTAGAATCAGCATTTTACTTGGACAATTCTTTTTTTTTGTTTTTATCTTGTTTTCCCCCTTCTTGTGTCCGAGTGTAATGTTCGGGGGGGGGGGGGGGGGGGGGGGGGGAGCTTCAGTGCCCAGGGGCCCCTGGGGGTGTTAATCTGGCTCTGCGGGTCCTACATGTAAAACCTGTTCAGTGCAGTGCTCCGCCATGTGATGACAATCTTCCTACACTAGATTGTGTGTGTGTGTGTGTGTGTGTGTGTGTGTGTGTGTGTGTGTGTGTGTGTGTGTGTGTGTGTGTGTGTGTGTGTGTGTGTGTGTGTGTGTGTGTGGGGTGAGGCTGTATAAAAACGGAGCGGTGACATGACTCAAGCCTCTTCCACCTGTGACATTCCACCTGTGACATCTCCAGTTTCATCTCCACATCTCCATCTCCATTTAACCCCACAGGTCTTTAGACTTTTGCACCAACTCTCTTATTTCACTCGGCACTTCACGTCCTACATCACCAGGATGCCTCTGCAATTTGAACTGTGTCCTGGTAGAATGATTGGCGGCTCCCACCCGTGCTTCATCATTGCTGAAATTGGACAGAACCACCAAGGAGACATTGAGATTGCCAAGAAAATGATCAAGATGGCAAAGGTAAGCTGGTGGAGGGGAGAGAGAGGTGTCTGTTTAGAAGCTATACCAGTGCTGTTGTTTCACCACCTTTTCCTCACCTCTCCTATCTGATCCTCTCCTCTCATGTGTTCTGTATCATCTCAGGACTGTGGTGCTGACTGTGCCAAGTTCCAGAAGAGTGAACTGGAGCACAAGTTCAGCAGGCGAGCCCTGGAGCGGCCCTACAACTCCAAACACTCCTGGGGGAAAAACTACGGGGACCACAAGCGCCATTTGGAGTTCAGCCATGAGCAGTACAGGGAGATGCAAAAGTATGCAAATGAGATTGGCATTTCCCTCACTGCCTCTGGGATGGACGAGGTAAAACAGATTTTTTATTTTTTATTTTTTATTTTTTTTAAGCAAGAAAGAATACTTCATTGCATTCTTCTAAAAGATTAATGGAACAGCAATACTACAGTGTATATATATATATATGTGTGTGTGTGTGTGTGTGTGTGTGTGTGTGTGTGTGTGTGTGTGTGTGTGTGTGTGTGTGTGTGTGTGTATTCCATAATTCCCACAGATGGCCATGGAGTTTCTCGATGAGCTCGATGTGCCTTTCTTCAAAGTTGCCTCCTGTGATGCCAACAACTTCCCCTATCTTGAGAGAACTGCAAAAAAAGGTATGAGGCACCATGTATCAATGCTTCAATCATTATTCCATTCTTTATGAAAGTTACATCGTTTTTTTCCTTTGGAAAATAAATAATTTCTTAATCCTCTTGGAGGAAATTTCAAAAATATATTCTGTAGAAGTATCCCAACCAATAGTCCTATTTTTTTAGTGCATTGATTCTACTTTACTCTACAATTAGGGCACAAACTATTTGACAACACATATAGGAGTATAAAAGTAGCTGAACTTACCTTCAGTTACACCGGTTGCTGGAAAAGTATTGTGTCGTTTGAAATAATCAAAAATGCTAAACTGCTTCTGAGAGTTTTTGTTCTCCTGAAAACAATTGAGACCAGACGGCAGACTAAATAGGGAGTCTTGGGTTCGGTGATGCTTGGGTGCATAGACACACCCACTGTAGGCGTGGTGAGTAAAGTAGGCGAGGTGAGGAGTAGGCAGTGTTGAGGAGTAGTGAACTACATGTAGTTTAACTACATATAGTTGAACCACTCAAACTACAATTTTGGGAAATAAAATGGAAGCAATATATATATATATATATATATATATATATATATATATATATATATATATATATATATATATATATATATATATATATATATATATATATATATATATATACGTATATATATATGATTCTTACCCTAACCTTAATCATTCCTAGTCAAGTCTTTACTGCTTATTTGTCTGACAAAACAAAACCAAGAAGAACACAGATTTGTTTGCAATAAAAATATAGCATTGAATGTATTGGGTGACAATAAACTCAATTGAGAGTTTTTGCTGGCATTGTGCTTTTTTGTAGGCTATTATATTTGATTTATGTACCTTCACATTGTTAATTTAATGTTTTTTATCTTTGTTCTTTTTTTTTACAAAGTATTTTGAACCAGTGGTGGAAATGTGGGGAACGGGTGGGAACGGAGTTAGAGTAAACATTGAGAGGGAACAGTAATAACAAGAGGGGAACGGCATTCCTCCTCAGGTTCCCCTTCAAAATGGCTTGCAATGCAGTGGAGAGCAGAGCAGAGCAGTAGAGAGCAGAACAGAGCAGTGGACAGCAGAGCAGAGCAGTAGCGAGCAGAGCAGAGCAGTAGAGAGCAGAGCAGTGGAGAGCAGAGCAGTGGACAGCTCAGTTAGTTCTCACTCCGGAAAGCCGACACAACATGACAATACCAAAAAAGGTGTTCTGTTGACTCAGATTCTGCACAACAAAAACAACATTCATCTGTCTGAGCAATACCCCAAATCTTTAACATTTTTCTAGTTGATAAAAATTATGAACTTATTTTGAACTAAAAAGATATTAGAAATGTGTGTTGTTTCATATAATAACTTGAACACTAAATTCCACGGTATGGCACAATCAAAAGTGTCCTCTAATCCAATCGGATTAAAGGAGGGGCAAAAACAAACAAAACAAAACAAGGGATGGCTATGGTAACTAAACTAAAAGTAACTAATGGTGAAGAGGTGGGTCTCGAGGGTTGTTTTGAAAGTGTCCACCATGAGCTTTGAGGGATGCCCTAAGCTGTAACTAAAAGAAAAATGAAGTGTCCGGTAGGTCATAGCTGCCTTTAAGGTCCTGAAATGATTTGAGACCATCATTGTTGTAAATGTCACCCAATGTACATCCAATACATAAATGCCTTTCCTTTCCCAGTGTGAAAATATTGCCTATGCCCAATAAGTAATAATAATAATTTATTACAATAACTTCTGTCATAATGATGTTGAAAACTTGGCACGCAAATTCAGTACAACCTATAGGCTATGACAAAGTCCCTGCATCAAATATCGTTCACCACTGCTGCCTGCTTAGTCACTATTTTTTTTTTTACTTTTTATTGACAGATTATCAAATATTTGCATTGTGTATCCAGAGTATCCAGACATTGCATATATGAACTCTCAGGATTACTTATACATTGTCGTTTACTCTTGATATACTGTCATAGAATTTTGTTTTGAAAAGAGTATATACGAAGAAAAGAAAAGACAAAACCACAACAGCCATCCAAAAAAGTAAAATCTAATGGGTGTTATATATTGAACCCAGTATTCCCATCTTGAGGTAAATTGTTATAATCTATCGTTGACAAATGCAGTTAGTTTTTCCATCTTGTAGATATCCATCGTAATATTCATCCATTCTTTCAAATTAGGGCTTTGTCACAAAATTCCTAATGACTGACAAGATATTAAATAATGACAAGTGGACTTTTGATAACATACAGTGGGTGTCCAACTTTGAACACGACACAAGTGTTTTTATCGGACAGAAGTTTGCAGCGTTTTCTTTCTTCTTCCTTTGGTGGCCCCCATTTTGAAAACACCTTTGCTTCTTCTCTCTCTCTGTTGGCTCCTTCTATTTATCCTCTTCCTGCTCTCTATCTTCCCCCTCCTTTCTTTCTTTCTTTCCGTCTGTCTGGGGCAGGCCGTCCCATGGTCGTGTCCAGCGGGATGCAGTCCATGGAGACGATGCGTCGGGTCTACCAGATGGTGAAGCAGCACAACCAGAACTTCACCATCCTGCAGTGTACCAGCACCTATCCCCTGGACCCTGAGCATGTCAACCTCAAAGTTATCACGGTGAGATGAATAGAATAGAATTGAATAGAATGTGTCACCTGCAAAAGTGAGGGGCTTGGGATCACCTGAACCGCTTCAACTGACTCCTCTAAATGTGGAGGAGCAGTTAGCTTAACTCCAAATTCGCGCCAGATCACTGAGCTCCTCACCTCCTCACATGATCGCCTTCTTTCCATATGACCATTATGAGGGCTGCAAAAAGACCCAATAAATCAAGCTGTGTGGCTCAGCTGTGTGTGAATGGGTGAATGTAGGCCAGTAAAGTGCTTTGCATAAAAACACTATATACAGTATATCAAATGCAAACCAATCCAGTCCAGTCTCTTCACCATTCACCAACACAGTCCAACACATTGCCGCTGCCCCTAACCAGTGGTCAATCTCACTATTTTTCTTTTTTACCTTTATTTAACCAGATAAAAAGCATTGAGATAGAACTCTCTTTTACAATGCTGACCTGGCCAAGAAGGCACCAACAACTATATGTCAGGGCATGACAAAGACAGTATTTACAGTCCAAACACACTGCTTGCTAGCAGAGCTCGCAAAGGTAGTGAGCACACTCACCAAATAAGAATAAAAATTCAGGTGCACGGCACAAAAGTAATAGTCAATAAACAAGGAACGCCGGCACGCAATGAATGTCCTTTCAAGGTTTTATTCCGTCATCGAGACCTTACAACGGACGTTTCAGCCAACAGGTCTTCTTCAGCGTTGTGATGCATAAGGCGGAAATCACAATTATATACAGGTAGCATCCGGAAACACAATCAATTAAGCCAACAAATTAAGCAAAACGTTTATTTCCAAATACACCACGAAACAGTACTATAGGAAACAAATACAACTATTATTACATAGAAGATATGTGAAACATAAAGCAGATGCTTTGGAAGCTCTTAATGCTGCATATGAAGTAGTAAGCTCCATACAAGCAGAAAAAAGGCCCGTGCTTCCCCGTTTTTTTCTGCTTGTATGGAGCTTACTACTTCATATGCAGCATTAAGAGCTTCCAAAGCATCCAAAGCATCTGCTTTATGTTTCACATATCTTATATCAGTTTGGAGGCCTGGCTTCAGTTCTCAGCAGTTCTCACTATGGCCTATGATAAATTGGGTTCTAATAAATGGGTTATTCCTTGGCCCCTGCTATGCTAACTTCCACCAAGTTTCATAAAAATCGGAACAATCCAACAGACAGATAGACCGCACCGAAAACACACACCACAGACAAGCAATAGTGAGCAATAGTTTATTTTTTACCCACTCTCTCTTCTCCCAAAGGAATACCAGAGGGAATTCCCGGACATCCCCATCGGATATTCTGGACACGAGCGGGGAATCTACATATCGGTGGCCGCTGTGGCGATGGGGGCAAAGGTCGTGGAGCGCCACGTAACTTTGGACAAGACCTGGAAGGGAAATGACCACGAGGCGTCCCTGGAGCCCGCGGAGCTGGCTGAGCTGGTCCGATCCATCCGGCTGGTGGAGACCGCGATGGGAACGCCCACCAAGCTGATGCTACCCTGTGAGAAGACCTGCCATGACAAGGTGGGTCCACTTTAGTATTTCATTACATTTTGTGTTACTATATCAAACTGTCCCCCTGCGCCTGCTCACATTCTCCCAGCCGGTCGGGCAAGAGAGCAGGGATGATGTAGTTTTGTAGGCCAATTAACCCAGAAGTGATGCACTGCTTCCCTTGTCGGGCAGTCAGTGGGATTTCTGAGTGGAGTTATCAGTTAGCCTCCACAGTCCCTTGTCTAAACACTAGTGAGGTAAATATTATTGATATTATTAATATTAAGCTGAGAAGCAGTTCCAGGGACTTCCAGTCATAATATATGAATTATATGATTCATATTAAAGCAACTCGGAGCAAGATTTTCGATTGTTATTAAACAGTCTAAATTTAATATTGACGCCTCACATCTTACCTATAATAGTAGATGAGACCAAAGCCGAGTGAATGGACGAGTGCTGTCTTGATGATTATAGAGTCTGTGTGCAGGCCGGGCAGATCCGGAAGTGAAACAAAACGGTTTACGGCAGCCACTTCGGCCATGACCACAAAATTGCTTCCAAACAAACTATTAGAATATAACGAGAGAGGTTCGCGAGAGTAGAAAGCCCCTTGAAGTAGCGAGGAAAGCTGTTTTGGGTCTGTTGCTATGGCCGTAAACCGTTTCGCTCTGCCTAGCAACGGTTTACAGCTGCCATAAACCATTTCGCTCTGCCAAACAAATATTAGTTATTAAACCATCTGTGGTTTTGGTTCTCTCTTCTCCATTTCTTTTCCAGCTGGGCAAGTCAGTGGTTGCCAAGGTGGCCATCACCAAAGGCTCGGTGCTGAGCCTGGACATGTTTGCGGTGAAGGTGGGCGAGCCGAGGGGCATCGCTCCAGAAGAGATGCATCACCTGGTGGGCAAGAAGGTCTGTGTGGACGTGGAGGAAGACGACAGCATCACAGCTGCCATGATAGAATAAGGGTCTGCCATGAGGGTTGGGCGAGAGACGCAGCCAGAGAGAGAGAGGGAGAGAGAGAGACAGTGGAGGCACAGCAGCAACACACACACACACATACACACACACACACACACACACACACACACACACACACACACATACATACATACAAGACCACATGCGCACATACACAGTACATGGGAGGATTTAATTTGCTTTTCTGTTACTTTAATTTAATGTTTTCATAATTTAATTGATGGTTAATCTGTTGTTATATATACTTTGGCAATATTGTTTAGTGAACTGTCATGCTAATAAAGCCCCTTCAATTGAAATTGAGAGTCTTTTTCAAGGACGCAATGAGTAAAGCACAAGCTATATAAAAATGCATTACAAACATTCCAGTGCAAAAAATATATGAAATCACATGAAAATCACAGGTTCAGACAAACAACAAGACTACGAGAAGCATTGTGCAATCCCCACAAAATCCCTGGACGTCTCCATAGATTTCCTGCCTCACTGTTCTATGTGGTGTGTGTGTGTGTGTGTGTGTGTGTGTGTGTGTGTGTGTGTGTGTGTGTGTGTGTGTGTGTGTGTGTGTGTGTGTGTGTGTGTGTGTGTGTGTGTGTGTGTGTGTGTGTGTGTGTGTGTGAGATACCATACAGCAGTGGTTCTCAAACTCTTTCACCTCAAGGACCCCTACACTAACACAAATTAGACCACGGTCTCCCATCTGATAAGATTTTCAGCTTTTAGATGTTTTTAGATGTGTCTGAAACCCATGAAGAAAATAGTCTGTCATGTTGTTACTTATGGATCAATCTGAGGCCTGTACTACGTAGCTAGATTAATGCTTTATCTGAGTAAGTTTGAGTTTGAACCTGGTTTAGCCTTACTACAAAGCAAGTTAAGTTCTAACCTAGTTCAATCACCATGGCAACCTACGCTGCAAAGCTAACCTGGTCCCGACCAGGTTAGCTTCAGAGGATAAGATCAAAATCCATGACAGTCCCATATAATCGGCTCTCTGGAGTCACTCACCATCACTCACCATTCATATAAGATCGCCATATGAAAAATAGATTGCAGTCAACTGAGAATAGAACAAGAAAAACATGTGTGGCTCATAATTAAATTAAGCCTACTTACCACTTTGTCTTAACAGCTCAACGATGCGTGGAGAAATATGATCACTATTAATCACCGCAGCGCATATCATATACGGAGCCTCAAATGGAGTGAGGGTGATATTCTCCCACATGCCAGAAAAGCCTATACATATAATATAGATATGGGATAAATATGGGATAGCCCCAATACTAAATATGCAGGCTACTCTTGCATGTTTCAGCTGGAACTGTGTCCTGTAGGCTGTATGCCAATATATGAGCAAAAATAGGCTAGTTTTTCATCAATGAAAACTATGCCTGCATCGTCTCAATTCAGTTCAGCAGTTTTCTCTTTTATATTAGGCTATCATTATTTTATATATGAATTATTCGATCAGTGCAACCACACACATAATGAGTGATAGAGATCATTATTCATTGAGCATGCGTTTCTAAATCGATGGTCTAAATAGGCTTACAGATTGTGGAAATTTATAGACTGAGATTACACATTTACATTTACACTCGCACTTGCAGTTGTCTGTCGATCAGGCAGAGTGGTTCTCGAACAGGAACAGGAAGAGGACGACGATCAGGGCTGGACTGCAATGTAATTCTACCGGTGCAATGGCCGGTGGGCCGCTCGCTAGTGGGCCGGTCAGGTTGGTGAAAAAGTATGTATTATGTATTTGAAAAAAAAAAAAAAAAAAAAAAATGGGGGAGGGGGGGGGAACTGAAATGTACCCCGGCCCGGGCCCGTGTGGCCCGGGCGGTTCCGCGACCCATGATTACACCTAAAACCCCTAGACCGGGTCATAACATGTGGCTTTATAAGTAAATCCCCAACCCATGCGAGCATGAGCGAAGCGAGCGCGAGTGGCCTTCAACATTGCCAGGGAGGTATGTTCCTGAGAAGCAGCTGCACTTGACTCAACTTTTTCACCTCCCGAAATGAGGAACAGAATCGAAGGTTACCAAGTGTTTTCACCAAAAATCTAGATCCAAATTGGTGATGCATTTGTCAGTCCTATCTGTAATGGTGTGATGAGAACCCTTGCCCTTGCTGCCCGCATGGCCTGTCCTATTGCAGCTATGTTTAACTCACAGTTCTTGCCAGCAAACAGTTATTTGAGGAGAAGCTGAAGAGTTTCCACGTTTCCTTTGGCAGATGATATATTTTGAGGGATATGCATCTCTGGGAATCTTGATATCTTTTATGTCAGTCTTTACCAGTCTGGCAGCGGTTTTCACAAGACACACTTTTTCTTCATCAACATCATTATTGTCCTTCTTAGATGCATGCAAACATGCACTCAGAATATTTGAGGCCTTCGGCTTCAATGTAACCCCTTCTGGTTTGCCATTGATTTCTGTAATGATTATTTGATCATCACTTCAAGCTATTGTTAAGTTTTCACAGTTAGGTCTCCAAGTGCAATTTGCTCATCATCATTCTGTTCTAAATAGCTGTCTGCTCTTTTTCTTTGGACAACCATGTTCTTCATCAAAGGTCTGAGGTATTTGTTTTTTGCTACAGATATATGGCATCTGCACCATGAAGATCTTGGGCAAATTAATCTTGAAGGTCTTCTTCCTCTGTGGTGTTTTATGGCAGTTGGCATCCTTTATGTTGCATTACCTCCTCCTTCTGAATTTATCAATCCACTGTTTCCCTACATTCTGTAACACCCGATCCCCTCTCCTCTTCTGTTGGTCTTTTCTGAAAGTCTTCTTCTTCTTCTTCTAATGGCTTTCTGGCAGACTGATTGATGCCTTGTCCTAAAAGGAAACATAAGTGGGCGGGCGGCGTGTGTGCCACGATTGGGATGTCACGATTGTCATGTATCAGTGATGTCATCAGTGATGTCACTTGAGCAATTGTGATGTCATCAGTGATGTCACATGAGCAATTGTGATGTCATCAGTGATTTCACTCGAGCAATTGTGATGTCATCAGTGATGTAATAAATCCTTCTTCTGTGGTGTTTTATGGCAGTTGGCATCCTTTATGTTGCATTACCGCCTGGCTGAGGCTTTATAAGTGGTTGGAGTATAAGTAGGGAGAAGAGCACAAGTGGTAGGCTACATCATCTCCAGAGTAAGTGTTTATTAGTGGCTGGGCCAGCGAAGCGGCAAGGCCACTTATTGTGTTTGCCCCTATTATTAGTCTTCTTCTTCTCCCAGGAAGTTGGACTTCCCATGTATGAAAATAAACCAAATTTGCACAAAGGTCCAGGCCCATGCCAAACTTCGTTGACGCGAATTTGGTGCCAATAGTCCTGATGGTGGCGCTACAGCGACCGTCTAAAGTTTAAAATTTTGAAAATTCATAACAAATCAGGCCTATGTGCTACGACTTTGCAACTTTCAACGAAATGTGGGCCCAAGTGAGGAGACACTTTTGTACACTGCAACCTATGGCCAATTATGAAGTCTAAAGACTGCAAAACTGCAAAAACTGTCAAACTAATTAAACCCTACTCCCACATTTTTTCTTCAAACCACACCAAACTTAAGCATCTGCATCGTTAGACTGTCCTACACAAAAGTTTCAAACAGATTTTCGATTGATCAAAAATTTAGCCCACAGTGCATCAAAATGTTGAATGTATAGCCTAAAGAGCATCTTAATAGGTTGTATTTGTGATGTCATCAGTCACTCGAGCAATTGTGATGCCATCAGTGATGTCACTCGAGCGTGATGTAATCAGTGATGTCATAAATACTTCCTGGCTCACCCTATATAAGTGGAAGCAGTGTGTGTTTTTACACGCAAGCATCCAGTCCCATAAAACACCACCAGCAAGTATCCAGTCTGTCCATAAGAGGAAAAAGCAGCTCCTGCTGGTACAGTATATCAGTTGTGTGACCCCACAGACCTGCAGCGTAGGACCGAAGAGATACAAACTCCCCAGGTGGCTATTAATCACTCAGCCTCCCTCTCCATCTAACATCAACTCCGCCAGTACCTCATCCACTCTACAACAGTGAGGCAAGTAACTACTACTTTTGTTTGTGAATATACTGATTCCTACTTGTATTGGTGTGAGATGCCTCGCAACAAAAAACGGAATCAGATGATGAAAAAGCTACATGCTGCAAAGAAACCTGAACCTGCTTTGAATCCCTTAGTTTTAGCTATGCAATGTTGTAAGCAGACTGGATGGCATGCAGCAGAAGCAGATGATAGAACGCTCATCCATAAGAGACTTGAGACTTGACTTGGACTTGTGACCAAAGACGTGAGACTTGACTTGGAGGATCATAGCTAAAAGACTTCAGCCTTGACTCGGGGACTCTAGCTCAAAGCCTTGAGACTTGCCCGGCCACGTCCCATTGCTGCGCAGCAGCTATAATTGTTTATTTATGTTTGTTTATTGTTTATTTGCACAAAGAAAATGAATAACAACAGATAGTACCTTAGAAAGTATCTTAATAAGCTATTATTAAGCTATACCTATTAGTAAGCTATTAGCTGAGTGCTTATTAAGCTAGCCTACTTTGAATGGTAACACACAAAGACTGTCATTGGTAACAGACGATAAATGGCGGTCAACTTATCCATAACCTTCGGATATGGAGAATACTTAGCCTACCTGTCCACTCGTCTGCATGTTTGAGCTACAACTTGCGCTGTGCCTTGCCAAAATCAAATTGCCTCCAATGCAAAGCAGCTGCTTATGCGAGCTGCAGGGCTAGCTCAGCAAGCTGCAAGGCAGGCGAACTCGCGTAGCGTGCATGATGCCTAGTGGATTAAGATCCTACTTGATATCTTTGAGTTTTGCTATAAGTTGTACCATGTTCATGAGAATCACACACCTGTGGCATTCTCAATCCTCCCATAGGACATGGATGAAAGGCCAGGGGGTCTCTGATTTCGGATATTGATGTGTCCAACTGCTGCTATGTCACAGCTATCAGAGGTACTGGTTTGGCTCTCTGGTGTAACTCCAGCTATAATGCCCATAACATGGAATATGTTGTGGCCATCAATGGTTCTGATGTTGGTCCAATAAGTGGGCGGGGGGTGTGTGTGCCACGATTGTGATGTCACGATTGTAAGGTATCAGTGATGTCATCAGTGATGTCACTTGAGCAATTGTGATGTCATCAGTGATGTCATTTGAGCAATTGTGATGTCATCAGTGATGTAATAAATCCTTCTGTGGCGCTTTATGGCAGTTGGCATCCTTTATGTTGCATTACCGCCTGGCTGAGGCTTTATAAGTGGTTGGAGAAAAGTAGGGAGAAGAGCACAAGTGGTAGGCTACATCATCTCCAGAGTAAGTGTTTATTGTTTATTTATGTTTGTTTATTGTTTATTTGCAAAAAGAAAATGAATAACAGATAGTACAAGTATCTTAATAAGCTATTATTAAGCTATACCTATTATAGGTAAGTGCTTATTAAGCTAGCCTACTTTGAATGGTAACAGACAATGACTGTCATTGGTAACAGACAATAAATGGCGGTCAACTTACCCATAACCTTCGGATATGGAGACTTACCTGTCCACTCGTCTGCATGTTTGAGCTACAACTTGCGCTGTGCCTTGCCGAAATCAAATTGCCTCCAATGCGAGACTCGTGAATGACATGACTATGAAGTTATGGTTTGCGATGGCTGTCTGAGGGAACAAGATGTGCATGAAAACTCACCCTTTTCCACTAACTATTAGAACATATTAGCCACACTTACATTTTTTATGTTTTGTTTTGTTATGTTACAGTATGTTTGTAGGTAGAGCTTTTCCCTAGCCCCACCCCTTTCCTGACCACACCCCCTCCCACCTCCCACATACACTCCCCCCGATACACCTGTCCATGCCCCCTACCCACCTCTCGAATCCAGACTCTCTACTGACTTTCCTATCCCTATCAGCGGACTCTTTTCCCTAGCCCCGCCCCCTCCATTGAGCCGACCCGGATCAGATCCGCTCCAAAATGTAATGGGTTCTTCCTTGGCCCACGCTACACCCTTCTACCAAGTTTCATGAAAATCGGCCCAGTAGTTTTGCCGTAATCCTCCTGCTAACAGACAAACGGTCAGACAAACGGCACCGAAAACATCACCTCCTTTGTGGAGACAATGCCAATTTTGAGAATGTTCCACTACTGGGATTTTCTGGGATTTTCAGTATGTTAAATTGGAAGGTTTCAAGAGCTGAATGCAACACAAATAATTTCTGTTGCAATTTGTTTAAGGTTGGGTCATTTTTTCTCACAGATTCCCTAGACTAAGTTGGGATGGTAGACCCTTCTCACGGGGTCTTTTTTGTCGAAAAGGCAGGGTTAACACAGGTGCAAGCAAAACACTAATGAGGGCTTCACATTTCCACGATTAGAATTTGGAAACCCTCATTAGTGTTTTGCTTGCACCTGTGTTTATTAGACAATTATTTGTTCATGATTGTAAAGCCACAGCACAGTGAAGAGGATATTAATGTGAAGATTAGCCTCTTCATTTTGCTCTCAGAGTGCATCAGATTCATGCATTTTACTTTAAAATGTACAACATTTCTTTGTCCAGCACAGCCCCCCCTAGAAACCCCCCAGTCAGACTAATATTTTTATCCTGCATGGTGCCACCCCTGTTGGCAAAGCCTTGAATCGCCTATGAGTGAGTGAGAAACGGAATCTGAGAAACTGAATAATTACATAATAACAGTATAGGGGGGGGGGGGGCCCTGGGAGCTTCAGTGCCCAGGGGCCCCTGGGGGTGTTAATCTGGCTCTGCGGGTCCTACATGTAAAACCTGTTCAGTGCAGTGCTCCGCCATGTGATGACAATCTTCCAACACTAGATTGTGTGTATGTGTGTGTGTGTGTGTGTGTGTGTGTGTGTGTGTGTGGGGTGAGGCTGTATAAAAACGGAGCGGTGACATGACTCAAGCCTCTTCCACCTGTGACATTCCACCTGTGACATCTCCAGTTTCATCTCCACATCTCCATCTCCATTTAACCCCACAGGTCTTTAGACTTTTGCACCAACTCTCTTATTTCACTCGGCACTTCACGTCCTACATCACCAGGATGCCTCTGCAATTTGAACTGTGTCCTGGTAGAATGATTGGCGGCTCCCACCCGTGCTTCATCATTGCTGAAATTGGACAGAACCACCAAGGAGACATTGAGATTGCCAAGAAAATGATCAAGATGGCAAAGGTAAGCTGGTGGAGGGGAGAGAGAGGTGTCTGTTTAGAAGCTATACCAGTGCTGTTGTTTCACCACCTTTTCCTCACCTCTCCTATCTGATCCTCTCCTCTCATGTGTTCTGTATCATCTCAGGACTGTGGTGCTGACTGTGCCAAGTTCCAGAAGAGTGAACTGGAGCACAAGTTCAGCAGGCGAGCCCTGGAGCGGCCCTACAACTCCAAACACTCCTGGGGGAAAAACTACGGGGACCACAAGCGCCATTTGGAGTTCAGCCATGAGCAGTACAGGGAGATGCAAAAGTATGCAAATGAGATTGGCATTTCCCTCACTGCCTCTGGGATGGACGAGGTAAGACAGATTTTTTATTTTTTATTTTTTATTTTTTTTAAGCAAGAAAGAATACTTCATTGCATTCTTCTAAAAGATTAATGGAACAGCAATACTACAGTGTATATATATATATGTGTGTGTGTGTGTGTGTGTGTGTGTGTGTGTGTGTGTGTGTGTGTGTGTGTGTGTGTGTGTGTGTGTGTGTGTGTGTGTGTGTGTGTTATTCCATAATTCCCACAGATGGCCATGGAGTTTCTCGATGAGCTCGATGTGCCTTTCTTCAAAGTTGCCTCCTGTGATGCCAACAACTTCCCCTATCTTGAGAGAACTGCAAAAAAAGGTATGAGACACCATGTATCAATGCTTCAATCATTATTCCATTCTTTATGAAAGTTACATCGTTTTTTTCCTTTGGAAAATAAATAATTTCTTAATCCTCTTGGAGGAAATTTCAAAAATATATTCTGTAGAAGTATCCCAACCAATAGTCCTATTTTTTTAGTGCATTGATTCTACTTTACTCTACAATTAGGGCACAAACTATTTGACAACACATATAGGAGTATAAAAGTAGCTGAACTTACCTTCAGTTACACCGGTTGCTGGAAAAGTATTGTGTCGTTTGAAATAATAAAAAATGCGAAACTGCTTCTGAGAGTTTTTGTTCTCCTGAAAACAATTGAGACCAGACGGCAGACTAAATAGGGAGTCTTGGGTTCGGTGATGCTTGGGTGCATAGACACACCCACTGTAGGCGTGGTGAGTAAAGTAGGCGAGGTGAGGAGTAGGCAGTGTTGAGGAGTAGTGAACTACATGTAGTTTAACTACATATAGTTGAACCACTCAAACTACAATTTTGGGAAATAAAATGGAAGCAATATATATATATATATATATATATATATATATATATATATATATATATATATATATATATATATATATATATATATATATATACGTATATATATATGATTCTTACCCTAACCTTAATCATTCCTAGTCAAGTCTTTACTGCTTATTTGTCTGACAAAACAAAACCAAGAAGAACACAGATTTGTTTGCAATAAAAATATAGCATTGAATGTATTGGGTGACAATAAACTCAATTGAGAGTTTTTGCTGGCATTGTGCTTTTTTGTAGGCTATTATATTTGATTTCATATGTACCTTCACATTGTTAATTTAATGGTTTTTTTCTTTGTTCTTTTTTTTACAAAGTATTTTGAACCAGTGGTGGAAATGTGGGGAACGGGTGGGAACGGAGTTAGAGTAAACATTGAGAGGGAACAGTAATAACAAGAGGGGAACGGCATTCCTCCTCAGGTTCCCCTTCAAAATGGCTTGCAATGCAGTGGAGAGCAGAGCAGAGCAGTAGAGAGCAGAACAGAGCAGTGGACAGCAGAGCAGAGCAGTAGCGAGCAGAGCAGAGCAGTAGAGAGCAGAGCAGTGGAGAGCAGAGCAGTGGACAGCTCAGTTAGTTCTCACTCCGGAAAGCCGACACAACATGACAATACCAAAAAAGGTGTTCTGTTGACTCAGATTCTGCACAACAAAAACAACATTCATCTGTCTGAGCAATACCCCAAATCTTTAACATTTTTCTAGTTGATAAAAATTATGAACTTATTTTGAACTAAAAATATATTAGAAATGTGTGTTGTTTTATATAATAACTTGAACACTAAATTCCACGGTATGGCACAATCAAAAGTGTCCTCTAATCCAATCGGATTAAAGGAGGGGCAAAAACAAACAAAACAAAACAAGGGATGGCTAAAGTAACTAAACTAAAAGTAACTAATGGTGAAGAGGTGGGTCTCGAGGGTTGTTTTGAAAGTGTCCACCATGAGCTTTGAGGGATGCCCTAAGCTGTAACTAAAAGAAAAATGAAGTGTCCGGTAGGTCATAGCTGCCTTTAAGGTCCTGAAATGATTTGAGACCATCATTGTTGTAAATGTCACCCAATGTACATCCAATACATGGATGCCTTTCCTTTCCCAGTGTGAAAATATTGCCTATGCCCAATAAGTAATAATAATAATTTATTACAATAACTTCTGTCATAATGATGTTGAAAACTTGGCACGCAAATTCAGTACAACCTATAGGCTATGACAAAGTCCCTGCATCAAATATCGTTCACCACTGCTGCCTGCTTAGTCACTATTTTTTTTTTTTTACTTTTTATTGACAGATTATCAAATATTTGCATTGTGTATCCAGAGTATCCAGACATTGCATATATTAACTCTCAGGATTACTTATACATTGTCGTTTACTCTTGATATACTGTCATAGAATTTTGTTTTGAAAAGAGTATATACGAAGAAAAGAAAAGACAAAACCACAACAGCCATCCAAAAAAGTAAAATCTAATGGGTGTTATATATTGAACCCAGTATTCCCATCTTGAGGTAAATTGTTATAATCTATCGTTGACAAATGCAGTTAGTTTTTCCATCTTGTAGATATCCATCGTAATATTCATCCATTCTTTCAAATTAGGGCTTTGTCACAAAATTCCTAATGACTGACAAGATATTAAATAATGACAAGTGGACTTTTGATAACATACAGTGGGTGTCCAACTTTGAACACGACACAAGTGTTTTTATCGGACAGAAGTTTGCAGCGTTTTCTTTCTTCTTCCTTTGGTGGCCCCCATTTTGAAAACACCTTTGCTTCTTCTCTCTCTCTGTTGGCTCCTTCTATTTCTCCTCTTCCTGCTCTCTATCTGCCCCCTCCTTTCTTTCTTTCTTTCCGTCTGTCTGGGGCAGGCCGTCCCATGGTCGTGTCCAGCGGGATGCAGTCCATGGAGACGATGCGTCGGGTCTACCAGATGGTGAAGCAGCACAACCAGAACTTCACCATCCTGCAGTGTACCAGCACCTATCCCCTGGACCCTGAGCATGTCAACCTCAAAGTTATCACGGTGAGATGAATAGAATAGAATTGAATAGAATGTGTCACCTGCAAAAGTGAGGGGCTTGGGATCACCTGAACCGCCTCAACTGACTCCTCTAAATGTGGAGGAGCAGTTAGCTTAACTCCAAATTTGCGCCAGATCACTGAGCTCCTCACCTCCTCACATGATCGCCTTCTTTCCATATGACCATTATGAGGGCTGCAAAAAGACCCAATAAATCAAGCTGTGTGGCTCAGCTGTGTGTGAATGGGTGAATGTAGGCCAGTAAAGTGCTTTGCATAAAAACACTATATACAGTATATCAAATGCAAACCAATCCAGTCCAGTCTCTTCACCATTCACCAACACAGTCCAACACATTGCCGCTGCCCCTAACCAGTGGTCAATCTCACTATTTTTCTTTTTTACCTTTATTTAACCAGATAAAAAGCATTGAGATAGAACTCTCTTTTACAATGCTGACCTGGCCAAGAAGGCACCAACAACTATATGTCAGGGCATGACAAATACAGTATTTACAGTCCAAACACACTGCTTGCTAGCGGAGCTCGCAAAGGTAGTGAGCACACTCACCAAATAAGAATAAAAATTCAGGTGCACGAACAAAAGTAATAGTCAATAAACAAGGAACGCCAGCACGCAATGAATGTCCTTTCAAGGTTTTATTCCGTCATCGAGACCTTACAACGGACGTTTCAGCCAACAGGCCTTCTTAAGCGTTGTGATGCATAAGGCGGAAATCACAATTATATACAGGTAGCATCCGGAAACAATCAATTAAGCCAACAAATTAAGCAAAACGTTTATTTCCAAATACACCACGAAACAGTACTATAGGAAACAAATACAACTATTATTACATAGAAGATATGTGAAACATAAAGCAGATGCTTTGGAAGCTCTTAATGCTGCATATGAAGTAGTAAGCTCCATACAAGCAGAAAAAAGGCCCGTGCTTCCCCGTTTTTTTCTGCTTGTATGGAGCTTACTACTTCATATGCAGCATTAAGAGCTTCCAAAGCATCCAAAGCATCTGCTTTATGTTTCACATATCTTATATCAGTTTGGAGGCCTGGCTTCAGTTCTCAGCAGTTCTCACTATGGCCTATGATAAATTGGGTTCTAATAAATGGGTTATTCCTTGGCCCCTGCTATGCTAACTTCCACCAAGTTTCATAAAAATCGGAACAATCCAACAGACGGATAGACCGCACCGAAAACACACACCACAGACAAGCAATAGTGAGCAATAGTTTATTTTTTACCCACTCTCTCTTCTCCCAAAGGAATACCAGAGGGAATTCCCGGACATCCCCATCGGATATTCTGGACACGAGCGGGGAATCTACATATCGGTGGCCGCTGTGGCGATGGGGGCAAAGGTCGTCGAGCGCCACGTAACTTTGGACAAGACCTGGAAGGGAAATGACCACGAGGCGTCCCTGGAGCCCGCGGAGCTGGCTGAGCTGGTCCGATCCATCCGGCTGGTGGAGACCGCGATGGGAACGCCCACCAAGCTGATGCTACCCTGTGAGAAGACCTGCCATGACAAGGTGGGTCCACTTTAGTATTTCATTACATTTTGTGTTACTATATCAAACTGTCCCCCTGCGCCTGCTCACATTCTCCCAGCCGGTCGGGCAAGAGAGCAGGGATGATGTAGTTTTGTAGGCCAATTAACCCAGAAGTGATGCACTTTCTGGTTCCCTTGTCGGGCAGTCAATGGGATTTCTGAGTGGAGTTATCAGTTAGCCTCCACAGTCCCTTGTCTAAACACTAGTGAGGTAAATATTATTGATATTATTAATATTAAGCTGAGAAGCAGTTCCAGGGACTTCCAGTCATAATATATTAATTATATGATTCATATTAAAGCAACTCGGAGCAAGATTTTCGATTGTTATTAAACAGTCTAAATTTAACATTGACGTCTCACATCTTACCTATAATAGTAGATGAGACCAAAGCCGAGTGAATGGACGAGTGCTGTCTTGATGATTATAGAGTCTGTGTGCGGGCCGGGCAGATCCGGAAGTGAAACAAAACGGTTTACGGCAGCCACTTCGGCCATAACCACAAAATTGCTTCCAAACAAACTATTAGAATATAACGAGAGAGGTTTGCGAGAGTAGAAAGCCCCTTGAAGTAGCGAGGAAAGCTGTTTTGGGTCTGTTGCTATGGCCGTAAACCGTTTCGCTCTGCCTAGCAACGGTTTACAGCTGCCATAAACCATTTCGCTCTGCCAAACAAATATTAGTTATTAAACCATCGGTGGTTTTGGTTCTCTCTTCTCCATTTCTTTTCCAGCTGGGCAAGTCAGTGGTTGCCAAGGTGGCCATCACCAAAGGCTCGGTGCTGAGCCTGGACATGTTTGCGGTGAAGGTGGGCGAGCCGAGGGGCATCGCTCCAGAAGAGATGCATCACCTGGTGGGCAAGAAGGTCCGTGTGGACGTGGAGGAAGACGACAGCATCACAGCTGCCATGATAGAATAAGGGTCTGCCATGAGGGTTGGGCGAGAGACGCAGCCAGAGAGAGAGAGGGAGAGAGAGAGACAGTGGAGGCACAGCAGCAACACACACACACACACACACACACACACACACACACACACACACACACACACACACACACACACATACAAGAGCACATGCGCACATACACAGTACATGGGAGGATTGAATTTGTTTTTCTGTTACTTTAATTTAATGTTTTCATAATTTAATTGATGGTTAATCTGCTGTTATATGCAATATTGTTTAGTGAACTGTCATGCTAATAAAGCCCCTTCAATTGAAATTGAGAGTCTTTTTCAAGGACGCAATGAGTAAAGCACAAGCTATATAAAAATGCATTACAAACATTCCAGTGCAAAAAATATATGAAATCACATGAAAATCACAGGTTCAGACAAACAACAAGACTACGAGAAGCATTGTGCAATCCCCACAAAATCCCTGGACGTCTCCATAGATTTCCTGCCTCACTGTTCTATGTGGTGTGTGTGTGTGTGTGTGTGTGTGTGTGTGTGTGTGTGTGTGTGTGTGTGTGTGTGTGTGTGTGTGTGTGTGTGTGTGTGTGTGTGAGATACCATACAGCAGTGGTTCTCAAACTCTTTCACCTCAAGGACCCCTACACTAACACAAATTAGACCACGGTCTCCCATCTGATAAGATTTTCAGCTTTTAGATGTTTTTAGATGTGTCTGAAACCCATGAAGAAAATAGTCCGTCATGTTGTTACTTATGGATCAATCTGAGGCCTGTACTACGTAGCTAGATTAATGCTTTATCTGAGTAAGTTTGAGTTTGAACCTGGTTTAGCCTTACTACAAAGCAAGTTAAGTTCTAACCTAGTTCAATCACCATGGCAACCTACGCTGCAAAGCTAACCTGGTCCCGACCAGGTTAGCTTCAGAGGATAAGATCAAAATCCATGACAGTCCCATATAATCGGCTCTCTGGAGTCACTCACCATCACTCACCATTCATATAAGATCGCCATATGAAAAATAGATTGCAGTCAACTGAGAATAGAACAAGAAAAACATTTGTGGCTCTGTAGGCTACATAATTAAATTAAGCCTACTTACCACTTTGTCTTAACAGCTCAACGATGCGTGGAGAAATATGATCACTATTAATCACCGCAGCGCATATCATAAACGGAGCCTCAAATGGAGTGAGGGTGATATTCTCCTACATGCCAGAAAAGCCTATACATATAATATAGATATAGGATAAATATGGGATAGCCCCAATACTAAATATGCAGGCTACTCTTGCATGTTTCAGCTGGAACTGTGTCCTGTAGGCTGTATGCCAATATATGAGCAAAAATAGGCTAGTTTTTATCAATGAAAACTATGCCCGCATCGTCTCAATTCAGTTCAGCAGTTTTCTCTTTTATATTAGGCTATCATTATTTTATATATGAATTATTCGATCAGTGCAACCACACACATAATGAGTGATAGAGATCATTATTCATTGAGCATGCGTTTCTAAATCTATGGTCTAAATAGGCTTACAGATTGTGGAAATTTATAGACTGAGATTACACATTTACATTTACACTCACACTTGCAGTTGTCTGTCGATCAGGCAGAGTGGTTCTCGAACAGGAACAGGAAGAGGACGACGATCAGGGCTGGACTGCAATGTAATTCTACCGGTGCAATGGCCGGTGGGCCGCTCGCTAGTGGGCCGGTCAGGTTGGTGAAAAAGTATGTATTATGTATTTGGAAAAAAAAAAAAAAAAAAAAATGGGGGGGACTGAAATGTACCCAGGCCCGGGCCCATGTGGCCCGGGCGGTTCCGCGACCCATGATTACACCTAAAACCCCTAGACCGGGTCATAACATGTGGCTTTATAAGTAAATCCCCAACCCACGCGAGCGTGAGCGAAGCGAGCGCGAGCTTGAAAAATTGGGCCGATTCGAAATTGTGGGCCTGTCTGACACATGGCAGCTTTTTTGGTCCCAGTCCAGCCCTGACGACGATGCTCTTTTCCTGGGAGCGGTGACCACAGGAGATGAGCCTAAAAAGACACTGAAAGTGAATGGCCACGACATAACCTTCAAGTTGGATACAGGGGCGGACGCGACAGTGATTCCAGTAACCGCGAACAGCATGGGCCTCTCACCAGAGCCACGAAACCATTGTGTGGGCCCAGCGGCAAACCTCTGAAGGTGAAAGGTCAGTTCAATGGAGCCATACAAGGACAGGACACAACCAGTATACAATAGGTACTTCTCTGCTTGGCTTTCACTCGGGCTTCTCTATCCAGTTGACAGTGTTATGGAGCTGGAGGCTGACGTGAAGAGGTTGTAGTAGCCCAGAGTCTCCACAGGGCTGGGTTGCCTGAACGGAGAGTACAGAATTAAGCTGAAGAAAGATGCTATGGCTAAACGCTGTTTACTATTCACATTTATTGTTCAGGTTTAGTTGCAAGTAGCCTACAGTAAAAACAAAATAAGCTATTTTAAGAAAGTCTGGGGCCGGTTGCACAAAGCACCTTAAGTTAAGATTCTCCTTAGAGTCCGATTTAAGGTGTGCAAAAAATAAAATTGGTTGCGCAAAATACCCTTAAATCTTCTCCTTAGCCCTAGAACACTAACGTGATTTAAAGTCACACCATCACTAACGTCGGGTGTATTTCACCCGATGCAATATACCCCATAAAACATACTTCTCATCAAAATATCTTAAAGTACAACAATACATGGCAAATTGAGGTACTCTTCTTTTGTTTTTAAATGTGAAATATCACAAAAAACACAAAAAAGTTTATTATGGGCAACACTATAAAAATATGTCAAATTCGGGAAAAATTAGGTAATCGTCTAAAAAAAATAAAAAAAGAATAAAATAAAAAAAACAGGAGCTCCCAACTTCTCCTTGGGTCCACCCATTCATGGGACTTGTGTGGTGAAAAAAAAAAAAGTCACCACAATACCATTAACCATAACCCGAAGATATTTTACCCTCTATCACTAACGTCGGGTGAAAATCACCCGAACACGTAGCCGGTAGAAAAAAACATGAATGGGAGCAGGGAAACAAACCTACATTCAATGACATCAGTGAGTATCCTGAAGGTACCTAAGGACCCGCCCACCTCAGACAGCAGCAAGACAATGAAAATCACGTGAATTCAATTGTCCGGGTGAAAATCACCCGACGTTAGTGTTCTAGGGTTAAAGGGATAGTTCGGTTTGTTTGAAGCTAGTTCGATACACTAGCTACATAACAGTCATAACCGTACAACTACATAACGACATACATAATATTAACGACATACATAACGGCATAACCGTACAACTACCGTATTCCTCCGCTAAAAGCCTGCACAGACCACAGAGCCGCGGTTTACAAAACAGGAAGGCTTAGAAGAGAGACAAAACAGTGACTTACTGGGACGTTTTCCCCAATTTATCCTGGGAATGGTGAAAAAGGTCTGCAGGGCACCCCGGCATTTAGGCAGCATATGCGCAGTTCCTCGTATCTGTCTCGCCGTGCCGCCTGTTCACTCTCTGCAAAAGTTCCTCTTCTGTATCTCTCTGGTTCATAATTGTATCCTCTTGTCACCAAGGTGAATGGCATATCATCCTCGCTATCAAAATCACTCATATTTTCATTCGTGTATTCTATTTGTTGTGTCTTCAATAACAAGCTGGGAGAAATAAAATAACCCAAAATAACAGCTGATCTGCGGAATAATCCAGCAGGCTTTTAGCGGAGGAATACGGTATAGTTGTACGGTTGGGAGAAAAAGCAGTGCCGAATGAAACTGCTGTTTGGCGGAAAAGTAAAGCGCTGAAAATTGTCAAAATAGAGCGTGCATGTACACAGATATCGATTTGTTTAGGTGGGCGTTGTTTTAGGTGGCTAAATTACGTTTTAGTTGTTGACCCCACGTACTTACAGAGAAAAAGCTGGTTTGGCTGCTGCTCTGAGTAGCTACCGGGTCTCGTAACACGCTGCGCCCAGGGTCCAGACTGATAGGACCCCACTTCAAACAAACCAAACTATCCCTTTAAGGTTAAACATTTTCAAGAAAACATAAGCACAAGGTTTAAGGGTGTTTTGTGCAGCCGATTTTATTTTATGGACACCTTAACTTGTACTCTACGGAAAATCTTAACTTAAGGTGCTTTGTGCAACCGGCCCCTGACACTCAACTAAAGGAGGGAGATGTAGTGGTGTCATATGTGTAGGGACATGTGTAATGTATGGATGATGTGGGGAACATATAGGAGAATGGACCGGAAGTAATACAGAGTGGTAAATAAAGCTTGCTAAAAGGTTACACATGTCTCCCATCTGGATACTTACATAAGAAGAAAGAAAGAAAGAAAGAAAGAAAGAAAGAAAGAAAGAAAGAAAGAAAGAAAGAAAGAAAGAAAGAAAAAAAGAAAGAAAGAAAAAAAAAAAAAAAAAGAGGCCAGGTCGTCGATGATGTCATACAGTTCTAGACAGCTAGGCCTGGTCACTACTCACCGATGATGTCATAGATTACTGATGATTTCATAGACAGTGATGAGGCCATAAATGGCGGCCTGGTGGCTAGGTCACTACTATGAATGAATCACAAACGATGTCATAATGTGGGGATGTATTCTACATATTTGAGCAATTGTGATGTAATCAGTGATGTCACTCGAAAAATTGTGATGTCATCGGTGATGATGTTATCACTGAGTGATGTCATCAGTGATGCCTAAACCCAACCTCCTCGTGCCTAAATCCAACACAATCAGAGGCAGAATAGCCGGGTCTTACCTAGACGAGGCGTGTGATCCATAATAATGTGTCACTGACGATGTCATAACCACTGATGATGCCATACATCATCAGTGATGTCATAGACTGAATAGTGATGAGTGATGTCATAAATCCTTCCCTGCTTATTGGTTTATAAAAGGATGACTCTTGCTGTCACACTCCAGACATGGTCTTCAACAACCTTTGTGGCTCTCTCTTACGGGAGAGCGATCAGAAAGCTTCAGCAGGATCTGAGCTCCTCAGCAGTCTGCACTCAAAGAAGAAGAGACTCAAGCTCTTGGTAGTGCTGTGTGTGTGTCTGGTTGTGGCTTGTGTGCCAGTATGTGTTTTCTATGTACTTTCAAGAACACACACCAACCACAGTTTCAGACCCATCAATGAAGCTGCACGACATCACAAGCAGGAACTTAAGGAGAAGGTGGAGCTCTTTAGTAAAGTTAAAGGACCCATCAATGAAGCTGAACGACATCACAAGCAGGAACTTAAGGAGAAAGTGGGGCTCTTTAGTAAAGTTAAAGGACCCATCAATGAAGCTGAACGACATCACAAGCAGGAACTTAAGGAGAAAGTGGGGCTCTTTAGTAATGTTAAAGGACCCATCAATGAAGCTGAACAACATCACAAGCAGGAACTTAAGGAGAAAGTGGAGCTCTTTAGTAAAGTTAAAGGACCCATCAATGAAGCTGAACGACATCACAAGCAGGAACTTAAGGAGAAAGTGGGGCTCTTTAGTAAAGTTAAAGGACCCATCAATGAAGCTGAACGACATCACAAGCAGGAACTTAAGGAGAAAGTGGGGCTCTTTAGTAAAGTTAAAGGACCCGTCAATGAAACGGAATGGCATCACAAGGAGGAACTTAAGGAGAAAGTGGAGCTCTTTAAAGTTAAAGGATCCATCAATGAAACTGAACGGCAGGAACTTCAGGAATCACTGAAGCTCTTAAAGGAAAAAGTGGAGCTGTTGAATAAAGTTAAAGGAAACTGTGATCAAACAGCAGAACACGTTAAGGACCAGGCCCGACACACAGAGAGGAAGATTAATGAGGAGTTTAGGAAGCTTCAGCAGTTTCTCCAAAAGGAAGAGGAGGCCAGGTTGGCTGCACTGATGGAGGAAAAGGAGCGGAAGAGTCTGGTGATGAGGGAGAAGATTGAAGGTCTGAGCAGAGACATAGCAGCTCTGTCATCCGGAGTCCCCCTGGACGCCCTGCCAAAGGAACCACAACTGGTCTCAGGAGCTCTGATAGACGAGGCCAAACACGTGGGCAACCTGCGCTTCAACGTTTGGTGCAAGATGGAGATGGTCTCCAAAACTCCTGTCCAGTCCATACCCCCTGTTTGAAGATCTGCCCAGTCTGAGTGAGCTGGGGAGAGAGACAGCAGCTTCCTTAAAACCCAGAGACTGAGATGTTTGACTGTTGCTGTTCTGCCCTGGGCTTAGAGGGCTTTAACTTATAAGCTGTTGATGTAACAGGCAGCTGAGCTGTTGAGGTAAGAGGCAGTAGATTCTGGTGGGTGGGTGTGTCGATGTTGATGTAAGAGAGGCAGTAGATTCTGGTGGGTGGGTGTGTCGATGTTGATGTAAGAGAGGCAGTAGATTCTGGTGGGTGGGTGTGTCGATGTTGATGTAAGAGAGGCAGTAGATTCTGGTGGGTGGGTGTGTCGATGTTGATGTAAGAGAGGCAGTAGATTCTGGTGGGTGGGTGTGTCGATGTTGATGTAAGAGAGGCAGTAGATTCTGGTGGGTGGGTGTGTCGATGTTGATGTAAGAGAGGCAGTAGATTCTGGTGGGTGGGTGTGTCGATGTTGATGTAAGAGAGGCAGTAGATTCTGGTGGGTGGGTGTGTCGATGTTGATGTAAGAGAGGCAGTAGATTCTGGTGGGTGGGTGTGTCGATGTTGATGTAAGAGAGGCAGTAGATTCTGGTGGGTGGGTGTGTCGATGTTGATGTAAGAGAGGCAGTAGATTCCGGTAAGTGGGTGTGTCTGGATGTTGATGTAAGGGTCAGTAGAGTGTTGGGTGGGTGTGGGTGGTTGTGTCTGGGGGAAGAGCCATACCTGTATGGTCGGGAAGATGGGGGAATATTGTTTTTACTCTGGTTGACCTGGGCAAATATCATGCCATCAGCCTCCTAGGGACATTAGGGAGCAGTGATGTCATCAGTGATGTGACATATTGATGACATCATCAGTAGTGTCACGATACTGAGTGACTATGGCTTCCCAAGCAGGGACATCTCAAACTAGCTGGATGTAGCTGGATGTCACCACTGATGATGTCACAATGTATATGATCAGGGGCCGACTGGGATCATAATTCAGGCCGGTCATTAGATATCAAGCAGGCCAGGCTGATACGGGCCGACGCGCGTGCCGGCGTCCGAAGGGTGGCGGCGAAAAATTTGGGCCGTTTGAAGCCCAATTTGGGCCGTTTGAAGCCAGATTTGGGCCGTTTGAAGCCCAATTTGGGTCTTTTGTAGCCAGATTTGGGCCGTTTGAAGCACAATCTGGGCCGTTTGAAGCCCAATTTGGGCCGAGTCCAATTTTACAATGAGATGCACCCAATTTAACCCTGAATAAAGTAATAAAACCACTAGTAAACCAGTAGGCGGCGCCTGGCCTGCTGTTTTTTTTTTTTCAGGCCAGGCCAGGCCAGGCCACCGAGCATTTGCCCGACGTGCCCGATTATGCAGTCCGCGCCTGTATATGATGATGTCATATAGCTTATGCTAATGAAGTCATAGAGACTGATGATGTCATCAGTATGTGACATTACTGATGACATCACTGCCATAGATATATATAAAGGCTAGATGGCTTAAGGCGGAGTCACCAGCGTCGTTGAACCACCGCCATCTTGCTACAGTGCCTTTCTGGTACGTTCTATGGTAGCTGGTGACCTGCACAGACAAAAATACTCATAACTCGCTGAAATCTTGACGGATTTACAAACGGTTTGGTTTATTACAAGCATATTCCGTTCCCGAGATACGACCAAAAAAAACAAAAAACACAAAAAACACTATTTTTTTGATGGGCTCCAAATTACACCAAAATTAAACCGAAGCATCTATGCCATGAGAGGGATTCAGGCACAAAGTTTCATGCAGTTTCATCCATTTCCCTAGGAGTTATGATCATCTGATTTTGCCATACTAACCCAACAACAGATGCTCATAACTCCTAGTAGCTCCCTGTAGCAAGATGGCCGCCATGCGACGACGTCGCTCTCCATTGGCCGGCAGCACGGGTAAGCTATCTAGCCTTTATATATATCTATGATCACTGCTCCCTAATAATGTAGTCACCTGTCACCTGTAGGTCAGGTGACTACTGATGATGTCATAGACATTGTGACATCATTGTGATGTCATCAGTGATGCAAAGTTGCGCAATTGTGCACTGCGCATGCAAAAGGGCAGAGATGATGTCATAGGCACTGATGATACCTTATGCTAATGAAGTCATAGGGCCCTATCTTCCCAACAGCGGTCATTTTGCATTCGCGCCCGTTTTGCGCTAGAATAACGCCGCGCAAAGCCCTAATTGTGGGTGTGTCAGGCCGCTGCGCTTCACGTCATCTCAGCGCAAACCCCAATAGGCGTGTTTATGCCCATATTAACAGGATTCACCACAAGTTGAGATCACTCCCCTTAAAAGCCACAGCATCACCGCCTGCACATGCAGCAGCTTCTTTCTTGCTTAGCGCAAGCAGAGTGACAGTGTGTGAGAGAGAGAGAGCGAGAGAAGAGGGAGGGAGAGAGTCAGAGAGAGGGGGGAGAGAACGAGAGAGGGAAGAGAGAATTGGAGGATGAACCAGTTCAGATTCGTAATGAAAATTTATGCTTTTGTATAGCCTTTTAATTAGTCGTGTAGGGATGTGTGAGATTTTATTTCAATAGCCTATACCAGAATTGGCTGAGTTTCCCAACAAAGAAGCTTCTTAAAGCAGCTACGAGCAAGATTTTCGATTGTTATTAAACAGTCTAAATTTAATATCAATGCATCACATCTTACCTCTGATAGTAGACGAGACCAACGCAGAGTAGTCTCGCTTGATCCCCGAGTGAATCGGCCAGTGTTAGTCTCTCTGTGGCCAGGGCAGATCAGGAAGTGAAATGAAACGGTTTGCAGCAGCCACTTCGGCTATAACCACAAAATAACTTCCAAAAAACCTGTTAGAATATAACGAGAGATGTTCACGAGAGTATGCATGGCGTTCTCCTTGTTTATGGTATGTTGCTAGGCAGCGCGAACGAGGGAATGCAGGCAGCTGCGTTTCACTTCCGGGTTTCACTTCCGGGTTTAGCCGGTCCGGCGGTACAGTAAGGAGAGAGAGAGAGAGAGCCCCCTGTTGACGCGAGTTTAGACAGACACAGACTTAAGAGAGCAATCTCCGATTCACACAGCTTTGGTCTCAGCTACTATTATAGGTAAGATGTGATGCATCAATATTGTAATTATACTGTTTAATAACAATCGAAAATCTTGCTCGTAGCTGCTTTAAGAGTTAAGAAGCTTCTTAAGGAGTTAAGAAGGCTCCAAAGAAGTGTTTCCCAAATGCCTTCTTAACACATTCACTGCCAGCCGTTTTTTCAATACTGTAGGTAGCTTCTGCCAAGTTTTTTTTTGAGGATTCTGGCTCATCTTTCAAGAGCCGAGGATTCTTTTCTGTTAGGATTTTGTGAACACAAAATATCTCAAAAGAACTAATAGAATGTGTGCTTTCTCTGTCTAAAATAGTTAGTTTGTAGAGTTAGTAGTTATGTATGCATTAGCAGTTGAATACAGCATGGTTTCAGCGTCTGAAAATTTAAGCTGAGATAAATGGCTTTTTGTGAAATTCGATAGAACAGTCACTTTAACTATTTATTTTTGGCATCAGTAAGACGTCAGACATATAAACAATAGTTTTGAACAGTAATTTCCTCCATAACAGCAGGAAACCCCCCTCTCCTTCAAACTCCTCCCTCCGTGTGTGTTCTCCTCCTTCCTCCGTGGCTGCAGCGGGTGTGTGACAAGCGAGTTGCTGTCTGTGCTGCCTGGCTGCCCCTCGTCGGGCGAGTCTGGATGGGCTCGCTCGTTTCTTGGGGTTTCGGTTGAGAGCTTTGATGAAGCTTTTGCGATTCTGGGCTTTATGCTGCGTGTTTCAAAGTGTGTTCCACCCAGTCTATTTTTGGAACCCCCCACCGTTGTGCGCCACCGTTGTGCTCCAGCGCGAAAGCGTTTTCGCCTACAGTATGAGAATGGCTTCCTCACGCTTTTCCCTGCAGTTTTGGCTCGGATTTCAATAGTCTGGAGAGCACTGTCGCCACTTAGTGGGTCAGTGGAATGGGTTGTACACGTTCGGTGTCTCCCATATTTATATAGGAGATGTAAAAGGGTTAGATCAACGTCCCACCGTCAAAAAAAAAATTTTTTTTTTTTTGACGAGTTGACTCGCCATTGGCAGTCAACCGTTGGTTTCTGCTTGACGAGTTGACTCGCCAATGGCAGTGAACGTGTTAACAGAAGAGAGAGAGAAAGAAAAAAAAAGGCTCTTAAGAACTGGAGCTGTCCACCATCTCGATGTGAGAGGTCCTCTGCAGCCCACTAGATGGCACTCTGAGCCCATCAGTGGGCCACGACCCAGTGGTTGAGAAACCCTGTTGTAGAATAACCTAATCGTGGTCATGTTAAACAAGAACTTCTTCTATTAAACATTATTTATTTCACACATGGACTGCAGTTCAAATTGCTTTATATACACAGCATACAACAAAATTGAGAGAAACACTACAGAATTTAAGCGACCTTGGGTTCTGTGAAAGGTGCTATATAAATCCACAAGATTCTTATTATAAAAGGAATCCATTCTGATTAGAGGAATATAGCCTATGGTAAAACATTTAAAACACAAGTAACCATACATACAGGGGAGATTTTCAAGTGTTCCCCAATTTTAAACACTAAAGGGTGCATGAAAGAAAGGAAAAAGGGAAAAACACAAGAGGAACAGTGGACACAAGTATCTCCTTTTGCCTGACGCGGCTGGATCTGCCAGTGTTTCGTCATTAAGAAGGTGTTAAGAATGCCCCAGACCCTTCTTACAAAACCTTCTTAACGAAAGATCATCTTAGCGCTAAGAAGCTTTTGGGAAACGCAGCCTTCTTAACACGTTAAGTGCCATAGCCGAGATATCTCGTCTTACATAATCCAACGCTTGAGTGCCAGAGCCGAGATATCTCGTCTTACATAAACATTTTTTTTTTTTGACGGTGGGACATCAATCAACAACTTTTACATCTTCGAGATCACTATTGGAGCAAGAGAATGTGTATAATCTATTTTACCGACCCACTAAGTGTTGACAGTGCTCCCCCAGACGAGCGAAATCAAAGAAAAAACTGCCGCGGGAGCAAGCCATTCAAGGAAATGGCGAGGCGATTTTACAGTAATCCATTCCAGACTTGTCTTACCCGAGAGCGGCCGCGCAGGCAGCAGCACACAGAGAGCGGAGAGCGATTTGCAAAATAGATTATAGGTGAAACACACTTTGAAACACCTCAGAAAGGCCAGAATCAACATCTGCCCATCGCCCACGCATTCCCCGGCCAATCTTGACTCGCACAAGGAGCGTCCGCACGCAGGCAAGCAGGCAGGCAGGCACGCAGGCAGGCAGGCAGGCAGCAGCAACGCGCTTCTGACACGCCCGCTGTAGAGCCAGGAGGAAGGAGGAGAAGACACACGGAGGGAGGAGTTTGAATGAGAGGGGTGTTTCCTGTTGTTATGGAGGAAATTACTGTTCAAAACTATTGTTTAGAATGTCTGACGGTCTTACTGATGCCAAAAATGAATGGTTAAAGTGACTGTTCTATCGAATTTCACAAAAAGCCATTTATCTCTGAATAAATTTCCAGACGCTGAAACCATGCTGTACTCAACGGCTAATATCTACATAACTACTAACTCTACAAACTAACTCTTTTAGACAGAGAAAGCACACATTCTATTAGTACTTTTCTGAACTTTGTGTTCACAAAGTCCAACCAGAAAATTATGCTCGGCTCTTGTAAAATGAGCCAGAATCCTCAAAAAAAAACCTGGCACAACTTACCTACAGGATGAAAAAATGGCTGGCACTCAATGTGTTAACAGAAGATAATTTTAGGCTAAGAAGCAATCGGGAAACGCATTGGCTTCGTTGGCTTCTTACGGGAGCCTTAAGAAGGGTCAAAGAAGCTTCTTAGCCCTAAGAAGCTTTTGGGAAATGCATGCTTAGGCTAAGAAGCAATTGGGAAACGCGTTTGCTTCTTAAGGGGGCCTTAAGAAGGGTTAATGAAGCTTCTTAGCGCTAAGAAGCTTTTGGGAAACCCAGCCATTGTCTGCTCGGGTTAAGCTATTGTTGCATGGTGCAGGGAGAGAGGTTACTGTATAGCCTGGCCGGTGTTGTGTCAGAAAGTGATTTGGTGCCAGAAACTGATTTCGATCTGCGGGACCGCGCATAGCGCTGCCTCGGTGCCTCGGCAGTGCCTCTATGTGCACCGACCCCCCCGGCCTGCCTACCCGGCCTTGTTCACACCTTATCCGGGGAAACCCCCCATCAGGGCACGGCACACTAGCCAAACACTAAGCACCCCTCCCCGCGCTACACACAGACTCCCGCCCCGCCAGACCCTCGTTCCCCTGGTAATCCAATTCAAAACGCAAATCACTTTTTCGCACAAAACCATGACAAACTAATTTTGTTAAATCAAGGTGTGTTTTTTCTGCAGTGTAGGTTAGTTGAAAATCAACGTGGCATTCTGAGGAGGGAAGTGTGTCCGCGCGCGAGCCGTGCGTAATGTAGGCCTATCCAAGCGAGGATTTCCTCCACTGCGCCGGTGTATACTATCTGCGCTCAGGCGTACACCTGGCGTAGTGGGGTTGTTTGCGCTAAGACCAGCTATTTGCTGGCGTTAAAATTGAGAGCACCCAAGGCCCATTTTTCTAACACATTGCGCTGGAACTCTCTTTGGGCTCAACACATACCGACGGTATCTTCCCCACAGCGCTAAATGACACTTGCGCGAGACACATGATAGGCTAGAGGCCCACGGACACGCCTGGGCCACGCCTACACCTGTGTCATCCCAGTGCAAAACTGGACGGTGGAGGCAGACGATAGCTTAGATGCTGGGAAGATAGCAATAAGAGGCGCGCAAACGCAGCGCAAACGATAGCGCCGTAGACGATAGGGCCCTATGTGCTATCAGTCACGAAAACTTACGCTACATGCATAGCATGTGACGTCACGTTGAAGGCCGGGTTTACCCAGGCTAGATATAGCCTGGTGGTAAACCATATTGACATTATATAAACTGTTTACAGTGTGTGCAGAACAGAAGCCCATACCACAAATGGAGGATAAACAGATCCAGGATCTGTCCCTTGATCTGGTTTGGCTTAACCAGATCACCTAGCCCACTTTTATCATTCTATTTCATTTCTGAAACATATTGATGTAAATCCATTATTAATATTTTTGCTGTTATTATTATTTTGTTATTATTATTATCATCATCATCATACTAATTTCGCTAAATGGCATAGTGAAGGAGGAGGTCAAGCTTAATTTATGGTAGGGCCTTGACGCTTTTGATAAGTGTCTCTCAAAAGAAATAAAAGAGTCGCGCGCCGTTTTTAATTTATACTTCAGGGCAACTACAGGGCCCCTCCCCCCTCCTCCCAGCAGTAGCGTCTTTCCTCTGTTTAACGGCTGTTATATACAGTATTTTCGCCTTCTTCTTGAGTTCAAATCACCATAAAAACATGTTGCCTGACGGCCCCTGCACACATGACTGATGATGTCATCAACATGTGACACTTTTATTCAAACTGAAGGCAATGGGCTTCAGCAATTTGGCCTTAAAATGGGTCAAGTCGTACCTCTCAGAAAGGTCTCAGATTGTGGACATAAATGGGACCTTTTCCACAGCGAAAGCGGTTAGCTGCGGGGTGCCACAAGGGAGTGTCTTGGGGCCTCTCTTTTTTTTACTATATATTAATGACATGAAACATGCCTGTTCATCAGACCTCTTTCTTTATGCGGATGATTCAGCAATTCTGGTCTCCCATAAGGAATTAGCAGTAGTGGAGAAGACTCTAAGTGATCAGCTTCTAAAGGTGGGGACTTGGCTATCTGATAATAAGTTGTCCCTTCACCTAGGGAAAACAGAGGAAATCCTGTTTGGATCCAGGGTGAAGTTAGGTAAGGCACCAGTGATGCAGGTGAAGGTAGGTGAGTCACTCATTTTAGCCAAGGACACCGTGCAGTATCTGGGATGTACATTAGACAAACATCTTTCAGGGGAGGCCATGGCTACAAAAGCCCTCACTAAAATCTGCCATAAAACTACATTTTTGGCTAGAAAAGCTGAGCTGTTGGATCGAGCAACACTCAAGACTTTGGCAGGAGCATTAGTTCAATGCCATTTTGATTACGCTGCCACCTCCTGGTATAATAGTACACCGCAGCGCCTTAAAAACAAACTACAGACTGCCCAAAACAAATTAATTAGGGTGGTGTTAAAGATACCTCCACGCACTCACTTAGTGCCAGCTTTCTTTCAGCAACTAAATTGGCTGCCAGTTGAGAAAAGAGTCATTCAAATCGGGTCTGACTCATAAGATTGTGCATAATAAGGTTCCCAAATACCTCTCTAATTACTTTAATTGTTTCAGAGATATTCACAATTATGTTACTAGAAGAAGCTCTACTGATTTTGTTCTTTTTAGATTTAAGACCCTAATGGGAAAAAACACATTTTTATACTCTGCAGCAATCGAGTGGAATAAGCTCCCTGTGTCTCTGAAACTTATTGAAGAGGAGGGAAGTTTTAGACGGGCCACAAAGAAGTGGCTAGCAAATGGTCTGTCAGAGTAGGGATCTGGCGCAACCTGTATTGTGTCGAGTTATGCTGTATGTTTTTTGTTTTGTTTTATTGCATATTATGTAAATGAATTATTGTATTGGAATGTTGTGAAGTGAATTAATTACTTTTTGTATTGAAATGCTGTCTTTATGTCATTTGTACGCGTAAAATTGTTAATAGTGTATTGTAGCTTGTTGGACCTGCCAGTCTTGGCATCACCCCCCTATCCCCCTTCCCCAAGCCCCGCACCCCAAGAGGATCACAATGGAAATAAGCCTTTGGCTTTATTGTGTATTTAATCCTCGGCATGTGTTAATGTATGTAAACTGTCTTCATTTGAAGCTTTTTTATGTGGATTTTACATTGTGTTAAATAAACTACTACTACTACTACTATCACTGATGACACCGCTGCTCCCTAAGATGTAGTCACCTGTCACCTGTATGTCAGGTGACTACTGATGATGTCATAAGACATTGTGACATCATTGTGATGTCATCAGTGATGCAAAGTTGACAAAGTATGCACTGCGCATGCCAAAGAGCAGAGATGATGTCATAGGCACTGATGATGTCACAATGCCATCAGTGATGTCACTTGAGCAATTGTGGTTTTTGGTTACACTCGGGCAAATTCTATCACCGATGATATCATAGACATTGTGACATCATTGTGATGTCATCAGTGAGTGATGGCATCAGTGATTGAGTGTTGATGTCATAGGCATTGTGAGATCATCAGACTTGAACCCCTGATATTGCCGCTTGCGGCTATATTTTTTACCTTTATTTATATATCTAGGGGAGTCTCACTGAGAGCAATGTTCTCTTTTTCAGGAGTGTCCTGTTCACATTCACACACACATTCACACCTGGAAGCTGACCAGTGCAACAACAGTCTGATCTGCTGGCCACTGAGCAGCTCCATTAGTGCGTTTGGGGTTAAGGGCTTTGCTCAAGGGCACCTCAGTGGTGGTTTTGAAGGAGGGGCAAGTAGAGCCCTGCACGGGCCTCAAATAGGCCCTAGCCGTCCCGGGCCCTACATGGCAGAATTTCAGGCCCGAGCCCGGCCCCGGCCCTCCCCCCTAGCCCAGCCCTATAGGGTCGGGCCGGGATAGGGCCCCGTCGGACTCGGGCCAGAATGCAGGGCTCTAGGGGCAAGCACTGCTTTCCACTTACCCCACCCAAATGTTGCAATTCCTCCTGATCGCCTGTAGAGGTCACTATCCATTAACTCAAAGTCCCAATGAGAATCTTAAGAGCATCTTCTTGGGGTGACACAAAGCACGGAGGGATTGGGAGGATGTGGTGGAAGAAGACAAATAAAAATAAAAATAAATTCTTTTTTTATGTTTTGTTACACATTTGATTCATGATTGTATGGCCTACATTAACCTGTTCTCTTTCACATGGTGAGTTTTTTTAGGTCTTGAATAATAATAATAATTCAGTGGAATTGTCAAAGTATTCTATTGTTGTCAGACAATAATAAAGAATATCACACATGAACATGTTTCCTACCTTTTATTCAGCAGGCTATTATTCTGTCCTGCAATGTGGCTGCAGGTTGAGGCCTTCTCAGAGAGAGAGAGAGAGAGAGAGAGAGAGAGAGAGAGAGAGAGAGAGAGACAGAGAGAGAGAGACAGACAGACAGACAGACAGACAGACAGAGACAGGATGTGGTGGAAGAAGAAATGTTAATTATGTTTTCTTACACATTTGATGTATGATTGTAGCCTATTTGACACGGTCACTGTAGCACAGGCCAGTGCTTCCCCCTCTGTCTGTGGCAGGGCAGCTGTCCACGGTGCTGAACGTGGCAGAGCTCCAGCATGCAGAGGCCGGCTGCTGTCCAAGGTACTAGCTGCTCTTCCAGTGTGGGAGGACTGGAAAAATCTTTCATTTTATGGCTTAATATTTTATAGCCATTTGAAAAGTTATCATGCGTGATTTTTTTGTTAGAACTGCCGAATTGCCTTAATAAGAGTAATGACATAACACAGTAGACACAGGCCTGTAGCCAGGGTTTGAGAAGTACCAAGGTCGTTTTAGCGTGGCGCGGGGGGCCCATGGGGGGCTGTGCCCATCTAAACAGACATCACTTACAGGGTTGTTACTTACCCATTCACTTCAATAGAACTGTCCCCAAAGTCTAGCCCCAATCTAGCCTCAATGCAAAATCGGAATGTTGTGAGTTATCTTTCTTCCTTCTACAACAACAACTACAGCTCATTCAGAATGCGGCTGCTAGAGTTCTAACAAGAACCAAGAAAGCTGAACACATTACACCAGTTCTCAAATCCCTGCATTGGCTGCCAGTAAATCTTAGAATAGACTTTAAAATTCTGCTAATAGTTTACAAATCTCTCAACGGGTCAGGCCCACACTACATCTCTGAAATGCTTCTACACTATGAACCTCCCAGATCCCTGAGATCTTCAGGCACTGGTCTACTAATTGTCCCGAGGACCAAATCAAAACATGGTGAAGCCGCGTTCTCCCACTATGCCTCTCATAACTGGAACAAACTCCCTGAACACATTAGATCTGCCCCTACTCTGCCTATTTTTAAATCCAAGCTAAAGACCTTTATGTTTACTCTTGCTTTTAACTGCTACTAAACTACTGCCTCTCTCGGCCTGTAATTTAAAAAAAAAAGATTCCTGTACATTTCCAACAAATGGACTGTACATGTAATAATAATACTGAAGAGTGCCTTGTAACTTATTTAAAACAGAAATAATGTTTCATGTTTGTTAATTTGAGTATAGATTTTAACTAAAACTGTCGGCTGTGTTTTTTATGTGTGTTTTTTTATATGTGCATTGCTTTGCTGCTTGTTTTTTCGATTATTTTTTTGTAAAGCACCTTGAATTGCCTTGTGTATGAAAGGTGCTATATAAATAAAATTTGACTTGACTTGACTTCTATAGCACACAGAGAGGAAGCAAATTGTTGCATTTCTGATCAAAACTGTCATATTAAAACATCAATGACAGATGAATAGATCTGGGGGCCGGGGCTATTTTTCCTTTTTTTTGGGGGGGGGGGGGGGGTAGCTACCTCAATGGTAGCTACGGGCCTGAGTAGACATTGTCAGCTAAATCTGAGTAGAGTTGTGTTTTTGCTGACTGATATATTTCTCACATTATGTCCATTATCTCCCTGCTGATGTGTTTGAACCTCTCTGCAGCCTGGACAGAGAGAGGAGAGGACCACCTATGAGTTTTTTTCAGCAGCAGCAAGTGGATTCATTGTCTTTCTTCTGTCTGTGTCAGGTAGTGTACATTTAACATTTACATATTATTGTGCTGGCATACATAAGAGCAACATATGGATAAGGTGTAGAATAAGCTTCAATTCCTCGCTGTCTAGCTTGCATTCTTTTTTACTATTCAAAGTATCAATACAAAGGAGGTCAAAGGTCAAAGCCTTACTGTCATTCAGTAAACAGACCCATCCACACACACACACACACACACACACACACACACACACACACAAACAATGCACTGTGCTCCTGCACTGATGTTGCACCTCCCATGCAATATGACCTTTTAATACTCTGTACCGTGTCTATATTCTGCTAAAATTGCCATCTCTAATAACTGTACTTTTGCCAACTTTGTACTTGTACCTGTGACCTTGCCTTGCTAACTGTGTACTCTGTCACACTTGGCTGTAGCTAAATACTCTGTCCATATCTTGTGTTTAAATGTATGCGTATATATTGTGTTATTGTGTTGTCTATTATGTCACGTAACGTGTGCACCACCTACAGTACACCAAGACAATTTCCTTGTATGTGCAAACATGGTGGAATAAAGGAATTGTGATTGTGATCCAGCCTGTGTTCTGGTCATGACTGAAGGCCTCAGTCACTTTAAGTCTTCACACAAACAATGCCTCTTTAACCCTTTAAAGACTGTCACCTGTAAAGTGTTGTGCACATTATGGGAAATGTTATTTTGTTATTTTTGTTTTTTGGACAGGGTTTTATATAGCATCATATACAGTATGTCACATGTCAGACGACAGATAGTAACCACTGAACCACTGTGCTGCCTAAGTTAATTTCCAAATGACTACATGTCCATGATGAGGGGGAAAATGCATCAATCACTTATAAGCTCTAAAATATATAGAGAATCCAGCAGGCAGTTAGGCCTACTACTTTCTTTTAAAAGTACCATGATTTGTGTTTTGTTATGTGAGAATATATGTGACTAGACTTGACTTGACTTGACTGTTTTATTTCTCAGAATTCTGCTCAGTGAGAACGCACAACCTTCCAACAGTGTGAACCCAGAGGTATTACATATCCATGTGTCCCTAGCATGATCATATATTAGTCAAGCCTTAAGGTGCATATTCAGTTAGACATACATGATGAGGTGAACAACTTGAAGGTAAAGAACTGTTGCAATTCCTCCTGATCACCTGTAGAGGTCGTGCATCATTTACTTCAAAGTCTGTGGAAATGATGTTGGGGTGGAACATAGAGCAGAGAGGAATTCAAACCAACCAATGGGATATCTGATATCTGAATGTGAACCGTATCCGTCTTACCTGTTGGTGTCGCTGTCTCTGTTGCACTGATCTGCTGGCTCTTTGGGGCCGATGACGAGGTACTGTGAGCCCTGCTGCAGAGAGAGAGAGAGAGAGAGAGAGAGAGGAAGAGAGAGAGAGAGAGAGAGAGAGAGAGAGAGAGAGAGGATGATCAACAATATAACACATGAACATGTTTCCCAAACAATGGTATATTTCTATATGTATATTTCTATTGTTCTATCATTGTCTTTATCAGAAAATGTGTTATCATGATGTACTGTATGCATGGCCATGGGCTGTTTCTTCTGTGGTTGAAACAGATAAAACTGGAGGACGAGACTCTTTTCTATAGCTAGAATGTTATTAATCAGTTCATCAGTTTGCAAAACAACAAAACTAATTTTTGATAATAAACATGATGATTTGCTGGCTGCTTTCCTGCATGTTAATGGTGTAAAGAGGAAGGAAGCGTTTTTATTTTTAATACAAGCTTGTTACCACAGAAGACCACATCCTGCTTCACAGTGAGTCCTGTCACATACATTGTGTTTAATGTCTTATCTTATGTCTTATTGCTTAACATTTAACACACATTCCAGCAGCCCTCAACCAGTGTTATTATATTGACAAAGTAGGCCTACTACTTTCTTTTAAAAGTACCATGATTTGTGTTTTGTTGTTTAGTGAGAATATGTGTGACTATTTGTAGAAGATATCTCCTCATTTCTCATGGCAGATTTGCCAAATGTCTGTCAACATTATTATTTTCTCATCATCTGTGCCAAACTACCTGATATCTGAAAACGCCCACTAGTATTAAACACAAGCACACAGCACACACTGATGTTAGAACATTCAGCCTGTAACCCACAGCTGACATTATAAACATCAAAAACTTTATAGACTAGAGACTGCCAAAGTCACACCCTCTTCCAGATTCACCATGGGTGGATTCTGATAATGCAGAACCTTCCAACAGTGTAAATCCATAGGTATGAAATATTCCTGTGTCACTAGAATGATAATATATTACTCAAACCTTAAGGTGCATGTTCAGTTGGATCAGGGATGTCCTAACTTTTGTGAATGGATTAGATTAGATTAGATGGCATGGGTTATTAAAACAAAATCACGTACAATACAATTGTCCTCTAAGGATTTTTTTTACCGGAAGCCCTGCTGCAGGTTGAGGCCGTCTCTGAGAGAGAGAGAGAGAGAGAGAGAGAGAGAGAGAGAGAGAGAGAGAGAGAGAGAGAGAGAGAGAGACAGAGAGAGAGAGAGAGAGAGAGAGAGAGAGAATGTGGTGGAGGAAGAAAATGAGGGGGAAACAAATGTAATGTCAATAAATGTTATTTTGAATGTTTTGTTATACATAACATTTGATTTATGTTTGTAGCTATTAGCCTGTTCTCTTTTCATTCTAATAGTGAGTTGTTTAGGCTTTGACTCTAATTCAGTGAAATTGCAAAATTATTTAATAAAGAATATAACATGTTTCCTTTGAGCTATTATTCAACTGTCCTGCAATATGCTGTGAAATCAACATGGCTGTCCTGCAGTTTGGTCATTTTGATTTGATCACCCTACACCCAAACCACAACAATTATATGTATCTTTTTCTAATCATCATCATTTTTCTCAGAATGACGTTATCATGGCAGATGCACGTTGTGTTTCTTCTGTGGGTGATGCAGATAATGCTCTCTCTCTTTTCTATAGATAGACTGATATTAATCACTTCATCACTTTTCAAAACACTCAAACTCATTTCTGCTAATAAACTTCGTGATTTACTGCTGCTGCTTTCCTGTATGTCAGTGAGGTGAGGAAGGAAGCCGACACACTTTTCTTTCTTTCTTTCTAACCAGCTTGTTTCTCTCATGCAAGTCAACCACAAAATACCACATCCTTCTCCACTGTAAGCTCTGTCAGATACATTGTGTTTAAATGTTTTATTTCATGGCTTATTGCTTAAAATTTAACACGCTTTTGAAAAGTGATCATTATAATAGTTATGATTTAATATTATTTTGGAGAACTGCCAAAGTGCATTAATAGTTTGTTCAATGACAAGTGTAATGACAGAGTAGCCCACAGTAGATGGCACATTGCCAGCTAAATATGAGTGGATTTGTAGTCTTCCTTCTGTCTGTGCTGACCCCTCCCCCCCAGCTCATAAACTCTTTGAGGGTCTGGTGGTACCAGAACCTCTCGTCACAGAGACAGTTTCTACCCAACTGCCATCCGCCTCTTTGACAAGACCTTTATCACTCCCCCCTTCCCCCCACCCTGATGGCCCCTGGGCACAGCTGGCACAGTAACAGCCCAGGGTCCTCATCACAGAGATTACTCCCCCCCCCTCCCCCATTATATATTCTGCTTTAAAGGACTTTATTTTATACTTTATAATTTGTGATTGTTTTTTTTTTATTGCTTTGTCTTTCACTATTGATGTACACTGCATACTTGCACTAGGCCTACTGTAAGTCAAATTCCTCGTTTGTAATCTGATTACTTACTGTGGCTGGCTATTAAAGTGAATCTTGAATCTTGAATCTTGTACATTTACATTTTAATTTGAGGCATTTGGCATAATAAGCACAAGGCAGAATATGTGTATAGGCTATATTCCTATTTCCTATAGCTGCCTATATAGAGAGCCGCAGGGATGACGTATTTTTGTAGTCAGAATGCGGAAGTCCCGGACTTCCTGGTTCTTCACTGTTTCTGTCTATGGGATTTTTGAATGGGTTTTTGCCGCAATGCTTCTAATAATCTCTCTGGGCAACGCTGGCTTAATCAAACGTGAACCAGAGTTCAGTCGGATAATCTTCACACATGAGGACCACTTTCATGAGTTTTGTAGCGTAAATGCGAGCCCTAGAAGTAAAAAGCTCGAGCTAAGCTAATTCAGAACTACACACTGTCGCATAGGCTTCCACGTCACGTCAGCGCTCAACCTGGACTGTTGTTGATGTGTGCGCTGCTGTGCACTGATTACCCCGGGCTGAACGGGGCTGAACCAGGTGAGGGAAAGAGAATGTCCGTGTTCGTCATTTGAAGTGATGACGTTATTGACGTATATATCCACATCGACTCAACAGTGTAGTCTCATTTAGCCGTTTGCTAGCTAGCCGCCCGTTTAACGGCACGTAAAAGCTTCAAAACTCATAAAAGTGGTCCTCGTGTGTGAAGATGATATTACTAAACACTTCATTCGCGTTTGATTAAGCCAGCGTTGCCCAGAGAGATTATTAGAAGCATCGCGCCAAAAACCAATTCAAAACTCCCATAGGCGAAAACAGTGAAGAACCACGAGTGTTAGCATCGATGATTTCCGGACTCATGCGGCTCTCTATAACACTAGTAATTAATGCAACATCTGGACCCTGCAGGCACCTACGCCAGGATCCTGTTTGTGGACTTCGGCTCGGCATTCAACACGATCCTACCACACATCTTAGAACGCCAGCTGTCCCTGCTGCGGGTGCCGGCCTCTACCCGCAGGTGGATCACTGACTTTCTAACCAACAGGTCACAGCGGGTGAAGCTAGGGAAATTCATCTCCCTTTTAAAGTTCATCAGCACTGGCTCCCCGCAGGGCTGCGTTCTGTCCGCCCTACTATTCTCCCTGTACACCAACAGCTGCATCTCCCTCCACTCGTCGGTCAAGCTCCTGAAGTTTGCAGACGATACCACCTTGGTAGGCCTCATCTCCAATGGGGATGAGTCCGCCTACAGGAGGGAGATCACGCGGCTACAGAGCTGGTGTAACGACAACAACCTGGCCCTCAATGCTCTCAAAACAGTGGAGATGGTAGTTGACTTCAGCCCGGGTCACGCCCTCTTCTCCATGCTTCCCCACGGTAGGCGGCTACGCCTGCCAGTGACTCTAAAAAACCGCCACAGACTCAGCTTCTTCCCCTCAGCAGCACGTCTCGTAAACCAGTCAGGTATCCCCCTGCTCCCCCCCCCCCCCCCCCCCCCAAGGGGAGCTGCCTCGGGCCTGAACCCTTATCCAAATATTTGCACTGCCCATCACCAAATATTGCACTTTCTTGTCCTGTTGTTCCACTGTATTTGCCTTGTTTTGCACTGTCCCTTTTATGTGAAAAAAGTTTAAGCACTTTAATGCCAAAACAAGTTCCTATATGTTACATAACATAATGGTGAATAAATGATATCTGATTCTGATTCTGATTCTGATTCTGCTCAAATCCTACATTCATCTTTATCTGTCATATAGCCCTTTCACACCAAGGCTGCCAGCAGGGTTATTCCAGGTTGGTTTTGGGTATGAAAGGGTTAACATGGGTTGCCTGACCTGGGTTGGCAACACACCTCCAAAGCCCCAGGGTCCCCACTAATGTTAAGGCACCCATGCTAATAGCCTATGCTAACTGTTATGCATCTCTCCCGGGTCTTATCTGAATTGTCATGACCAGGGATTAACCTGCTGTGTTGACTGACTTGGTGTGAATTGACAAAAGAGCTGAACATGGGCCAAGTAACCCTGGTCTAACCCTGGTCTAACCCTGGTCTAACCCTGGTCACTGGTATGAAAGTGGGCATACAGTAAAGCACAGTAGCCTGTGTTGTGTTGAAGCCCTCAGTTAGTCTTCATACTAGTGATGCCTCTCTTTATCCCTTTACCTAAAGACTGTCAATTGTAAAGTGTTGTGCTCATTAAAGACAGTATGGGAAATGCTATTTTGGTGGAACTGGAATTGTAATTGGTGTTTTGTTTCGTTGTGTTTTTATGGACTTATGTTTATTCATCTGAAGTCTAGTCTAGTCTAAACTTGTTAGCTGTGAACAGCAGCTCTGCACTGCCGGTTTGAATTGAATTGAACTGATTAGTTTATTTGGTCATATTATTCCAGAAATCAATAATCAATACAAGAATTTTCATATAGATCAAACAGGACCAAAAGGTGTAGACTGAAGCCGGGGCTTATTATGTCTACCCTTTTAACACAATCTCAAAAAGTCTTTATAGTGCAAAAGAAAATATTTAGAGAATGAAAGAACACTTTGTGTATACACTTCTGTATACACATACATACTTGTACACTACACGCACACATTCTTCGATATTTAAACACATGATTTTATCCATAATTTTGCGATAAATATATAATTTAATATATATATAAACATATATCTATACATATAGATATATGACCAAATAAACTAATAATAATTAATGTCTATGACATCATCACTGATGATGTCACAATTTCTATGACATCATCACATCTATCACATCATCAGTGGTGGTCATCAGTGAGTGATGTCATCAGTGATGTGAAGTTGAGCAATTGTGTGCTGAGTGACATCACTCAAGCACTCCATATATTCTGGTAGCCTTAGCAGCCAGTATACATCAAGTCTGCTACTCTCATATATGGAAGAATTGTCAATAAAATCAGCCAAATGTGTATGGTGTATACTAACTCAAAGAAACCGATATGTCTGAAAAAGTATTTAATCGGCTATAATCTATCGACTATAAGGGACCACATGGAAATAAGCCTCTGGGATTTATTGTGATATCCTGATTTTTCCATTTTATATGCAGAACTGCTGTAGCCTACTTCAAATAAAACAAATCAACTACAAGCCCAGTATACTTATACTTTCTGTATAAGGCAAGAATACTTATTTTATACTTTTCTTGTGTGTATCTCAATCACAAGTTTAAGTACAAGTACAAGCCAAGTATACTTAGACTTTTCTGTATACTGTGTAAGTACACTTAAGTATAAGTATACTTAAGTGTAAGTATACTGTATACTGTGTAAGTATACTTAAGTATAAGTATACTTAAGTGTAAGTATACTTAAGTATAAGTATACTCAAGTGTAAGTATACTTAAGTAACATTTTTATAAGTATATATTTGATAAGTATATAAAAAGTAAACTGAAAGTATACTCTCTCATTTTAAAGTTTAAAATAAGTATACTAAAGTATACTAATTGTACACTTGTATAAACTTCTTTTTGCTAAGGGAGGGTATTTAGCGCGTAAGATGTGCTTTTCAAAGCTCTTAGCGCAAAGTAATAGCGTGCTGCTGATGATAGGAGAATGCCATCTATCCCCACATGTTTGCGCTGAAATGCCTGGTTTGGCATGTGGCACACCTATGTCCAGTACAATTATAACAGGCATTATTATAACAGCCCATTTGCATTGTGCACGGTGTTAAACCAGCACAAAACCAGCACAAAGGCTAAATTGACGTTTTTGTAACGATAGGGCCCATGGGGTCTTAGGCCTGATGATAGCCTACTGATATTATGCTATCTGGAACCAAGGCAAGGCTCCCTGTGTGTGTCTCTCTGACATACACACAGACACTACATTCAGATGTTTATTGTCTGCAACAAAGTGATGCAATCACCTTCACTGTTTCAGAAAGGAAACCTGTATTTTAGCAGTCGTGTTGAGCACATATGTGCCCACAACAATTTCCTCTGCAAGACCACATCCTTCATACAAGTGCAGAGTTGGCAGAGCATTGTCAGCTAAATAATAGAGGTGTGTCTTTGATGTGACTATATTCTCATGTTATGTCCATGATCTGCCTGTGTTTGAAAGTCTCTACAGCCTGGACAGAAAGAGAAGAGGACCAAATATGAGGTTCATAACAGCTGCCAGTGGATTTCTTCTCTTCCATCTGTCTGTGTCAGGTATTCTATCATTACATTTACACTATACAAATGTTTTTCTGCTGCTGTAAGCCACAACAATTTACATTGAGTGGAACAGTGGAATAAGCTTCACTGTAGTCATGTTAGCTGTTCAGAAAGATCATTGCCTGACGTTCATCACTATCTGTAAAAAACTTGACTGCATTTATTTAGAGCTTGTATCCAAAGCACTTTACAATATGCCCACATTAACCCATTCATGCACACATCGATGGCAGCAAGCAGGATGCTGGTGCGGCCATCGGACGCAATTTGGGGTTCAGTAACTTGCCCAAGGACATGCAGACTGCAGGAGCGGGGATCAAACCACCAACCTTTTTTATCCAAAGCCATTAGTGGGCGACCCAGTCTACCTCCTGAGCCACAGCTGCCCCAAAATACATCAGAAATACTTTATCATTTTGATGATATGGACATATACAAATGTGTTAATCATTGTCTTTTTGTTTGTTATAGCTTACAGTTTATTGATGAATTCTAAATTGTATTTTAGAATTGTATTTTTTACGATATGTAGGCTGATGCAGTTGGGGGGTGGGGGGGAGGGGGTAAAAATTACCCCTTGACGGTTCTAGGGGATATTGATATGTTGGTGGCTCTAGTGATATATATATATATATATATATATATATATATATATATATATATATATATATATATATATATATATATATATATATGTGTATATATATATATATATATATATATATATATATATATATATATATATATATATATATATATATATATATATATATATATGTGTGTGTGTGTGTGTGTGTGTGTGTGTGTGTGTGTGTGTGTGTGTGTGTGTGTGTTATAAATACAATTTCTAATTGTAATATACAATTCTAAAATACAATTTAGAAGTCATCAATAAGCTGTAAGCTATAACAAACAAAAAGACAATAATTAACACAAAGAACATTTCAATAATTATAGAGGAAGAATATTAGTCCTTTCCTGCATTCAACATACAACCAAGGGATTTCATACACCATTCATTATCCATCTACAGTTTGTTAGAAGTCTGTGTATTAATTTGAACGTTATACAAATGGAGAGGTGCAGATTGAGCAGTGGTAGGAGCAGACACTCATTCAGGTTGAGATGAGTAAAGCCAAGTAGAGACGAGCCATGCAGACAGTGCTGTAAAACATGGTGGAAATGAGACAAGAAGGAGAGAGAGTGTGTGGGGGAGTGTAACATGACAAAGGTCCTGGGTCGGATTCAAACCCACAACCTCACACACATTTTCAAAGGTCACTTTATGATGCTCTCACATCAGTGTGACATCTCCATATATGGTGATACTGAGCCTTTGAGTCCTCTGGGTGTGACAGGTGTCACATGATGAGCATTAACTAACAGTTGACCACAATGAACAGAGAGCCTCTCTGAGCAAAGCTCAATTCTATTGGCCAGTTTCACAGCAACCATTTTGAGGTTGTAAAGCACGAGGTAAAGCAGGTGTAACCAAAAATATATATATATTTTTTTTTTGCCTTTATTTATACAGGGAAGGCTCTTGAGAGCAAGCTCTCATTTTCAAGAGTGCCGTGTTACAATCAGTGGTGGACTGCATAATCGGGCACGTCGGGCAAATGCCCGGTGGCCTGACCTGGCCTGCCAAAAAAAAAAAAAAAAAAAAAAAAAAAAAATTGCAGGCCAGGCCAGGCCACTCACTGAACAGCAGGCCAGGCGCCGCCTACTGGTTTACTAGTGGTTTTATTACTTTATTCAGGTTTGAAGTGGGTGCATCTCATTGTAAAATTGGACTTGGCCCAAATTGGGCTTCAAACGGCCCAAATTGGGCTTCAAACGGCCCAAATCGGGCTTCAAACCCAAATCTGGCTTCAAACGGCCCAAATTTGGCTTCAAACGGCCCAAATTGAGCTACAAACGCCCCAAATTTTTCGCCGCCGCCCTTTGGACGCCGGCACGCGCGTCGGCCCGTATCGGCCTGGCCTGCTTGGTATCTAATGCCCGGCCTGAATTATGATCCCAGTCCGCCCCTGGTTACAATGAACATATACAAGGGTTTACAGACAGACAAGATAAGAGCAATAAGAACAAATGATAATCAGCTAAAACATGTGCATTCCTCGTGCAGTGTGTTCTCGAGGAGAACTCTAAATGAGTCCAGAGAGATCCATTTCTCCAGCTTTAGAGTGTCCTGGAGCATATTCCACTTGTTAGGGGCATAAAATGAAAAAGCAGTCTTTGCTTGTTCGGATCTCACTTGTGGCCTGAGGTGAGATCGCGAGCGTGTACAATAACTGGTGTTGATGTGATTAAGAAGTGAAGACAGATACAGTGGAAGCTGTCTAATCAAGGCTTTGTAAATAAATAAGAGGCAGTGCTGCTCTCTTCTAGCTGTCAGAGAGGGCCAGCTCACTTTTTCATACAAAATACAATGATGAGTAAGAAAACAATCACCTGTTATGAAGCGCAGGGCGCTGTGATACACAGTGTCAAGCGACTTCAAAGCAGTTGATGAGACATGCATGTACACAATATCTCCATAATCAAAAACAGACAATATTAGAGATTGAACAATCGATCTTCTATAGTGCAGAATGAAAAACAAGATCTATTTCTATACAGGAAACCAATTTTCCTCCTTAGTTTCTTTACAAGGTGATCTATATGCACAGTAAAGGACAATTTGGCATCTAGCCAGATGCCTAGGTATTTATATGAATTAACATGTTCAATTGGGTCATTGTGCAATGTAATTAGACTCAAACTGTCGTTGACAAGAGGAGATCTCGAGAAAAGCATCCATTTTGTTTTATTTGAATTTAGGACCAATTTAAGGTCAAACAAGGACTGCTGTAGAGTATTGAATGCGGCTTGTAATCTCTCAACGGCCTGAGCAGGGGTGTCCCCGACACAATATAGGATTGTGTAATCCGCGTAGAAATGTACGCTACAACGCTATATAGGGAGAAAAATATTGTCGTACAATAACCTTAATGAGGGCCCTGGCACTGGAACACCTAAATGGAATGGAACCATCATTAATGCATTGTAACACCTGCTTTACCACATCAAAACAGCTGCTGTGAAAAGGGTCTATATTGTATTTCAGCATCATGATCTGCCTGTTCTCCTGTTGAGTCAAACTGCCTCATGGTCCACTGCTCCAATGGAGACGTGTTCCTTCTCTACTCCTCCACACTGTAGCACAGCCTGCCTCCATCCACACAACAACTCACTGTAGACACAACACATTCAATCATCTGGTCCAGCAGTTTACAATCACACCGATTGGCTAAATGGAGGTGCTACAACATGTGTTTACTTGTTACTGATTGGCAGAGCTGAGGCAGGAGGGGCATACGGTTGGCCCATGCTGGGGCTCATTGGTGGGGGACGACATGTGTACTTGATGAACTGAATATGACAGTGCAGTACTGCTGCTCTACTGCTCCACCCCAGAGACAAAACTGATTGCATTTATCTTGATCACCTGAGTGACAGAATGACCAACATGATCTGGCAAACAATCACTACCCCCTAGGGGTGTCACGATATATCGCGATATCGAAACGTCACGATATGCGTATCATCAGAAAAATATGATATCGTTAAAAAAAAAAAAAAAAAAAATGTTTTTTTGCTCCTGTATAATAATAGAACAAATTTAGCAGAATCAACACGCATGAGTGAGGGGGTAGACTACTACTGGCATGGCAAAACAGCTCAAGGGGTACATAAGATTACATAAGTTTAGGGACCATTGAGCATGAGCTATTTAAGAAATAGATTGTATACTTTACTTTTCTTTCACCATGCAACAAACATTTAGTTTGTGACAGTGTGACACATTCTATTGCAAGAGAAGCATTATCTTCCATGTTGTTTTATAGTTATTATAATAACAATTTCCAAAAACAGCATTTGTTTTGTATTTTGTGTATTTCAAATGAAAGACTATTTTTCCAGTATTTTCCCAGGACTCCCTTGAAAAGAGGTTTCGATTTCAACGGGACTCACATGGTTAAATAAATGATAAATAAATACATAAAAATTATTTACTTTTGTTAAAAAGAATATTGTTAAAATATCATATCGTATCGTTATCGTGAACCCAATATCGTGTATCGTATCGTATCGTGAAATTAGTGTATCGTGACACCCCTACTACCACCCCCCCTTTTTTTTAATCAGATATCCTCAATAACAACATTATCTGGCAATTGGGTTTTTTGTAGTTTTCTTGTTAAATTTTACATTCAGATTTTAGGCATTTGGCTGACACCCTTAACCAGAGTGACTTAGACAGTAGAGTGCAATACTGTATAATGCACTTGAATTCTTACATCTTAGATCTGTAATGAGCAGCTGACAACTGCTGATCAGCACTTGTCATTCTGAGGAGTTTGAAGCTTAGCCACAAAATGCCCTTTTCCTCTTGGTACTAAGATCCTCTCTGTTTGACTTCACATTGGAGCTGAGATGATGTCAGCGGCAAAGTGGTTATGGGAAATGTAGTCCAGGTCTCTATAGCTTCACGTACTGCAGCACCTCCACACTGCAGATTGTGATTGTGGTTTGTGATGTGCTCTGTGTTACAGTGGTACAGCCTCAGGATGACTGGGGAGTGACTTACACTCCTACTGAGATCTGTGCCATCAAAGGATCAACAGTGGACATACTCTGCTCCTACACATATCCAGCCTACCTAGATGACCTTACTGTCATGGTTAAGAAGACATTGTGGTTTAAAGAGGAGGGTGGTGAACCTGTGGATGTGACAACAGACTCAGAGTATGCAGGTCGTGTGGAGTATGGTGGTGATGAGAAGAACTGCAGCCTGAGAATCACAGACCTGAGAGAGAGTGACTCAGCTGTGTACACGTTCAGCTTCACAACAAACCATCCAGCTGGGAGCCATACTGCTTCACCTGGAGTTAATCTGACTGTCACAGGTAACTCTTTGATCAGAGCATTTGTTACTTCAACTTGAGTTGAGTTGAGTTGAGTTGAGTTTATTTTTATCTCGAACAATCAACCATATAAAACACAATAAAAAGGATAAAACACAAAACACAAAACATAAACATTTGAATCTAACAAATCTCAAAAAAGCAAAACGTTCGAGAAGGAGCAGAAGGAAGCAAATGCTTATCTAGTCCTGCCCCTTTCTTCACAATATCACAAATCTCTTACAATGTTAAAATAAAAATAGAATAAAGAAAAAACAAATTATAAACAAATCAAAAGAAAAAAAATTACATCTTCAGTTACAACAAACAGCTCCACAATGACAAGTGGCTGAGGGGAGAATTATTTTTATATAAACAGTAGGTTATCAGCACTGTAAGCCAAGTTTTTATTGTCATAAATCTTTAATAGACGTTGTGTTTTGGTTACGCGTCTATAGAGAGCCAAAGTGAAACGTCACTTCCTGCTTCAGCACTGTAGCCTCAGAGATTTTCATCGGCCATTTATTTTCCCATAACAGTTCGTAATGTAGCCCTTAAGCTATGCTTAAAAATAGTTTTACTTTGTGAAACCAAACGGTTCAGATATATTTAGAAACAGGAGAGACCGCATAACATTTCACTCGTAAAAAACTGTGGATTTAAAGTTAAAGTTTTCGATGTTGTTTTTTTTAGTTTTCGTCCGAGTGAAATGTTCTATATTCTCTCCCGATTCTAAATATAGCTGAACTGTTTGGTTTGACCAAGTAAAACTATTTTTATATGGATTTTACGAAATGTCTATGGTTATGGGAAAATAAATGGCGAATGAAAATTTCTGGTACAGTGGTGAAGCAGGAAGTAGGCGGTCACTTTGCCTCTCTATTCAAATGAATTGAATGTTTAGAGCAGTGACATTCAACCCGAGGCTCTAGACTCCACATGTGGCTCTTAGTTGTGGCTCTTTTAAATCCTACTTTAAATACATAAATAAATAAATAAATAAATAAATAAATAAATAAATAAATAAATAAATAAATAAATAAATAAATAAATAAATAAATACAATAAAAATCAATCAATCAATCAATCAATCAATCAATCAATATTGCATTATGGACATAACATCATCACACATGAATACAGTTGGGCTCCTTGAATAAACAAGAGTCTCAGCTTTCCAGTCATACCCAATTTATGTCATTCCAAGACTGTTTCTGGACCCCAGTATGCAGAAATATTCAAATAGAATAGACCAAAATAAAACTGCATGTTGCCAAAATACCTCATAGGATTAGCATAAAGTGTGCATGTCTGTAAAGGAGAGACTTTTGGTTTCCCATATAACCCATTTTCATTCATATCTTCAGGTCAGAGGTCAAGGGACCCCTTTGAAAATGGCCATGCCAGTTTTCCCCCTCACTAATTAGCTTCACTCTAGCTTTCGAAATGAGCCCGCTACCAAATCTGTGACCCGGCCCCGTTCAGAACCGATAAATACTGAGGGAGAGAC
>NC_139626.1:52369642-52384642 GCF_964638095.1 Poromitra crassiceps | reverse complement strand
ACACAGTGGAGAATATTACTGTGAGGCCCAAAACAGCAGAGGGCGCCATAACTCCACCTTGCTGACTATTGTGGCAGGTAAGTAATAGTTCACTCACTCTCTCTGTCTGTCTGTCTGTCTGTCTGTCTGTCTGTCTGTCTGTCTGTCTGTCTGCCTGTCTGTCACACACTCACTCACTCACTCACTCACTCACTCACTCACTCACTCACACACATACACACACTCTCTCTCTCACACACACACACACACACACACACACACACACACCTCTAGACACACCTCTCTCTGTCCTGTACCAGAGGTATTCCATTTCTTAATATGACACACAATCTTATGTAATGCAAACATCCCATAATTTCCCCAAGCACTGTGCATTCCAACAAGTGTTACATGAATGAATGAATGAATGAATGAATGAATGAATGAATGAATGAATGAATGACACACAGAAAATAAGAAAACTATCACTGACTCTTCTTCTGCTTTATGAATGGATGTTAAATGACAAAATACAACACAAAAACAAAGTGTACAGTGTATGCTAATGAGCATACATGGATGTGATTTTGTTAGCTCCTCCTTACATGCTGTGTCTAACCCCGCCTCCACCCCAGCTCCTCCTTTCATGCTGTGTCTAACCCCGCCTCCACCCTAGCTCCTCCTTTCATGCTGTGTCTAACCCCGCCTCCACCCCAGCTTCTCCTTACATGCTGTGTCTAACCCCGCCTCCACCCCAGCTCCTCCTTTCATGCTGTGTCTAACCCCGCCTCCACCCCAGCTCCTCCTTACATGCTGTGTCTAACCCCGCCTCCACCCCAGCTCCACTAAATATAGCTAATGCATAGGAGGTCTCTGCTGCTGCTCTTGCTGGACAGAGACATACCACCAAATATAGATAATGCATAGGAGGTCTCTGCTGCTGCTCTTCCTGGACAGAGACATACCACCAAATATAGATAATGCATAGGAGGTCTCTGCTGCTGCTCTTGCTGGACAGAGCCATACCACCAAATATAGATAATGCATAGGACGTCTCTGCTGCTGCTCTCCCTGGACAGAGACATACCACCAAATATAGATAATGCATAGGAGGTATCTGCTGCTGCTCTTCCTGGACAGAGGACCAAATATAGCTAATGCATAGGACGTCTCTGCTGCTGCTCTCCCTGGACAGAGCCATACCACCAAATATAGATAATGCATAGGAGGTCTCTGCTGCTGCTCTTCCTGGACAGAGCCATACCACCAAATACAGATAATGCATAGGACAATACAAGTTGACTTCTGACTAGTGGTTCTGACTGAACCATGTTTCATGTATTCTGTTGAGACCAAAATAAATGTTGAGAAACACAATCAGCTGTTCACTTGTCCAAGAACTGAGGACCTTAAATGATCCTCCATCTTTCCACTATCACTTAAAATGTCACATTTACACAGAATAATATTCCATAAAAACACAGATTACAGATTATCAATCTGTAATGGACGTAAACATCCTAAATCTCCTCCGTATTTTCATCTGATCTCTTCCCAGCCCCGAGGGAATCAACAGCCATTGCAGTAACGTTAACTACGACTCTTCTCCTGGTTATCTTTCTCCTCATAGGCCAATTGGTCTTCCTCTGGATTAGGTGAGCAATTCTGTTTCACTGTGGTTATGTTCACTTGGGCATTTAAAATCCACTGTGTTCATTTATTCAGTTGTTCATTCATTCTCCTAACCAGAGAGAGGAGGACCTCCCAACAACCATCTGGACCTGGAGGAAGACCAGACAACAGTCTGCAGGTGAGGAAGAGGAACTAAACAAGTCCAAAAGAAAAGTACTTTCCTCCTGCAGTCTGGCTCCTCAGTTCAGACTGCAGAGTCACTCTGTGTCTTCTAGCAGGCTACAACTTGAAAGCTCATCTGACTGAGTATCACTTCATCTCTCTTTCCTCTTCTTCACCTAAATAACTTCTCCTCTCCTCATCTTCCTCTCTTTCTATATTCCTCCTCTTTCACTCAATCAACTTCCTCTCATCAGCGACCAGTGGGAATTGCAACGATATCAAGACAAATGATTTCTTCCCAGGCCCTCCCATCCTCTTGCAGCTTATTTTTCCTAACTGACATCAAATTCATGTACTTAAGCAATATATCACGAGAGCAAGTGTGTTGTGGTGAATATATCCCGCTGATAAGCTGTTATCCCACGAGGCCGCAGGCCGAGTGGGATAACAGCTTATCAGCGGGATATATTCCACAACACACGCTGCTCGAGTGCTATATTGCTTTTATAAAACGGTTTCCAAGTATAATAATATAATAATAATAATACTATAAGTCCGACTGGCATTTTATTCTGATAGAGTCAGTTGAAACACTACTGTAAGGCGGGACCTCTAGCAAGAAGATAGACATGCGGGTGATTTGATTGGATCGTTCTGGAGACTGAAGTCGACATTGGCCAATCCTGGCGCTTGCTGAGAGCTTTTGCAAAGCCCACCAGAAGTATTAGTATAGTTATGAGCGAAGATCGATTCACAAGGATCTGAAAGGTGTCTCCGCCATTTTGTTTTTGAGATACTTTTAGTAAGAGAGTTGCGCCATCATGCGTCCATAATGACTCATTGTAAGGACTAGTGACCCTCCATACAGCAGATCAGGAGAAAGCTGTTTGGCTCGAGCGCAGCGCTGCCTTTTAGTAAGAGAGTTGCCATGGCAACCAATAACCCATGGCCATGGGTTATTGAACTCGGTTACTGGAATTATACAATGGCTGTGAACCAATCAGATTGCTTGATTTGAGAGAGCCGTTTTATAATATTTATTAGAATATAGCCTAAAAATATGATCTTACTATTCAAGTGAAAACAATGGCCATCGTGTAATGTCCTACTTCCTGGCAGGAAATGCGGTCTGATTGTAGAAAAGAGAGTACACCTGAAATCAGAGGTGGGGGGGGCACTACACTGTGGTTATCTATGTTTGTCTTTGTCATATTCATATAGTAGATTAATAGTTGTATAAGTAATAAAAAAGGAGAGGGCTACAATTGATATTGTTGAATATTGGTCCAAGCCTTCTCTTTCTTAGCATCATCTGCTATTGTTGCACAGTTGAAGATGTAAGTAGGTTTAAGGGAGCAGACTGAAATTCCATAGGTGAGGGTTTTTTGTTCCTAAAGGGCCAGAAAGTGAGTTTTCTAAAATGGACAACATGCTTTAACAACAAACTTTAACGTTTATATTTGGCAACCATGCAGTCAAGCTCCTCCTCCTTTATTAAGGATTTGTTAGGTTTGTTTTCTCTATCTTCACTTTTTAACAACCTCATAGTTATGGAATTAATCTGCATCTTGCACGCTACACACGCTTGGTTCCTAGGCTCGCCCGCCCTGCAGCTCGCAGCTCGGCTGCTGCGTGGCCTCGCCTGCCCTATGTCTCCCTCCCTCTCTCTCTCCCTCAGTCTCTCTCCCTCAGTCTCTCCCTCTCCTCTCTCCCTATCTCTTCTGTGTGTGTGTGTGTGTGTGTGTGTGTGTCTGTGTGTGTGTGTGTCACTGATGACATCATCAATGATGTCACAATGCCTGTATGACATCACTGATGACGTCGTCAGTGATGTCACAATGCCTATGTATGACATCACTGATGACATCATAAGTGATTGTATGACATCACTGATGACATAGGTAATTAGGGCAATCACCTAATTAAACAATCCAGCTCTGTCAGGTCACCCGCACAGGTTCTCTTTACACTTCCTGAAAGTTTCAGCATGATCGCACGTAAAACAGAAAAGCCAAAATAGACCAAAATTGTTGAAACAGACACAGCCCACATTGACCAATTTATATATAGATTATTAATTGTTGACATCCCTATTACCATGTATTACCATGTATTATCATGTATTTCAGGTGTGCTGTCATGTCTTGTGACCTTGCTAAACTTAATATTGTTTGTTGCAGATTCCTCTCTCTGCTCCAGCCTCCACATCCCAGCCAGACTCCACTTACCAGAGCCTCAGTCCAGCCTCCATGGATCAGAACCAAACATACTCTACTCTGCCACCAGACCCCACTTACCAGAGCCTCAGTCCAGCCTCCATGGATCAGAACCAAACATACTCTACTCTGCCACCAGACTCCACTTACCAGAGCCTCAGTCCAGCCTCCATGGATCAGAACCAAACATACTCTAGTCTGCCACCAGACTCCACTTACCAGAGCCTCAGTCCAGCCTCCATGGATCATCAGGACCAAACATACTCTACTCTGCCACCAGACTCCACTTACCAGAGCCTCAGTCCAGCTACCATGGATCAGAACCAAACATACTCTACTCTGCCACCAGACTCCACTTACCAGAGCCTCAGTCCAGCCACCATGGATCAGAACCAAACATACTCTACTCTGCCACCAGACTCCACTGACTAGAGCCTCAGTCCAGCCACCGGATCAGGACCAGACATACTCTATTGTTAGACAGATGAGTAGTGGAGTGCTGAGATGCTAGTTTGTAGTATACGTGTATTTGATTCAATATTCAAGATATTTTAATACCCATGATAAGTAATCAGATTACAAAGGAGGAATTTGACGTAGTGCAAGTATGCAGCACAGCAGTCACATCAACAGTAGAACAACCTTCTAGAACAATTCAAATATAAAGTGCAAAGTCCTTTAAAGTGACATATAATGGGAGAAGGGGGGCAGAGTTAAAGTCCTGATTTGTGGGGCTTATTGGTCTCATTGAAGATGCGGATGACAGTTGGAAAGAAAGTGTCCCTGTTTCAAGAAGTTCTGATACTGGCAGACTTCTGCCATGAGCAAGGGCTTTGAGGAGTTTATGGCCTGGGTGGGAGCGGTCGGCCATCATTTTCCAATGAAACCGTTTCAGAATTTTTTGTGTGTTTGTATAAAATGTTCTGCTCTTATTTCCTGTTGAAACAGGATGTTGGGTCCGGTCAAAACGTGGGGAGGGATCATTCAAAAGTGTCATCATCATCACTCAGTTACGGAAAGAAAGGCAGTTTTACTGGATGGGCCCGGTGGAGGAGTAGGACTGTTCAAAAATCTGTATTGTTCAATTTTCAATTGTTTTATTTCATGGCTTATTGCTTAAAATTTAACAGGCTTTTGAAAAGTTATCATTAGATTAGTTAGGATTTAATATTATTTTGGAGAACTGCCAAAGTGCATTAATAGTTTGTTCAATGACAAGTGTAATGACAGAGTAGCCCACAGTAGATGGCACATTGCCAGCTAAATATGAGTGGATTTGTTGTCTTCCTTCTGTCTGTGCTGACCCCTCCCCCCCAGCTCATAAACTCTGAGGGTCTGGTGGTACCAGAACCTCTCGTCACAGAGACAGTTTCTACCCAACTGCCATCCACCTCTTCGACGAGACCTTTATCACTCCCCCCACCCTGATGCCCCCTGGGCACAGCTGGCACAGTAACAGCCCGGGGTCCTCATCACAGAGATCCCCCCCCCCTCCCCCACATATATTTCACTTTAAAGGACTTTATTTTGTACTTTATAATTTGTGATTGTTTTTTTTTTATTGCTTTGTTTTTCACTATTGATGTACACTGCATACTTGCACTATAAAGTCAAATTCCTGGTTTGTAATCTGATTACTTACCGTGGCTGGCTATTAAAGTGAATCTTGAATCTTGTACATTTAATTTTAATTTGAGGCATTTTGCATAATAGGCACAAGGGAGAATATGTGTATAGGCTATATTCCTATTTCCTATAGCGGCCTATATATTACACTAGTAATTAGGCTGCTCAAAGCATCAATACTAAGGAGTTCAAAGGTCAAAGCCTCCCTGTCCTGATGACCATCAGTCTCTTTGTACAAGATGCAAAAAAGGCTGTGTTGTGATGATTTGGTGCATGGCTCTACAATAGAAGACCTCGTCTGTTCCTTTAAACCTGGAGGTTCCTGAGTATCTGTGTGCTTTGTTTTAGTGCTCAAATCCTACATTCATCTTTATCAGTCATATAGCCCTTTCACACCAAGGCTCCCAGCAGGGTTATTCCAGGTTGGTTTTGGGTATGAAAGGGTTAACATGGGTTGCCTGACCTGGTTTGGCAACCCACCTCCAAAGCCCCAGGGTCCCCACTAATGTTCAGGCACCCATGCTAATAGCCTATGCAAACAGTTATGCATCTCTCCCTTATCTGAAATGGCATTACCAGGGATTAACCTGCTGTGTTGACTGACTTGGTGTGAATTGAAAAAAGAGCTGAACATGGGCCAAGTAACCCTGGTCTAACCCTGGTCTAACCCTGATCTAACCCTGGTCTAACCCTGGTCACTGGTATGAAAGTGGGCATACAGTAAAGCACAGTAGCCTGTGTTGTGTTGAAGCCCTCAGTTAGTCTTCACACTAGTGATGCCTCTCTTTATCCCTTTACCTAAAGACTGTCAATTGTAAAGTGTTGTGCTCATTAAAGACAGTATGGGAAATGCTATTTTGGTGCAACTGGAATTGTAATTGGTGTTTTGTTTCGTTGTGTTTTTATGGACTTATGTTTATTCATCTGAAGTCTAGTCTAGTCTAAACTTGTTAGCTGTGAACAGCAGCTCTGCACTGCCGGTTGGTCCACATAGACTTTAGCAGCAAATCGGATTTGCCTGAAATGTGATCATGGCCTAAGTGAAATTGTTAAAACCCATCCTCATTTTGCCGTTAATCTGTGTAAATCCATGTCGTCCAGGTGGTCCCAAGAACACCTCAGTGTTGGTGAGTCCCTCTGGTGAAACAATGGAGGGCAGTTCATTGACTCTGAGCTGCAGTGATGCCAACCCAGCAGCTACCTACACCTGGTAGAAGGAGAATGACGCCTCTCCAAAAGCATCAGGACAGACCTTCACCATCACTGACATCACATCTGAACACAGTGGAGAATATTACTGTGAGGCCAGGAATTCATTAGGAGCTACAAATTATTCTACCCATCTTATCACTCTAGATTAATTCTGTAAAGAAAATTATTTGAGGTGAAGTTTTCATGTTTTTGTTTCATTACTGTTAATAATAATTATATCTTTAGTTGATTGAAATCATGTTATATTGTAATATGTTACAATCATATGTGGGGTTTGACTGATGTGAACTTTTAAATGCTGATATGAGTTATTTTTAGATTGAATACACTGGTATTTTGTGTCATTTTTTTAATGCCAGAAAATGACAGGCATTCCGTGGAGTGTGCGTGTGCGTGTGTGTGTGTGTGTGTGTGTGTGTGTGTGTGTGTGTGTGTGTGTGTGTGTGTGTGTGTGTGTGTGTGTGTGTGTGTGTGTGTGTGTGTGTGTGGATGTGTTGGATTGGTGGAGACATGTCTTATGCTGAGTTTTGCACCCACGCCGGGCAGCAGCTAAACGCATCCCCACCTCACGGGAGCATATTGTAATGATTTATACAGAAATGTAACTGTTTAAAAGTGATATAATTGTCTGGGTTGACGTGACCTCCCTGTTTCTAAGTTAAAACAGCCCCGAAATATGGTGGGGATGCAATTGTTCTTGGCGGCGGGGATGCGGAAACGCTCACGGCACCTGCCGCAGGTGCAAATCAGAGCCGTGCCAAATCATCTGCACCCCAAAAATGCCAGCGCAAACGGGATGTGGGCAGTCTTAAGTACCAGAATTATTCACAGGTGTGGCCAGGCAATGCCTGGGTGTTACATCAATCAAACCAATCAGATTCTCGTCTCACAATCGCTGTGTTTGCACGAGGCATTAATATGCTGTAATTCGCTCCATTCGTAATAGAGTGGATTTACTTGTGCCGAGGACAGAGAGAGATAGAGAGAGCTTGTTGACAGATCATCTGTGGTGCCAACGACCCTCTGGGTCCGGGGTATGGGATAGGTGAAGGTGAAGGTGAATAGCCTATTGCAAGTAAGCTAAGGTCCATTGGCCAACAAGTTTTCTCAATTAATTTCCCTCTTTGCGATGTGATAAATGTTTCTCAGTGAGTTATAGTTGATTGTCTCACTGAATTATCTGCTAATACTCAATTTTAGCAGCAGAATTTGATGTCCTGGCGTGGCACGTCCGTGCGTAATGACATATCCAAAAGGAATTTTACTCTGCACTGCGCTGCACAGCACAGAGATTATGGTGCGCTCATGCGCAGCAAGGTATTTAGTGCGTAAGATGCGCTTTTCAAAGCTCTTAGCGCAAAGTAATAGCGTGCTGCTGATGATAGGAGAATGCCATCTATCCCCACATGTTTGCGCTGAAACGCCTGGTTTGGCATGTGGCACGCCTATGTCCAGTACAATTATAACAGGCATGCGCTTCTGCACTCCCCCAATTTGCATTGTGCACGGCGTCAAACGAGTGCAAAACCAGCACAAAGGCTAAATTACCGCTTTTGCGACGATAGTTAGGCCTAATGATAGCCTACTGATATGCTATCTGGAACCAAGGCAAGGCTCCCTGTGTGTGTCTCTCTGACATACACACAGACATGACATTCAGACGTTTATTGTCTGCAACAAAGTGATGCAATCACCTTCACTGTTTCAGAAAGGAAACCTGTATTTTAGCAGTCGTGTTGAGCACATATGTGCCCACAACAATTTCCTCTGCAAGACCACATCCTTCATACAAGTGCAGAGTGGGCAGGGCATTGTCAGCTAAATAATAGAGGTGTGTCTTTGATGTGACTATATTCTCACGTTATGTCCATGATCTGCCTGTGTTTGAACGTCTCTACAGCCTGGACAGAAAGAGAAGAGGACCAAATATGAGGTTCACAGCGGCTGCCAGTGGATTTCTTCTCTTCCATCTGTCTGTGTCAGGTATTCTATCATTATATTTATACTTATAAACTATACAAATGTTTTTCTGCTGCTGTAAGCCACAACAATTTACATTGAGTGGAACGGTGGAAAAAGCTTCACTGTAGTCATGTTAGCTGTTCAGAAAGATCATTGGCTGACGTTTATCACTATCTGTAAAAAACTTGACTGCATTTATTTAGAGCTTGTATCCAAAGCACTTTACAATATGCCCACATTAACCCATTCATGCACACATCGATGGCAGCAAGCAGGATGCTGGTGCAGCCATCGGAAGCAATTTGGGGTTCAGTAACTTGCCCAAGGACATGCAGACTGCAGGAGCGGGGATCAAACCACCAACCTTTTTTATCCAAAGCCATTAGTGGGCGACCCACTCTACCTCCTGAGCCACAGCTGCCCCAAAATACATCAGAAATACTTTATCATTTTGATCATATGGACTTATACAAATGTGTTAATGATTGTCTTTTTGTTTGTTATAGCTTACAGTTTATTGATGAATTCTAAATTGTATTTTAGAATTGTATTTTTTACGATATGTAGGCTGACGCAGTTATATAAAAATAACCCCTTGACGGTTCTAGGGGATATTGATATGTTGGTGGCTCTAGTGATTATATATATATATCTATATATATATATATATATATATATATATATATATATATATAGATATATATATATATATATATATATATATATATGTGTGTGTGTGTGTGTGTGTGTGTGTGTGTGTGTGTGTGTGTGTGTGTGTGTGTGTGTGTGTGTGTGTGTTCTAAATACAATTTCTAATTGTAATATACAATTCTAAAATACAATTTAGAAGTCATCAATAAGCTGTAAGCTATAACAAACAAAAAGACAATAATTAACACAAAGAACATTTCAATAATTATAGAGGAAGAATATTAGTCCTTTCCTGCATTCAACATACAACCAAGGGATTTCATACACCATTCATTATCCATCTACAGTTTGTTAGAAGTCTGTGTATTAATTTGAACGTTATACAAATGGAGAGGTGCAGATTGAGCAGTGGTAGGAGCAGACACTCATTCAGGTTGAGATGAGTAAAGCCAAGTAGAGACGAGCCATACAGACAGTGCTGTAAAACATGGTGGAAATGAGACAAGAAGGAGAGAGAGTGTGTGGGGGAGTGTAACATGACAAAGGTCCTGGGTCGGATTCAAACCCACAACCTCACACACATTTTCAAAGGTCACTTTATGATGCTCTCACATCAGTGTGACATCTCCATATATGGTGATACTGAGCCTTTGAGTCCTCTGGGTGTGACAGGTGTCACATGATGAGCATTAACTAACAGTTGACCACAATGAACAGAGAGCCTCTCTGAGCAAAGCTCAATTCTATTGGCCAGTTTCACAGCAACCATTTTGAGGTTGTAAAGCACGAGGTAAAGCAGGTGTAACCAAAAATATATATATATTTTTTTTTTGCCTTTATTTATACAGGGAAGGCTCTTGAGAGCAAGCTCTCATTTTCAAGAGTGCCGTGTTACAATCAGTGGCGGACTGCATAATCGGGCACGTCGGGCAAATGCCCGGTGGCCTGACCTGGCCTGCCAAAAAAAAAAAAAAAAAAAAAAAAAAAAAATTGCAGGCCAGGCCAGGCCACTCACTGAACAGCAGGCCAGGCGCCGCCTACTGGTTTACTAGTGGTTTTATTACTTTATTCAGGTTTGAAGTGGGTGCATCTCATTGTAAAATTGGACTTGGCCCAAATTGGGCTTCAAACGGCCCAAATCGGGCTTCAAACCCAAATCTGGCTTCAAACGACCCAAATTTGGCTTCAAACGGCCCAAATTGAGCTACAAACGCCCCAAATTTTTCGCCGCCGCCCTTTGGACGCCGGCACGCGCGTCGGCCCGTATCGGCCTGGCCTGCTTGGTATCTAATGCCCGGCCTGAATTATGATCCCAGTCCGCCCCTGGTTACAATGAACATATACAAGGGTTTACAGACAGACAAGATAAGAGCAATAAGAACAAATGATAATCAGCTAAAACATGTGCATTCCTCGTGCAGTGTGTTCTCGAGGAGAACTCTAAATGAGTCCAGAGAGATCCATTTCTCCAGCTTTAGAGTGTCCTGGAGCATATTCCACTTGTTAGGTTCAGAGTGTCCTTGAGCATATTCCACTTGTTAGGGGCATAAAATGAAAAAGCAGTCTTTGCTTGTTCGGATCTCACTTGTGGAATACGCAGCCTGAGGTGAGATCGCGAGCGTGTACAATAACTGGTGTTGATGTGATTAAGAAGTGAAGACAGATACAGTGGAAGCTGTCTAATCAAGGCTTTGTAAATAAATAAGAGGCAGTGCTGCTCTCTTCTAGCTGTCAGAGAGGGCCAGCTCACTTTTTCATACAAAATACAATGATGAGTAAGAAAACAATCACCTGTTATGAAGCGCAGGGCGCTGTGATACACAGTGTCAAGCGACTTCAAAGCAGTTGATGAGACATGCATGTACACAATATCTCCATAATCAAAAACAGACAATATTAGAGATTGAACAATCGATCTTCTAGTGCAGAATGAAAATCAAGATATATTTCTATACAGGAAACCAATTTTCCTCCTTACCGGTAGTTTCTTTACAAGGTGATCTATATGCACAGTAAAGGACAATTTGGCATCTAGCCAGATGCCTAGGTATTTATATGAATTAACATGTTCAATTGGGTCATTGTGCAATGTAATTAGACTCAAACTGTCGTTGACAAGAGGAGATCTCGAGAAAAGCATCCATTTTGTTTTATTTGAATTTAGGACCAATTTAAGGTCAAACAAGGACTGCTGTAGAGTATTGAATGCGGCTTGTAATCTCTCAACGGCCTGAGCAGGGGTGTCCCCGACACAATATAGGATTGTGTAATCCGCGTAGAAATGTACGCTACAACGCTATATAGGGAGAAAAATATTGTCGTACAATAACCTTAATGAGGGCCCTGGCACTGGAACACCTAAATGGAATGGAACCATCATTAATGCATTGTAACACCTGCTTTACCACATCAAAACAGCTGCTGTGAAAAGGGTCTATATTGTATTTCAGCATCATGATCTGCCTGTTCTCCTGTTGAGTCAAACTGCCTCATGGTCCACTGCTCCAATGGAGACGTGTTCCTTCTCTACTCCTCCACACTGTAGCACAGCCTGCCTCCATCCACACAACAACTCACTGTAGACACAACACATTCAATCATCTGGTCCAGCAGTTTACAATCACACCGATTGGCTAAATGGAGGTGCTACAACATGTGTTTACTTGTTACTGATTGGCAGAGCTGAGGCAGGAGGGGCATACGATTGGCCCATGCTGGGGCTCATTGGTGGGGGACGACATGTGTACTTGATGAACTGAATATGACAGTGCAGTACTGCTGCTCTACTGCTCCACCCCAGAGACAAAACTGATTGCATTTATCTTGATCACCTGAGTGACAGAATGACCAACATGATCTGGCAAACAATCACTACCCCCTAGGGGTGTCACGATATATCGCGATATCGAAACGTCACGATATGCGTATCATCAGAAAAATATGATATCGTTAAAAAAAAAAAAAAAAAAATGTTTTTTTGCTCCTGTATAATAATAGAACAAATTTAGCAGAATCAACATGCATGAGTGAGGGGGTAGACTACTACTGGCATGGCAAAACAGCTCAAGGGGTACATAAGATTACATAAGTTTAGGGACCATTGAGCATGAGCTATTTAAGAAATAGATTGTATACTTTACTTTTCTTTCACCATGCAACAAACATTTAGTTTGTGACAGTGTGACACATTCTATTGCAAGAGAAGCATTATCTTCCATGTTGTTTTATAGTTATTATAATAACAATTTCCAAAAACAGCATTTGTTTTGTATTTTGTGTATTTCAAATGAAAGACTATTTTTCCAGTATTTTCCCAGGACTCCCTTGAAAAGAGGTTTCGATTTCAACGGGACTCACATGGTTAAATAAATGATAAATAAATACATAAAAATTATTTACTTTTGTTAAAAAGAATATTGTTAAAATATCATATCGTATCGTTATCGTGAACCCAATATCGTGTATCGTATCGTATCGTGAAATTAGTGTATCGTGACACCCCTACTACCACCCCCCCTTTTTTTTAATCAGATATCCTCAATAACAACATTATCTGGCAATTGGGTTTTTTGTAGTTTTCTTGTTAAATTTTACATTCAGATTTTAGGCATTTGGCTGACACCCTTAACCAGAGTGACTTAGACAGTAGAGTGCAATACTGTAGAATGCACTTGAATTCTTACATCTTAGATCTGTAATGAGCAGCTGACAACTGCTGATCAGCACTTGTCATTCTGAGGAGTTTGAAGCTTAGCCACAAAATGCCCTTTTCCTCTTGGTACTAAGATCCTCTCTGTTTGACTTCACATTGGAGCTGAGATGATGTCAGCGGCAAAGTGGTTATGGGAAATGTAGTCCAGGTCTCTATAGCTTCACGTACTGCAGCACCTCCACACTGCAGATTGTGATTGTGGTTTGTGATGTGCTCTGTGTTACAGTGGTACAGCCTCAGGATGACTGGGGAGTGACTTACACTCCTACTGAGATCTGTGCCATCAAAGGATCAACAGTGGACATACTCTGCTCCTACACATATCCAGCCTACCTAGATGACCTTACTGTCATGGTTAAGAAGACATTGTGGTTTAAAGAGGAGGGTGGTGAACCTGTGGATGTGACAACAGACTCAGAGTATGCAGGTCGTGTGGAGTATGGTGGTGATGAGAAGAACTGCAGCCTGAGAATCACAGACCTGAGAGAGAGTGACTCAGCTGTGTACACGTTCAGCTTCACAACAAACCATCCAGCTGGGAGCCATACTGCTTCACCTGGAGTCACTCTCACTGTCACAGGTAACTCTTTGATCAGAGCATTTGTTACTTCAACTTGAGTTGAGTTGAGTTGAGTTTATTTTTATCTCGAACAATCAACCATATAAAACACAATAAAAAGGATAAAACACAAAACACAAAACATAAACATTTGAATCTAACAAATCTCAAAAAAGCAAAACGTTCGAGAAGGAGCAGAAGGAAGCAAATGCTTATCTAGTCCTGCCCCTTTCTTCACAATATCACAAATCTCTTACAATGTTAAAATAAAAATAGAATAAAGAAAAAACAAATTATAAACAAATCAAAAGAAAAAAAATTACATCTTCAGTTACAACAAACAGCTCCACAATGACAAGTGGCTGAGGGGAGAATTATTTTTATATAAACAGTAGGTTATCAGCACTGTAAGCCAAGTTTTTATTGTCATAAATCTTTAATAGACGTTGTGTTTTGGTTACGCGTCTATAGAGAGCCAAAGTGAAACGTCACTTCCTGCTTCAGCACTGTAGCCTCAGAGATTTTCATCGGCCATTTATTTTCCCATAACAGTTCGTAATGTAGCCCTTAAGCTATGCTTAAAAATAGTTTTACTTTGTGAAACCAAACGGTTCAGATATATTTAGAAACAGGAGAGACCGCATAACATTTCACTCGTAAAAAACTGTGGATTTAAAGTTAAAGTTTTCGATGTTGTTTTTTTTAGTTTTCGTCCGAGTGAAATGTTCTATATTCTCTCCCGATTCTAAATATAGCTGAACTGTTTGGTTTGACCAAGTAAAACTATTTTTATATGGATTTTACGAAATGTCTATGGTTATGGGAAAATAAATGGCGAATGAAAATTTCTGGTACAGTGGTGAAGCAGGAAGTAGGCGGTCACTTTGCCTCTCTATTCAAATGAATTGAATGTTTAGAGCAGTGACATTCAACCCGAGGCTCTAGACTCCACATGTGGCTCTTAGTTGTGGCTCTTTTAAATCCTACTTTAAATACATAAATAAATACATAAATAAATAAATAAATAAATAAATAAATAAATAAATAAATAAATAAATAAATAAATACAATAAAAATCAATCAATCAATCAATCAATCAATCAATATTGCATTATGGACATAACATCATCACACATGAATACAGTTGGGCTCCTTGAATAAACAAGAGTCTCAGCTTTCCAGTCATACCCAATTTATGTCATTCCAAGACTGTTTATGGACCCCAGTATGCAGAAATATTCAAATAGAATAGACCAAAATAAAACTGCATGTTGCCAAAATACCTCATA
>NC_139626.1:52347142-52364642 GCF_964638095.1 Poromitra crassiceps | reverse complement strand
CACACACACACACACACACACACACACACACACACACACACACACACACACACCTCTGTCCTGTACCAGAGGTAATCCATTTCTTAATGTGACACACCATCTTATGTAATGCAAACATCCCATAATTTCCCTAAGCACTGTGCATTCCAACAAGTGTTACATGAATGCATTTATGAATGAATGAATGAATGAATGAATGAATGAATGAATGAATGAATGAGCACACAGAAAAAAAGAAAACTATGACTGACTCTTCTTCTGCTTTATGAATGGATGTTCAATTACCAAATACAACACAAAAACAAAGTGTACAGTGTATGCTAATGAGCATGGATGGATGTGATTTTGTTAGCTCCTCCTTACATGCTGTGTCTAACCCCGCCTCCACCCCAGCTCCTCCTTTCATGCTGTGTCTAACCCCGCCTCCACCCCAGCTCCTCCTTTTATGCTGTGTCTAACCCCGCCTCCACCCCAGCTCCTCCTTACATGCGGTGTCTAACCCCGCCTCCACCCCAGCTCCTCCTTACATGCTGTGTCTAACCCCGCCTCCACTCCTTACATGCTGTGTCTGACATAATTTCTGTTGTGATTGTTGCTTGCTCTGTTCTGTACCTGGAGGTCTCTGCTGCTGCTCTTCCTGGACAGAGCCATACCACCAAATATAGATAATGCATAGGAGGTCTCTGCTGCTGCTGCTCCTGGACAGAGCCATACCACCAAATATAACTAATGCATAGGAGGTCTCTGCTGCTGCTCTCCCTGGACAGAGCCATACCACCAAATATAGATAATGCATAGGAGGTCTCTGCTGCTGCTCTCCCTGGACAGAGCCATACCACCAAATATAGATAATGCATAGGAGGTCTCTGCTGCTGCTCTCCCTGGACAGAGCCATACCACCAAATATAGATAATGCATAGGAGGTCTCTGCTGCTGCTCTCCCTGGACAGAGTCATACCACCAAGCTAATGCATAGGAGGTCTCTGCTGCTGCTCTTCCTGGACAGAGCCATACCACCAAATATAGATAATGCATAGGGCAATACAAGTTGACTTCTGACTAGTGGTTCTGACTGAACCATGTTTCATGTATTCTGTTGAGACCAAAATAAATGTTGAGAAACACAATCAGCTGTTAACTTGTCCAAGAACTGAGGACCTTAAATTATCCTCTATCTTTCCACTATCACTTAACATGTCACATTTACACAGAATAATATTCCATAAAAACACAGATTACAGATTATCAATCTGTAATGGACGTAAACATCCTAAATCTCCTCCGTATTTTCATCTGATCTCTTCCCAGCCCCGAGGGAATCAACAGCCATTGCAGTAACGTTAACTACGACTCTTCTCCTGGTTATCATTCTCCTCATAGGCCTGTTGGTCTTCCTCTGGATTAGGTGAGCAATTCTGTTTCTCTGTGGTTATGTTCACTTGGGCATTTAACATACAATGTGTTCATTTATTCAGTTGTTCATTCATTCTCCTAAGCAGAGAGAGGAGGACCTCCCAACAACCATCTGGACCTGGAGGAAGACCAGACAACAGTCTGCAGGTGAGAAGAGGAACTAAACAAGTCTGTGGTTAACAAAAGTTTATGGGAAAGCAAATTTGGATTCAGCATGATAATCTCACAAACGTGAAGAACTTTTATGACTTTTGGAACGTAAATGTCTTTTTTTCAAACACGATTTTTAGAAAACGCTTCAAAAGGCATAAAAGTTATTCACGTTTGTGAATATTATCCTGCTGAACCCAAATTCGCGTTCCCATAAACTTTTGTTAACCACAGACGGTATTATGCATTAAAGTGAAATCCCCATTCTAAAACCCCATAGACTTTTCCACTGACGAACCAAATGGCGGTTCTGGATAAAGGCTACAAAATATGTCATCCCTGCGCTTCTCTATTTGGGCAATCACCTAATTAAAAAAGTGTGGCTCCGTCAGGTCACCCGCATGGGTGCTCTTTACACTTCCTGAAAGTTTCAGCACGATCACACGCAAAACGCCATAGCTGTGACTGGCCAGACTTCTTGAAACAGACAAAGCCCACATTGACAAATTTATACTGTATATAGATGATTAATTGTTGACATCCCTATTACCATGTATTGCCATGTATTACCATGTATTACCATGTATTGCCATGTATTGCCATGTATTTCAGGTGTGCTGTCATGTCTTGTGACCTTGTTAAACTTAATATTGTTTGTTGCAGATTCCTCTCTCTGCTCCAGCCTCCACATCCCAGCCAGACTCCACTTACCAGAGCCTCAGTCCAGCCTCCATGGATCAGGACCAAACATACTCTACTCTGCCACCAGACTCCACTTACCAGAGCCTCAGTCCAGCCACCATGGATCAGAACCAAACATACTCTACTCTGCCACCAGACTCCACTTACCAGAGCCTCAGTCCAGCCACCGGATCAGGAGCAGACATAATCTATTTTTAGACAGATGAGTAGTGGAGTGCTGAGATGCTAGTTTGTAGTTTACGTGTATTTGATTCGATATTCAAGATATTTGAATAACCATAATAAGTAATCAGATTACAAAGGAGGAATTTGACTTAGTGCAAGTATGCAGCACAGCAGTCACATCAACAGTAGAAGAACAACCTTCTAGAACAATCCAATTATAAAGTGCAAAGTCCTTTAAAGTGACATATAATGGGGGAAGGGGGGCAGAGTTAAAGTCCTGATTTGTGGGGGCTTTCGGGTCTCACTGAAGATGCAGATGGAAAGAAAGTGTCCCTGTTTCAAGAAGTTCTGATACTGGCAGACTTCTGCCATGAGCGAGGGCTTTGAGGAGTTTATGGCCTGGGTGGGAGCGGTCGGCCATCATTTTCCGAAGAAACCGTTTCAGAATTTTGTGTGTGTTTGTATAAAATGTTCTGCACTTATTTCCTGTTGAAACTGGATGTTGGGTCCGGTCAAAATGTGGGGAGGGATCATTCAAAAGTGTCATCATCATCACTCAGTTAGCCACAGAACGGCAGTTTTATTGGATGGGCCCGGTGGAGGAGTAGGACTGTTCAAAAATCTGTATTGTTCAATTTCACACATCAGGCTCCGCCCCTAGCAGGGCTTTGTTGCTACAGCAACTCCTACGAGTGGATCAGCACACTGAAATGTGCGTGTACATACTCAGCCAATCAGGATGAGCCTACTCAACCCCTATGGAGCTGCACCGTATAAAATGGTGCCGGTCTCACTCACCACCAACCACTTTGCTTCAGCACCTGGTGAACAAGTTTGCCATCGTCTGGAATCAACAGCATTGGATAGATAGCGCCCGAGCCAACAGGGCCTACATCAACAGAGAGGGCAGCGTGTGATCCACACCACTGTTGAAGGCTGCCAAGGACCTGTGGTGCTGGGCCACAGAGCACCTCTGTCCTCTCAAGGTGCTGCACAGCCTGGGCCTGGAGAACATGTGGGCCAACCTCATGTTGAGAAGCGCCCCCTGGAGGATGAATGGATTCGAGACGCTCACCCGTTGGGGGATGGATGCGTTTGGACACGCTCCATGGCCATAAAAGCTGTCTTGGGTTTATGCAGTTTCTTCAGGAGCTCCACACTTTTATGCTTTTAAACTTTTGAATGGCAGTTTATCTCCTTGTTATGGTTTATTTTGTAATTTCCTCTTCTTTATATTCACTTTTATCTGTTTACATCTGTCTTTAGTTGCATGTTTGTTTTCTTATAGTATCCATTTATCCCCTGGATTACCTTTTATTATTAGTTTTTAACATTTTGTATTCATTCATGTTTATTATTCAACTGTTTTATATATTTGATTGTGAAAAATTATGCATCATTGTTTTTATTGTATGTAAAGTGCTATAAAAAATAGTTTTAAGTGAGGAAGCAAGGAATCAAATTCTGCAAACTATTCACCTTATGTAGCCCCGCCCACTTGACCCAGTTGTGTTATGACTTCCTGTTCAAAACACCATCTGTTTTTTTAGTGTAAACACAATAGGAAGTAACTGGATGACCCCTGTGTTGGAACATAAGGTGAATAGGCCTATTAATGATTTACTGCCATAGGTGGTAAATATATTCAAACTTCACTCTGCATAGTTTGTTTGTATATTTTAAGATGAAATACATGACTTGTTTATGACATTTTTCAGAAGCCTATTTCATTAAGTAGTAATAAAGACTCAAAAGATGTAATTTGTTTTCTTTTTTCACTCCCAGCTCTTCATCACTCAAAGTATGACTCACTGCTTGAATGATAACACACAGCAGTAAACAATATTATTAAGACTTGAATAGTTTGTTGTTATTGTTATTGTATGTCTATAGACTGTTATTAGCATATTGTTTTTCTCCATCTTCTCAATTCCCTGTGATAATACTACAGCCATGAAACTTTGCACTGTGGTAATTAGACCCACCAGAAATATGTATAACCGCCGTCAGCCTGATGGTGGTGCTATAATTAAAGGGTGGGTTCCCAAAGTGGGGGTCAGGAGCCCCCGGGGGGTCGCGACTCGCGGGACACTGATGGGGAGGTCGCGAGATGATTTCCAGAATGTGTGAAAAAATTGACCTAAATAATGTGTGAAGTACAGAATGTGTGAAATACAATGTTAAATCTATTACAAATAGCACAATTTAACCATAATTGTTAGGTTTAGTTTGTTTTATTTACTCTATTTAGTCCATGTGGGCACAAACATTTGTATGCTTCAACCACCTCCGGGGGTAGTGGAGGTCACGAGCCTCTGAAGCACCGTTATTCGCGGGCTGAAACGTTTGTGGTTAAAAGGCTGTACCTCCCACAACGTCTACCACAACTTGTGTAAGACGAGATCAGTTCTAGCACTGTTTTTTTTGCTTTACTTATTCACTGGGAGTCTCACTGAGAGCAATGCTCTCTATTTCAGGAGTGCCCTGTTCACATTCAAACCTGGTGCCTGACCAGTACAACCAGTCTGATCTGCTGCACAATGAGCAGCTGCAGTGCAGCAGTTGGGGTTAAGGGCCTTGCTCAAGGGCAGCTCAGTGGTGGTAATGAGGGGCAGGCACTGCTTTTCACTTTCCCCACCCAATTGTTGCAATTCCTCCAGATCGCCTGTAGAGGTCACTCATCATTAACTTAAAGTCCCAATGAGAGTCTTGAGAGCATCTTCTTGGGGTGGCACATGAAGAAGGGAGGGATTAATCAAAATCAAACCAACCAATGAGATCTCTGATATCTGAATGTGAATTTTCTGATCCCTGTCACTTACAGTATCCTCCTTACCTGTTGGTGGTGCTGTCTGTTTCACTGGTCCTCTGGCTCTTTGGGGCCGATGACGAGGTACTGGGAGCCCAGCTGCAGGTTGAGGCCGTCTCTGAGAGAGAGAGAGAGAGAGAGAGAGAGAGGTGGAGGAAGAAATGTATGAGGGGGGAACACATTTAATGTTAATTCATATTATTTTGAATGTTTTGCATAACATTTTATACGATAGCCTTTATTGAGGAGGCTATTGTTCAACTGTCCAGCAATGTGCTGCAAAACCTACATGCAAACCACAACACTTAGATATATTTCTATTGTTCTAGCATTGTCTTTATCAGAACATGTGTTATCATGATGTATGCATGGCCATGGGCTGTTTCTTCTGTGGGTGAAACAGAAAAAACTGTCTCTTTTCATAGCTAGAATGATATTAATCAGTTCATCAGTTTGCAAAACAACAAAACTAATTTCTGCTAATAAACATGATGATTTACTGGCTGCTTTCCTGCATGTTAATGGTGTAAAGAGGAAGGAAGCTTTTGTTTCTTTTTAATACAAGCTTGTTACCACAGAAGACCACATCCTGCTTCACAGTGAGTCCTGTCACATACATTGTGTTTAATGTCTTATCTTATGACTTATTGCTTAACATTTAACACACATTCCAGCAGCCCTCAACCAGTGTTATTATATTGACAAAGTAGGCCTACTACTTTCTTTTAAAAGTACCATGATTTGTGTTTTGTTGTTTAGTGATAATATGTGTGACTATTTGTAGCAGATATCTCCTCATTTCTCATGGCAGATTTGCCAAATTTCAGTCAAAATTATTATTTTCTCATCATCTGTGCCAAACTCTACCTGATATCTGAAAACGCCCACTAGTATTAACCACAAGCACACAGCACACACTGATGTTAGAACATTCAGACAGCCTGTAACCCACAGCTGACATTATAAACATCAGAAACTTTATAGGCTAGAGACTGCCAAAGTCACACCCTCTTCCAGATTCACCATGGGGGGGATTCTGAGAATGCAGAACCTTCCAACAGTTTAACTCCAGAGGTATTAAATATTCCTGTGTCACTAGAATGACAATATATTACTCAAGCCTTAAGGTGCATGTTCAGTTGGATCAGGGATGTCCTAACTTTTGTGAATGGGGGCCAGATTAGATGGCATGGGTTATTAAAACAAAATCACGTACAATACAATTGCCCTCTAAGGATTTATTTTACTATCTGAAAACATGAGTTCCACCTGCATAGTTCCTACTTGGTGCTGGTCTACAAACTGTATGATCCTGCTGTCATCATTAGATGAACAGAAGAAAAAACACAAAGTGAACTTGTTTAATGAACCAATCCTGTACTTAAGAGACTTTGGACATGCCTGATTTTAGATACATGATGAGGCGAGGAACTCTGCAACTGCTGCAGACAGGACTGTATAGTACCACTGTTGTTGCAATTCCTCCTGCTCACCTGTAGAGGTCGTTCAATCTTTACTCACAGTCGCAATGAGAATCTTGAGAGCATCTTGCTTGCTTGTAAATACATAATTTCCTGTGAAATGATGTTGGGGTGGGACATGAAGCAGGGAGGGATTATATTCAAACCAACCAATGAGATATCTGATATGTGAATTTTCTGATCCCTGTCACTTACATTATCCTTCTTACCTGTTGGTGTCACTGTCTATGTTTCACTGGGGCCGATGACGAGGTACCGGGAGCCCTGCTGCAGGTTGAGAGAGAGAGAGAGAGAGAGAGAGAGAGAGAGAGAGAGAGAGAGAGAGAGAGAGAGAGAGAGAGAGAGAGAGAGAGACAGACAGAGAGAGAGAAAGAGGGAGAGAGAGAATGTTGTGGAGGAAGAAAATGAGGGGGAAACAAATGTAATGTCAATAAATGTTATTTTGAATGTTTTGTTACATAACATTTGATTTATGATTGTAGCTATTAGCCTGTTCTCTTTTCATTCGAATGGTGAGTTTTTTAGGCTTTGACTCAAAATTATTGAATAAAGAATATAACACATGAACATGTTCCCTTTGAGCAAGCTATTATTCAACTGTCCTGCAGTATATGCTGTGAAATCAACATGGCTGTCCTGCAGTTTGGTCATTTTGATTTGATCACCCTACACCCAAACCACAACAATTATATTCATATTTTTCTATCATCATCATTTTCGCAGAAGATGTGTTATCATGGCAGATGCACGTGGTGTTTCTTCTGTGGATGATACAGATAACGCTCTCTCTCTCTTTTCTATAGACTGATATTAATCACTTCATCACTTTTCAAAACACTCAAACTCATTTCTGCTAATAAACTTGGTGATTTACTGCTGCTGCTTTCCTGTATGTCAGTGAGGTAAAGAGGAAGGAAGCCAACACCCTTTTCTTTCTTTCTTTCTGCAGCGTGTTTCTCTCATGCTACAAGTCAACCACAAAAGAGCACATCTTTCTCCACTGTAAGCTCTGTCAGATATACATTGTGTTTAAATGTTTTATTTCATGGCTTATTGCTTAACATTTAACAGGCTTTTGAAAAGTTATCATTATAATAGTTATGATTTAATATTATTTTGGAGAACTGCCAAAGTGCATTAATACTTTGTTCAATGACAAGTGTAATGACAGAGTAGCCCACAGTAGATGTATGAGTGGATTTGTTGTCTTCCTTCTGTCTGTGCTGACCACCCCCCCCCCCCCCCCCCCAGCTCATAAACTCTTTGTCACAGAGACAGAGACAGTTTCTACCCAACTGCCATCCGCTCTTCGACGAGACCTTTATCACTCCCCCCCTCCCCCCACCCCGATGCCCCCTGGGCACAGCTGGCACAGTAACAGCCCAGGGTCCTCATCACAGAGATTACTCCCCCCCCTCCCCTCCCCACATATATTTAACTTTAAAGGACTTTATTTTGTACTTTATAATTTGTGATTGTTTTTTTTTTGTCTTTGTCTTTGTCTTTCACTATTGATGTACACTGCATACTTGCACTACTGTAAGTCAAATTCCTCGTTTGTAATCTGATTACTTACTGTGGCTGGCTATTAAAGTGAATCTTGAATCTTGAATCTTGTACATTTACATTTTAATTTGAGGCATTTGGCATAATAAGCACAAGGGAGAATATGTGTATAGGCTATATTCCTATTTCCTATAGCTGCCTAGATTACACTAATTAGGCTGCTCAAAGCATCAATACTAAGGAGTTCAAAGGTCAAAGCCTCGCTGCCCTGATGACCATCAGTCTCTTTGTACAAGATGCACAAAAGGCTGTGTTGTGATGTGGTGCATGGCTCTATAATAGCAGACCTCATCTGTTCCTTTAAACCTGGAGGTTCCTGAGTGTCTGTGTGCTTTGTTTTAGTGCTCAAATCTTACATTCATCTTTATCTGTCATATAGCCCTTTCACACCAAGGCTCTCAGCAGGGTTATCCCCAGGTTGGTTTTGGGTATGAAAGGGTTAACATGGGTTGCCTGACCTGGGTTGGCAACCCACCTCCAAAGCCCCAGGGTCCCCACTAATGTTAAGGCACCCATGCTAATAGCCTATATGCTAACTGTTATGCATCTCTCCCGGGTCTTATCTGAATTGTCAGGACCAGGGATTAACCTGCTGTGTTGACTGACTTGGTGTGAATTGACAAAAGAGCTGAACATGGGCCAAGTAACCTGGTCTAACCCTGGTCTAACCCTGGTCACTGGTATGAAAGTGGGCATACAGTAAAGTAAACCAACAGTAGCCTGAGTTGTGTTGAAGCCCTCAGTTAGTCTTCACACTAGTGATGCCTCTCTTTATCCCTTTACCTAAAGACTGTCAATTGTAAAGTGTTGTGCTCATTAAAGACAGTATGGGAAATGCTATTTTGGTGCAACTGGAATTGTAATTGGTGTTTTGTTTTGTTTTGTTGTGTTTTTTAACATATGGCCTTATGTTTATTCATCTGAAGTCTAGTCTAGTCTAAACTTGTTAGCTGTGAACAGCAGCTCTGCACTGCCGGTTGGTCCACATAGACTTTAGCAGCAAATCGGATTTGCCTGAAATGTGGCCTAAGTGAAATTGTTAAAACCCATCCTCATTTTGCCGTTAATCTGTGTAAATCGATGTCGTCCAGGTGGTCCCAAGAACACCTCAGTGTTGGTGAGTTCCTCTGGTGAAACACTGGGCACTTCAGTGACTCTGAGCTGCACCAGTGATGCCAACCCAGCAGCTACCTACACCTGGTACAAGGAGAATGACGCCTCTCCAAAAGCATCAGGACAGATCTTCACCATCACTGACATCACACCTGAACACAGTGGAGAATATTACTGTGAGGGCAGGAATTCGGAGCTACACATTCTTCTACCCACCTTATCACTCTAGATTAATTCTGTAAAGAAAATTATTTGAGGTGAAGTTTTCATGTTTTTGTTTCATTACTGTTATTATTAATTATATCTTTAGTTGATTGAAATCATGTTATATTGTAATATGTTACAATCTATGTAGGGTTTGACTGATGTGGGGTTTTAAATGCTGATATACAGTTATTTTTAGATTGAATACACTGGTATTTTGTGTCATTTGTTTCATGCCAGACATTCCGTGGAGTGTGTGTGTGTGTGTGTGTGTGTGTGTGTGTGTGTGTGTGTGTGTGTGTGTGTGTGTGTGTGTGTATGTGTGTGTGTGTGTGTGTGTGTGTGTGTGTGTGTGTGTCCTATCTTGGTACAGGCGATATCCCTTATTTGCCCTTGCGCACCTGTTTGCATGCCTTAACGATAGCAGTCCACCTCGCGCAAGTGCAGGTGTTATGTCGCGTTTTGCACCCACGCCCGACAGCAGCTAAACGCATCCCCACCTCACGGGAGCATATTGTAATGATATATACAGAAATGTAACTGTTTAAAAGTGATATAATTGTCTAGGTAGACGTGACCTCCCTGCTTTCTAAGTTAAAACAGCCCCGAAATATGGTGGGGATGCAATTGTCGGCGGGGATGCAGAAACGTCCACGGCACCTGCCGCAGGCGCAAATTAGAGCCGTGCCAAATCATCTGCACCCCAAAAATGCCAGCGCAAACGGGATTGGGGCGGTCTTAAGCACCAGAATTATTCAGAGGTGTCGCCAGGCAATGCCTTGGCGTTACATCAATCAAACCAATGAGATTCTCGTCTCACAATCGCTGTGTTTGCACGAGGCATTAATATGCTGTAATTCTCTCCATGCGTAATAGAGTGGATTTACTTGTGCCGAGGACAGAAAGAGATAGAGAGAGCTTGTTGACAGATCATCTGTGGTGCCAACGACCCTCTGGGTCCGGGGTATGGGATAGGTGAAGGTGAAGGTGAATAGCCTATTGCAAGTAGGCTAATGTCCATTGGCCAACAAGTTTTCTCAATTAATTTCCCTCTTTGCGATGTGATAAATGTTTCTCAGTGAGTTATAGTTGATCGCCTCACTGAATTATCTGCTAATACTCAATTTTAGCAGCAGAATTTGATGTCCTGGCGTGGCACGTCCGTGCGTAATGACATATCCAAAAGGAATTTTACTCTGCACTGCGCTGCACAGCACAGAGATTATGGTGTGCTCAAGCGCAGCAAGGTATTTAGTGCGTAAGATGTGCTTTATAAAGCTCTTAGCGCAAACTAATTGCACGCTGCTGATGATAGGAGAATGCCATCTATCCCCACATGTTTGCGCTGAAACTCCTGGTTTGGCATGTGGCACGCCTATGTCCAGTACAATTATAACAGGCATGCGCTTCTGCACTCCCCCAATTTGCATTGTGCACGGCGTTAAACCACAAAAACCAGCACAAAGGCTAAATTACCGCTTTTGCGACAATAGGGCCCATGGGGTCTTAGGCCTGATGATAGCCTACTGATATTATGCTATCTGGAACCAAGGCAAGGCTCCCTGTGTGTGTCTCTCTGACATACACACAAACACTACATTGAGACATTTATTGTCTGCAACAAAGTGATGCATCATGCAGTCACCTGCACTGTTACAGGAAGGAAACCTGTATTTTTAGCAGTTTGTCTCTTGTTGTGCCTACAACAATTTCCTCTGCAAGACCACATCCTTCATACAAGTGCAGAGTGGGCAGGGCATTGTCAGCTAAATAATAGAGGTGTGTCTTTGATGTGACTAGATTCTCACGTTATGTCCATGATCTGCCTGTGTTTGAACGTCTCTACAGCCTGGACAGAAAGAGAAGAGGACCAAATATGAGGTTCATAACAGCTGCCAGTGGATTTCTTCTCTTCCATCTGTCTGTGTCAGGTATTCTATCATTACATTTACACTATACAAATGTTTTTCTGCTGCAGTAAGCCACAACAATTTACATTGAGTGGAACAGTGGAATAAGCTTCACTGTAGTCATGTTAGCTGTTCAGAAAGATCATTGCCTGACGTTCATCACTATCTGTAAAAAATTGACTGTATTTATTTCGAGCTTTTATCCAAAGCACTTTACAATATGCCCATATTAACCCATTCATGCACACATCGATGACAGCAAGCAGGATGCTGGTGCGGCCATCGGAAGCAATTTGGGGTTCAGTAACTTGCCCAAGGACATGCAGACTGCAGGAGCGGGGATCAAACCACCAAGCTTTTTTATCCAAAGCCATTAGTGGGCGACCCACTCTACCTCCTGAGCCACAGCTGCCCCAAAATACATCAGAAATACTTTATCATTTTGAGGATATGGACTTATACAAATGTGTTAATTATTGTCTTTGTGTTTGTTATAGCTTACAGTTTATTGATGAATTCTAAATTGTATTTTAGAATTGTATTTTTTCCGATATGTAGGCTGATGCAGTTGGGGGGTGGGGGGAGGGGGTAAAAATTACCCCTTGACGGTTCTAGGGGATATTGATATGTTAGTGATATGTGTGTGTGTGTGTGTGTGTGTGTGTGTGTGTGTGTGTGTGTGTGTGTGTGTGTGTGTGTGTGTGTGTGTGTGTGCGTGCGTGCGTGTGTGTTTGTGTGTGTTCTAAATACAATTTCTAATTGTAATATACAATTCTAAAATACAATTTAGAAGTCATCAATTAACTGTAAGCTATAACAAACAAAAAGACAATAATTAACACAAAGAACATTTCAATAATTATAGAGGAAGAACATATTTAAAAAATAATTATAGATGAAGAATATTAGTCCTTTCCTGCATTCAACATACAACCAAGGGATTTCATACGCCATTCATTATCCATCTACAGTTTGTTTGAAGTCTGTGTGTTAATTTGAACGTTATACAAATGGGAGAGGTGCAGATTGAGCAGTGGTGGGAGCAGACACTCATTCAGGTTGAGACGAGTAAAGCCAAGTAGAGACGAGCCATACAGACAGTGCTGTAAAACATGGTGGAAATGAGACAAGAGGGAGAGAGAGTGTGTGGGGGAGTGTAACATGACAAAGGTCCTGGGTCGGATTCAAACCCACAACCTCACACACATTTTCAAAGGTCACTTTATGATGCTCTCACATCAGTGTGACATCTCCATATATGGTGATACTGAGCCTTTGAGTCCTCTGGGTGTGACAGGTGTCACATGATCAGCATTAACTTGACCACAATGAACAGAGAGGCTGCAAACCAAGCAAAGCTCAATTCTATTGGCCAGTTTCACAGCAACCATTTTGAGGTTGTAAAGCACGAGGTAAAGCAGGTGTAACCAATTTTTTTTTCTTTATTTTTTTTTTGCCTTTATTTATACAGGGAAGGCTCTTGAGAGCAAGCTCTCATTTTCAAGAGCGCCCTGTTACAATGAACATAATATGGGTTTACAGACAGACAAGATAAGAGCAATAAGAACAAATGATAATCAGCTAAAACATGTGCATTCCTTGTGCAGTGTGTTCTCGAGGAGAACTCTGAATGAGTCCAGAGAGATCCATTTCTCCAGCTTTAGAGTGTCCTGGAGCATATTCCACTTGTTAGGTTCAGAGTGTCCTGGAGCATATTCCACTTGTTAGGTTCAGAGTGTCCTGGAGCATATTCCACTTGTTAGGTTTAGAGTGTCCTGGAGCATATTCCACTTGTTAGGGGCAGAAAATGAAAAAGCAGTCTTTGCTTGTTCGGATCTCACTCGTGGAATACGCAGCCTGAGGTGAGATTGCGAGCGTGTACAGTAACTGGTGTTAATGTGAGTAAGAAGTGAAGACAGATACAGTGGAAGCTGTCCAATCAAGGCTTTGTAAATAAATAAGAGGCAGTGCTGTTCTCTTCTAGTTGTCAGAGAGAGCCAGCTCACTTTTTCATACAAAATACAATGATGAGTAAGAAAACAATCACCGTTATGAAGTGCAGGGCGCTGTGATACACAGTACCCCAGGAAGATTAGAGGTGCAGTCATGTCCTTCTAATGGGGATCCTTTAATAAACTAAACTAAACTAAACAGTGTCAAGCGACTTCAAAGCAGTTGATGAGGCATGCATGTACACAATATCTCCATAATCAAAAACAGACAATATTAGAGATTGAACAATCGATCTTCTAGTGCAGAATGAAAAACAAGATCTATTTCTATACAGGAAACCAATTTTCCTCCTTAGTTTCTTTACAAGGTGATCTATATGCACGGTAAAGGACAATTTGGCATCTAGCCAGATGCCTAGGTATTTATATGAATTAACACGTTCAATTGGGTCATTGTGCAATGTAATTACACTCAAACTGTCGTTGACAAGAGGAGATCTCGAGAAAAGCATCCATTTTGTTTTATTTGAATTTAGGACCAATTTAAGGTCAAACAAGGACTGCTGTAGAGTATTGAATGCGGCTTGTAATCTCTCAACGGCCTGAGCAGGGGTGTCCCCGACACAATATAGGATTGTGTCATCCGCGTAGAAATGTACGCTACAATGCTCTATAGGGAGAAAAATATTGTCGTACAATAACCTTTTTGAGGGCCCTGGCACTGGAACACCTAAATGGAATGGAACCATCATTAATGCATTGTAACACCTGCTTTACTTCCTTCTTTGCCACATCAAAACAGCTGCTGTGAAAAGGGTCTATTGTATTTCAGCATCATGATCTACCTGTTCTCCTGTTGAGTCAAACTGCCTCATGGTCCACTGATCCAATGCAGACGTGTTCCTTCTCTACTCCTCCACACTGTAGCACAGTCTGCCTCCATCCACACAACAACTCACTGTAGACACAACATATTCAATCATCTGGTCCAGCAGTTTACAATCACACTGATTGGCTAAATGGAGGTGCTACAACATGTGTTTATTTGTTACTGATTGGCAGAGCTGAGGCAGGAGGGGCATACGATTGGCCCATGCTGGGCCTGCATCATTGGTGGGGGACGACATGTGTACTTGATGAACAGAATATGACAGTGCAGTACTGCTGCAATTGGGTTTTTTGTAGTTTTCTTTAAATGTACACCCCCCCCCCATTTTTTTTAAATCAGATATCCTAAATAACAGCATTATCTGGCAATTGGGTTTTTTGTAGTTTTCTTGTTAAATTTTACATTCAAATTTTAGGCATTTGGCTGACACCCTTAACCAGAGTGACTTAGACAGTAGAGTGCAATACTGTAGAATGCACTTGAATTCTTACATCTTTATCTGTAATGACCAGCTGACATCTGCTGATCAGCACTTGTCATTCTGAGGAGTTTGAAGCTTACCCACAAAATGCTCTTTTCCTCTTGGTACTAAGATCCTCTCTGTTTGACTTCACATTGGAGCTGAGATGATGTGAGTGGCAAAGTGGTTATGGGAAATGTAGTCCAGGTCTCTATAGCTTCACGTACTTCAGCACCTCCACACTGCAGAATGTGATTGTGGTTTGTGATGTGCTCTGTGTTACAGTGGTACAGCCTCAGGATGACTGGGGAGTGACTTACACTTCTACTGAGATCTGTGCCATCAAAGGATCAACAGTGGACATACTCTGCTCCTACACTTACCCAGCCTACCTAGATGACCCTACTGTCACAGTTAAGAAGACGTTGTGGTTTAAAGAGGAGGGTGGTGAACCTGTGGATGTGACAACAGACCCAGAGTATGCAGGTCGTGTGGAGTATGGTGGTGATGAGAAGAACTGCAGCCTGAGAATCACAGACCTGAGAGACAGCGACTCAGCTGTGTACAAGTTCAGCTTCACAACAAACCATCCAGCTGGGAGCCATACTGCTTCACCTGGAGTCACTCTGACTGTCACAGGTAACTCTTTGATCAGACCATTTGTTACTTCAGTTACAACAAACAGATCCACAATGACAAGTGACTGAGGGGAGAATTATTTTTATATAGTAAAACAGTAGGTTATCAGCACTGTAAGCCAAGTTTTTATTGTCATAAATCTTTAATAGAAGTTGTGTTTTGGTTAGGCGTCTATAGAGAGCCAAAGTGAAACGTCACTTCCTGCTTCAGCACTGTAGCCTACCAGAGATTTTCATCTGCCATTTATTTTCCCATAACATTTAGTAAAATGCTTAAAAATAGTTTAACTTTGTGAAACCAAACGGTTCAGATATATTTAGAAACAGGAGAGACCACACAAAATTTCACTCAGACCAGAACGTAAAAAACTTTAGATTTAAAGAAAGAAAATCGATGTTTGTTTGTTTTTTTTTGGTCCGAGTTAAATGTTGTATGGTCTCTCCCGATTCTAGCTGAACTGTTTGGTTTCACCAAGTAAAAGTATTCTTATATGGATTTTATGAAATGTCTATATGGGAAAATAAATGGCAGATGAAAATCTCTGGTACAGTGGTGAAGCAGGAAGTAGACGGTCACTTTGCCTCTCTATTCAAATGAATTGAATGTTTAGAGCAGTGACATTCAACCCGAGGCTCTAGACTCCACATGTGGCTCTTAGTTGTGGCTCTTTTAAATCCTACTTTAAATAAATACATAAATACATAAATATTGCATTATGGACATAACATCATCACACATGAATACAGTTTGGCTCCTTGAATAAACAAGAGTCTCACTCTTTCCACTCGTACCAATTTATGTAATTCCAAGACTGTTTCTGGACCCCAGTATGCAGAAATATTCAAATAGAATAGACCAAAATAAAACTGCATGTTGTCAAAAGACGTCATGGGATTAGCATAAAGTCTGCATGTCTGTAAAGGAGAGACTTTTGGTTTCCCATATAACCCATTTTCATTCAGATATATTGAGGTCAGAGGTCAAGGGACCCCTTTGAAAATGGCCATGCCAGTTTTCCCCTCACCAATTAGCTTCACTCTAGCTTTCAAAATGAGTCAGCTAAAAAATCTGTGACCCGGCCCCGTTCAGAACCGATAAATACTGAGGCAGAGACTAGTGGTGCCGACTAACCCAGGTGCCCTAGGGTAACCACCTTGGCTGCCTTTAGGGTCTCAGAAAGTCCTGGCATGGCTGCTGTGGTGATGTCCAGCCTCGCCCCAAAAACCAGAGGCTCCTCCAGCAGCCACTCCACCGAGCTGAGAGGTGCCGCTCTCAGCACCTTCATCAGTCCCCATACTCTTAGCAGACCTCTATAAAACGGTGGAACCTCCTTGAGTGACAGTGTGTTAGGATTCACAAAGAAAAGTGACAAGCCCAGACCCAACCCTCCCACCTGTTTCCAGAGTGTCTCTGCAACCTGCCTCCATACTGCCCAGCCTTTCACATCAAGTCATTTCTGGATCCACTTAAAGCTGTTGTTCTGCTCGGCAGGTGTATTAGCCCTTGGCCACCTCCTCCCTTGGTAAATACAGAACACTTTGTGGGACCCAGTGATAACCTCCCCAGAAAAGATCAACCAGGATGGCCTGGATTTTAGCTGCCCAGAGACACACTGATCAGACCATGTCTAGAATATGGGGGTGGACTGATGGGGGGCTGTAGGGCTAAACAACGAGCCACCGTGGACAGGGATCAGAAAAGGGCTGTCAAAATAATGACGAGGTTCAAGGACGTCTCTTTGCATCTTCCTGATCTGCAGACAGGAAGAGAACAGGTCACTGTGAAGCTGATGCATGTGTAACCAGGGCACTAAGGCCCGGACAAAAAGTGATTACCAGACAACGCCACTCTGGGAATTTCACCCAGAGAATATCACAATAGAGTTCAAAACACCCCAACATCAGGTTTGATAAAGGAATGGAGCAGAGACGTGCATTTCCAGGTTCAACAAAATATGTTTTATTTATTTTGTTGTTCAGGTAACCTGCCAAGTAAATATTTGCTCAAATCAGCTGCATATTTGTTGTTCAGGCAACATGCCAATTAA
>NC_139626.1:52312142-52342142 GCF_964638095.1 Poromitra crassiceps | reverse complement strand
CACAATTCTATCGTCTGGTGATGTCGCGGTCAAGACGATGTTTGCTGGGTAGTCAGATATGACTTGAATGCCACTTGTAAAATAAATCACCCACAGTGATTGACGACGGTGCGACCACTATTTTGACTGCGTCATTTTTGGCACAATGCCACCCCTCGTTGTCGGAATGGACTCTGTGAAAACGGCATGTTTTTGAATGGAGTTTGGTTACAAATTCGCTAAAGCTGTTTCCTATCACATTTCTTGTTTTCGAGACATGCTACCGCGCCCCCCCCCCACCCCCCCCCCCCCCCCCGCCCACTGGCAGAAAAAACGGCTCATATCCAGTTGTTTCTTAACAAAGACCCCTCATGTTTAGAAAGGCAAAACCTGAAAATATCCTGCTCTCTCTAGCAGGACATGATCCAGATTTCATGTTTAAAAGGCACTTATCTATCTCTCTCTCTCTCTCTCTCTCTCTCTCTCTCCCTCACGGGCTCCATCTCTCTCGCGCACGTGCTCCCTGTCTATATGGGTCTCTCTCTCTCCCCCTCTCTCTGCCTGGAACACTGTGTGTGTGTGTGTGTGTGTGTGTGTGTGTGTGTGTGTGTGTGTGTGTGTGTGTGTGTGTGTGTGTGTGTGTGTGTGTGTGTGTGTGTGTGTGTGTGTGTGTGTGTGTGTGTGTGTGTGATTGAATGTTTAGTCTCTAATGACATTTCTGTTCATGTTCACATATCAGATCTCCAGGTGCAGGTGAACACATCAACAGTCAGACCTGATCCTGCTGGATATAAGCTGGTAGATGTGAAGTGTGTCAGCAGATGTCTTCTAGCTGCTCGTCCTTCCTACGTCTGGTACGAGGATGGAGTCAGACGGTATAAAGAAACTTCTTCTCTTACAGCCCTCTTTCATCCTTCACTCAGCTATTCCTGTGCTGTAAAAGGACTTGAGGAGTTCCGCTCTCCTGCAGTGTGTGAGTTTACTCCACAGTGTGTCACTAACATAGCGCCACCTGGTGGACACCTTTACCTAATGCACTGTAGCATGACTGCATGTATTTAAAAGATGTCATTCTAACAGTGATGTTTAAAAACTCTTTCATCTTTCAGGTGTCGACGGTCAAACCTGCAGCAGAGTGACTTACAGCAACACACACATCTGTGCTTTGAAGGGCTCATCAGTGAACATTTCTTGCACCTACAACAGTTATTATCATGTTAAATCTAAATTGTGGTTCAGTCGCACACATAGTGATCGATGGCAGCATTCCTGGCTGCCTGAGGACCTTAGTGAAGACTCAGAGTTTGCAGGTCGTGTTCAGCAGATTAACACAGAGGAGACAACAAAGAGAGGAAGCTCCACTCTGACAATCACTGACCTGAGAGAGACAGATTCACAACAGTATCGCTTCAGGTTCACAACATGGGGGAGTGACTGGGGAACAGATTTTCCTGGAACAACTCTGAGTGTCACAGGTATGTTGAACACAAACTGATATATACAACAACATGGTACATTTAAACTAACTGATGACATCTGAATGTGGACAATACTGTTGAATATTGTGACAACACTTTCATGTCAAATTGATAGAGATTATATGAATTTGTGTTTGTGTGTGTGTGTGTGTGTGTGTGTGTGTGTGTCTGTGTGTGTCTGTGTGTGTGTGTGTGTGTGTGTGTGTGTGTGTGTGTGTGTGTGTGTGTGTGTGTGTGTGTGTGTGTGTGTGTGTGTGTGTGTGTGTGCGTGCGTGCGTGCGTGCGTGCGTGCGTGTGTGCGTGCGTGTGATTGAATGTTTAGTGTCTCATGACATTTCTGTTCCATGTTCACATATCCAGATCTCCAGGTGCAGGTGACCAGATCCCAGTTCTCTAACCAGGCAGAGCTGAAGTGTCACAGCAGCTGTCATCTAGCTGGTCGTCTTTCCTTCATCTGGTACAAGAATGGACTGAAAATTAAGGGAGAAACATCTTCTTCTTATCCAGGCAGCTTTGGTCCTGAAGACAACTATTCCTGTGCTGTAGAAGGATATGAGGCTTTCCCCTCTGCTTCAGTGTCAGTGTGTGAGTTTACTCCACAGTGTGTCACTGACATAATGCCACCTGGTGGAGCCAGATAAAATACATGATAAAACACATCTTAATCTTAAAGTGTATTTATGTTAATCTAATTTCTTCCAGATGCCCCAAAGGTCCCCTCAGTGTTGGTGAGTCCCTCTGAAGCAGTGGAGGGACGTTCAGTGACTCTGACCTGCAGCAGTGATGCCAACCCAGCAGCTACCTATACCTGGTACAAGGAGAATGGAGATCCAGAGCAGAAAGCTTTGAAATCAGGACCACAGCTTGACTTGGTTTCCATCCAGTCCTCTGACTCTGGAGAGTATCACTGTGAAGCTGAGAATGAGCTGGGGACAAAGAGGTCTGCCTCTGTCTCTGTCAATGTGACATGTGAGAGAAACTAAAAGCAACAAACACCAAACAAACAAACACATATTTTTAATCTGTCAAATTATTTTAGTCGTTATTAACCAGGGAAAGGTTTTGCTGAGCATGTATGTTTTTTCTGCTTCATTTTCACAACTGGGAGCTGCCCAGTACAACCACAGTGTGTGACTGTAGTTCACTGAGCAGCTCCACTGCAACACTTGGAGATGAAGTGCCTTGCTCAAGGGCACAATGACAACAGATGTTGAGGGACAGGAGAGCGTTACATAATTCACTGTTGTCAACAAGATCTTCCCAGCTGTTCTGGGGATTCAAACCATCAGACTTCCAGTCACAAGCTGACTTCCAAATGTTCAGTTGTTGCCTCCCACATCTTTACTACTAATTGTTTAATTACAGTATATGTCATTGTTAAAACACATCCTTATTTTATATAATCCATGTTAATCCATGTTCTCCAGATGGTCCCAGGAACACCTCAGTGTTGGTGAGTCCCTCTGGTGAAACACTGGAGGGCAGTTCAGTGACTCTGAGCTGCAGCAGTGATGCCAACCCAGCAGCTACCTACACCTGGTACAAGAAGAATGACGCCTCTCCAAAAGCATCAGGACAGACCTTCACCATCACTGACATCACATCTGAACACAGTGGAGGATATTACTGTGAGGCCCAAAACAGCAGAGGGCGCCATAACTCCACCTTGCTGACTATTGTGGTGGCAGGTAAGTAATAGTTCATTCACTCTCTCTCTCTCTCTCTCTGTCTGTTTGTCTGTCTCTCTCTCTCTCACACACAAACACACACTCTCTCTCTCTCTCTCTCTCTCTCACTCACTCACTCACTCACTCACACACACACACACACACACACACACACACACACACACACACACACACACACACACACACACACACACTCTGTCCTGTACCAGAGGTAATCCATTTCTTAATATGAGACACAATCTTATGTAATGCAAACATCCCATAATTTCCCTATAAGCACTGTGCATTCCAACAAGTGTTACATGAATGAATGAATGAATGAATGAGCAAACAGAAAATAAGAAAACTATCACTGACTCTTCTTCTGCTTTATGAATGGATGTTCAATTACAAAATACAACACAAAAACAAAGTGTACAGTGTATGCTAATGAGCATACATGGATGTGATTTTGTTAGCTCCTCCTTACATGCTGTGTCTAACCCCGCCTCCACCCCAGCTCCTCCTTACATGCTGTGTCTAACCCCGCCTCCACCCCAGCTCCTCCTTACATGCTGTGTCTAACCCCGCCTCCACCCCAGCTCCACCAAATATAGATAATGCATAGGAGGTCTCTGCTGCTGCTCTTCCTGGACAGAGCCATACCACCAAATATAGATAATGCATAGGAGGTCTCTGCTGCTGCTCTTCCGAGCCATACCACCAAATATAGCTAATGCATATAGGAGGTCTCTGCTGCTGCTCTTCCTGGACAGAGCCATACCACCAAATATAGCTAATGCATAGGAGGTCTCTGCTGCTGCTCTTCCTGGACAGAGCCATACCACCAAATATAGATAATGCATAGGAGGTCTCTGCTGCTGCTCTTCCTGGACAGAGCCATACCACCATAGATAATGCATAGGAGGTCTCTGCTGCTGCTCTTCCTGGACAGAGCCATACCACCAAATATAGCTAATGCATAGGAGGTCTCTGCTGCTGCTCTCCCTGGACAGAGCCATGCCACCAAATATAGATAATGCATAGGACAATACAAGTTGACTTCTGACTAGTGGTTCTGACTGAACCATGTTTCATGTATTCTGTTGAGACCAAAATAAATGTTGAGAAACACAATCAGCTGTTCAGTTGTCCAAGAACTGAGGACCTTAAATGATCCTCTATCTTTCCACTATCACTTAACATGTCACATTTACACCTAATAATATTCCATAAAAACACAGATTACAGATTATCAATCTGTAATGGACGTAAACATCCTAAATCTCTTTTCATCTGATCTCTTCCCAGCCCCATCAACAGCCATTGCAGTAACGTTAACTACGACTCTTCTCCTGGTTATCATCCTCCTCATAGGCCAATTGGTCTTCCTCTGGATTAGGTGAGCAATTCTGTTTCTCTGTGGTTATGTTCACTTAGGCATTTAAAATACAATGTGTTCATTTATTCAGTTGTTCATTCATTCTCCAACCAGAGAGAGGAGGATCTCCCAACAACCATCTGGACCTGGAGGAAGACCAGACAACAGTCTGCAGGTGAGAAGAGGAACTAAACAAGTCTCTGGTTAACAAAAGTTTATGGGAAAGCAAATTTGGATTCAGCATGATAATCTTCACAAACGTGAATAACTTTTATGACTTTTGGAACGTAAATGTCTTTTTTTCAAACACGATTTTTAGAAAACGCTTCAAAAGGCATAAAAGTTATTCACGTTTGTGAAGATTATCCTGCTGAACCCAAATTCGCGTTCCCATAAACTTTTGTTAACCACAGACGGTATTATGCATTAAAGTGAAATCCCCATTCTAAAAGCCCATAGACTTTTCCACTGACGAACCAAATGGCGGTTCTGAATAAAGCCTACAAAAATACGTCATCCCTGTGCTACTCTATTTGGGCAATCACCTAATTAAAAATGTGGCTCCGTGAGGTCACCCGCACGGGTGCTCTTTACACTTCCGGAAAGTTTCAGCACGATCGCACGCAAAACGCCATAGCTGTGACTGGCCAGACTTCTTGAAACAGACAGAGCCCACATTGACAAATTTATACCCTATATGATTAATTGTTGACATCCCTATTACCATGTATTACCATGTATTACCATGTATTGCCATGTATTTCAGGTGTGCTGTCATGTCTTGTGAGCTTGTTAAACTTAATATTGTTTGTTGCAGATTCCTCTCTCTGCTCCAGCCTCCACATCCCAGCCAGACTCCACTTACCAGAGCCTCAGTCCAGCCTCCATGGATCAGGACCAAACATACTCTACTCTGCCACCAGACTCCACTTACCAGAGCCTCAGTCCAGCCACCATGGATCAGAACCAAACATACTCTACTCTGCCACCAGACTCCACCTACCAGAGCCTCAGTCCAGCCACCATGGATCAGAACCAAACATACTCTACTCTGCCACCAGACTCCACCTACCAGAGCCTCAGTCCAGCCACCATGGATCAGAACCAAACATACTCTACTCTGCCACCAGACTCCACCTACCAGAGCCTCAGTCCAGCCACCATGGATCAGAACCAAACATACTCTACTCTGCCACCAGACTCCACCTACCAGAGCCTCAGTCCAGCCACCATGGATCAGAACCAAACATACTCTACTCTGCCACCAGACTCCACTGAGTAGAGCCTCAGTCCAGCCACCGGATCAGGACCAGACATACTCTATTTTTAGACAGATGAGTAGTGGAGTGCTGAGATGCTAGTTTGTAGTTTACGTGTATTTGATTTAATATTCAAGATATTTGAATAACCATAATAAGTAATCAGATTACAAAGGAGGAATTTGACTTAGTGCAAGTATGCAGCACAGCAGTCACATCAACAGTAGAAGAACAACCTTCTAGAACAATCCAATTATAAAGTGCAAAGTCCTTTAAAGTGACATATAAAGGGGGAAGGGGGGCAGAGTTAAAGTTCTGATTTGTGGGGCTTTCGGGTTTCATTGAAGATGCGGATGACAGTTGGAAAGAAACTGTCCCTGTTTCAAGAAGTTCTGATACTGCCAGACTTCTGCCATGAGCGAGGGCTTTGAGGAGTTTATGGCCTGGGTGGGAGCGGTCGGCCATCATTTTCCAATGAAACCGTTTCAGAATTCTTTGTGTTTGTATAAAATGTTCTGCTCTTATTTCCTGTTGAAACAGGATGTTGGGTCCGGTCAAAACGTGGGGAGGGATCATTCAAAAGTGTCATCATCATCACTCAGTTATGGACAGAAAGGCAGTTTTATTGGATGGGCCCGGTGGAGGAGTAGGACTGTTCAAAAATCTGTATTGTTCAATTTCACACAGGCTCCGCCCCTAGCAGGGCTTTGTTGCTACAGCAACTCCTACGAGTGGATCAGCACACTGAAATGTGCGTGTACATACTCAGCCAATCAGGATGAGCCTACTCAACCCCTATGGAGCTGCACCATATAAAATGGTGCCGGTCTCACTCACCACCAACCACTTTTCTTCAGCACCTGGTGAACAAGTTTGCCATCGTCTGGAATCAACAGCATTGGATAGATACCGCCCGAGCCAACAGGGCCTACATCAACAGAGAGGGCAGCGTGTGATCCACACCACTGTTGAAGGCTGCCAAGGACCTGTGGTGCTGGGCCACAGAGCACCTCTGTCCTCTCAAGGCGCTGCACAGTCTGGGCCTGGAGAACATGTGGGCCAGCCTCATGTCGAGAAGCGCCCCCTGGAGGATGAATGGATTTGAGACGCTCACCCGTTAGGGGATGGATGCGTTTGGACACGCTCCATGGCCATAAAAGCTGCCTTGGGGTTATGCAGTTTCTTCAGGAGCTCCACACTTTTATGCTTTTAAACTTTTGAATGGCAGTTTATCTCCTTGTTATGGTTTATTTTGTAATTTCCTCTTCTTTATATTCACTTTTATCTGTTTACATCTGTCTTTAGTTGCATGTTTGTTTTCTTATAGTATCCATTTATCCCCTGGATTACCTTTTATTATTATTTTTACAATTTTGTATTCATGTTTATTATTCAACTGTTTTATATATTTGATTGTGAAAAATTCTGCATCATTGTTTTTATTGTATGTAAAGGGCTATAAAATAGTTTTAAGTGAGGAAGCAAGGAATCAAATTCTGCAAACTATTCACCTTATGTAGCCCCGCCCACTTGACCCAGTTGTGTTATGACTTCCTGTTCAAAACACCATCTGTTTTTTAGTGTAAACACAATAGGAAGTAACTGGATGACCCCTGTGTTGGAACATACGGTGAATAGGCCTATTAATGATTTACTGCCATAGATTGTAAATATATTAAAACTTCACTGTGCATAGTTTGTTTGTATATTTTAAGATGAAATACATGACTTGTTTATGACATTTTTCAGAAGCCTATTTCATTAAGTAGTAATAAAGACTCAAAAGATGTTTGTTTTCTTTTTCACTCCCAGCTCTTTGTCCTATGACTCACTGCGTGAATGATAACACACAGCAGTAAACAATATTTGTAATACTTCAATAGAGTTTGAGGGGAACAGCTATTGTTGTTATTGTTATTGTACTGGTCCTATAGACTGTTATTAACATATTGTTTTTCTCCATCTTCTCAATTCCCTGTGATAATACTACAGCCATGAAACTTTGCACTGTGGTAATTAGACCCACCAGAAATACGTATAACCGCCGTCAGCCTGATGGTGGTGCTATAATTAAAGGGTGGGTTCCCAAAGTGGGGGTCGGGAGCCCCCGGGGAGTCGCGACTCGCGGGACACCGATGGGGGGGTCGCGATTTCCAGAATGTGTGAAAAAATTGACCTAAATAATGTGTGAAGTACAGAATGTGTGAAATACAATGTAAAAACTATTACAAATAGCACAATTCAACCATAATTGTTAGGTTTAGTTTGTTTTGTTTACTCTATTTACTGCATGTGTGCACAAACATTTGTATGCTTCAACCACCTCCGGGGTTAGTGGAGGTCACGAGCCTCTGAAGCACCGTTATTCGCAGGCTGAAACGTTTGTGGTTAAAAGGCTGTACCTCCCACAACGTCTAACACAACTTGTGTAAGACGAGATAAGTTCTAGCACTGTTTTTTTTGCTTTACTTATTCACTGGGAGTCTCACTGAGAGCAATGCTCTCTATTTCAGGAGTTAGTAGGGTCATCTGGGGCACTTCCGTGACCGTGGAGAGCGAAGGTCCGTTTCTCAATGGATTTGTCATCTAGGAGGGTTAATAAACAAATTTAGCCGGGGTGTATTTTTAAAAAAGGCGGGGAAAATTTTTGAGAGACCAAAATCCAAAATGGCTGTCATGGAAATGAACTTTTTAATGGTTTGACCTACAATGATGCACAATACATGGTTTCAGAGCTTATTTTGGTCAAGGAATACATATTTGGTGTTTATATAATGATTTGACCTATTTTTGACCTTCAAATCCAAGATGGCTGGCAATTTTGAGCTCTAAAAGGCAGTTTTTTCAAAATCGTCATAGAGCCTTCATATTAGGCTTGAATGACAGGTCTTCTCATGATGAGTTGAGTTATGGACACAGGGGATAGGTGGGTAGCTTCCACCATACTCCATCCATCTGTGTAAGTCGGAGACATTATTGGCCCCAGATCCTGTTTCCACAAGGTTGTCTGACTGTGCTTTGTCTGACCTCTCACCCTAGACCTGTCCGGTTTGGTAAAACCTGCTAGGAGTTTCCTCCTACTGGCATAGCTCTCAGGGTTCACTGAGGTACTCAAGCTCCCTTACCACGACAAGGTGAACAGTCAAAAGGGAGGTGTTTTTTTTATTTTTTATTTTTTATGTTTTTTTAATGTTTTTTTCCCTCAGTAATACTAAAAGATAATAAATGTGTCAAATGAAAATAAAGGGATAGGGAAACAAAAAACATGACTGGTACAGTACATTAGCATAACTATGGTGCTTCAACAAATAGCACTCCAAAATAATAATTGATCAACTAGTATCCTAATGGCCTTAAGGGCAGATTTGGAGGCAACGGCATCTCCATCTGGCTGACACAGCAACTGAACCATGTAATGTCAAACTGAAAATTGTTAGAATAAAACACACTAATGTTCACATCACAATATTATAAAAAAATAAAATAAATAAGGGTGGAGAGAAAAGGCTGGTAGAAAACACAAAATACAGAATAGGGATGGATATAAAGTAAGCTAAGCAGACGATTTATCGTAACAACTTGTTGTTGTTGATGGATGATGGGAACCTGAGACAGAATCAGTATTCTTCATCAGAATCTGTTGATTCTCCATACTGACTCCATTCATCATCACTGTTACTCTCTTCTGAGCAGTCATGAGATGTGAGGTGTTGGGGCAATGGGGGAAGGGTATGACGCACTGGCCGGCATTTCCCATTCACTAGTTCCCAGCCGTGACCAATGGGGGAAGGATGTTCTTGAAGGTTGTAATGGAGCTGGCAATATGTAATGTAGTTTGTCCTTTCCACATGAAGATCCAAGGAGTCCTCATCAGGTGGGAGGCGAATTGTACACTTCTTCTTCAATTTGTGCCACTTGGAAGCTCTGGCCTGGCCACACGTAATATCGGCTCTCTCAGCGTAAACAATTGAGAGGACAAATGCTTTCATATCCGCTCTCACTTCATCTTTCAACTCCAGACTCTCACCCACTCGTCCCAGGAGCTCTCTTGCCTCAGGAACAACCATCACCTTCTCCAACACCTTCTTCTTTCCATGCCCATAGAAGCCTGAGGTGTGGTCACTGCCAGTGATCACATGGAGAGGTATGATGATGTCTGCAACCTCTTCAGAGAGCATTGCACGGCAGTTGATTATTGCATTCTTGCGCTTGATCAGCAGATCACCTCTGATTTGTTGCGAGACATAAGCTGCTTGGACAAACACATCTGTGTCTCCGCAGTCTAGAACAACAGGTCCAGTGTAGTTGGTGGTCCTCACCTTTGCATAGGCGGAGAGCAGCATTGTATCTGCCTCTGGATGTTTGAAGACATAGTCTCCATTAGCCACGCCAGTGCTGAGGTTGGATGACACTTCTCCCTCACAGTATATGATATCACCCTGCACTTGACCAACTTGTGTTTTCAGCTGTTCTTTCACAAGTTTTTGCAGTCTGACCTTGTTTCCTGAGTTGACCATGAATTCACTAAATTCAGCAGCACCTGGGAACCTGTCTTCGGGTTTCGGGAAAACATTTGGGATGTGTGGATGTTTTGCTGCCCGACGATCATGCTCATCATCCTTGATGCTGAAGGGAAGGTCATACTTGTCGTTGATGAGAATGATGAGGTAAGCATTGGCATGGCGTGAGAAGATGATTGCGCAGATTTTATGCAGGTAGTCAATCCAGCGATACACTGAACCATCCCGCTTCCTAGCCTCGCGGTCCTCAGGTGTGGGGGTGGCAAGCCGCCATATCAGACCCATGTCTACAAGGCTCACATGGTTCTGCGGTTCCTCAGGAACTGGTTCTAGGGTGAAAAGCTCTAACAACTTGCTCTTCACTGTCTTGCGCATTGACCCATCCACATTGAAGAGTGAAAGGCACTCCTCTGTCACTCTTCTCTCAAGGGCTGATTCAAGTTGTATCATACCAGATCCCTCTGCTAGGTCCACCAGGGCCGCTAGTCCTGATCTCTCCATATGGGCCACCTGCATATGAGCACCAGAAGGTGCACAGATCTTTTCACTTGCAAAATTACGTCTCTTATTTCTGTGGATGGTTGCAGTAAGAGGCTTGACCTTGGTGAACACCCGCTCTTGCAGAAAAGTCTCAACCTGAGCTTGGCCATCTGGAATTGCAGTCTTAAGGTCATGCAGTAACTCTGGTGAGGCGACCAGGCCAGACTGTAGTGACCTCAGTGTAGGTGAGGAGATGTCAAATGGGTCAGCTTCAAAATCCCTCATGCATGCCTGCAGGTCCTGAACTGCTTGCTCATCCTTCTTCATCCTCGCTGGCTGGCATTCAACATGCTTCCTGTGACGACGCTGGCACTGGAGGCCACGCTTCACAGTAGACTTCACCCTTGCAACGTTGTTTGCATTCCTTGTTGTTGAGAACAGTTGTTTCTCATTCTGTAGAAGCTGAGTCCATCCTTGTTTTAGCTTTGAGTTCAGATTCATAGTTGTTTCTATCCAAAGATCGAGGGGCTGGCAGGAGTAGGGCAGCCCTGTCATCGACTGGGTAAAGTGATCGTTGAAGAACTCCATTTGCTCATCTGACAGTGAAGACAGCATTGCCCAGTAGTCTGGCAACCACCTCCCATAGTCATGGTTGTCGTAAGCCATCAGTCCTGGCAGCATGTTGTAGGTTGACGATAGGTACTCAGAGCCATTTCTTGCATGACATGCATCAAGACATTGTACAAGTGGGTCAGACATCTCCAAGAATGAGACCCAAAAGTCCCCCATATCTGTGCCAGGCTTCTCATAAACTCTGTTGATCAGCTCCTTCATGTCGCCATCATTCTCAAGATCACAGTAAGCTGTCCGTAGAGCCTCTTGAGTTTCAGTCAGTGCATTCCGCAGAATGTTGAGGTTCTCCTTGATGTCTTCCGATAGTTCTTTGTGCTCAAGAATCTTTGACAGTTGATTCTGGATAAGAACCTCTCTCCAGAGCAGGATGCACCGCACGCCCCGTCTGTAGTGCTTTCCTCGTAGTGCTTGGTCTACCGACCCCTCTACTACTACCCCTGCTGTAACCAGAGTGTCTGCCATTCCAGAGCCTTTGAATCTCTTGTAGATGGCATAGATGTAGGACATCAGCTGGTGGAAAGCTCCAAGGATTGGGATGATGTCCTTGAACATTTCTGGATTCTCCGCCTTGAGCTGAGTGATCGTCTTGTAGGTGGGCAGGTCACCAACAAGAAAGGAGAATGGAATATTCTTCAGCCGCATGGCCTCCACATGTTTCACCATGATGTCATTCACCACTGACTTGCTTGGAGGTTCATTGTATGTTGTGTGGTAGTAAGGCTTGCTCTTGTTGGGTGGTGGATGACAGCAAGACTGGGCACCACTGTATCCTGGAACTCGCTGCTCTTCAGATGGTGGTCTGGTACCATGATTGTCTACACGAGACAGTGCATGTATCACAGAGCGAGCACGCTGCAGAGCTGACCCATCCACTGGTGGATCTACCCTGGGACGAGCAGGTGGCTCACTCTTGCTACCAGGGGGGCATCTGTACTGGCAAACCTTTGTCAGTTCTGCACACTTCTGCTTTAGCTGTGCAGAGATTTCCTTCTTCTTGGTGAGCTTTTCAGCAGTCTCTTTGCCTGGTTTCTTTTCATAGCTGTCTGGCTGCACGTACATGACATTTGTTCGATGGGCTCCTGTAGAGTCACCTGTCATAGTGTCAATCTTGAAGTCGTCATTGTCGATGATCACGATAGCTGGCTTGCTGTCTGCGATCTCCTGTGGGCAGGTTGCTGATGCCTCCACATCCACCAGAGCCCAGTGGTCATAGAGGAGCAGTGTATCTGCATAGCTGATGCAGACACCACTCTTGTGCAGAGTGTCTACCAGATCTTTACTCCTTGTCATGCCATGGACATTTACGCCCAGGTTGATAGCAGTGGTAGTGCGATGTCCAGTGATGTGGTACTGTATCATCGATGCCAGACTGAGTGTGGCTGGGCTGAGGTCAGCAGTGTTTCTCTCTGGCTGTTTTAGCCAAGTCAAAAGCTTCAACAGCAACTCACACAACTGTTCGCCTTCCTCAAGATGATCAATGCGAGGTGGCCAGGGAACAGTAGGAGTATCTTTGATTTTCTTTGATAGCCGTGGTGCCACGTTCTGGAGGAGCTGCTCATCGCTGATGCCAAGAGATGACACTGCAGCCTCTATGTAGTCACCACCACCCTCAACATCATAGACCCACTCGCTCTTGTTAAGTTCACTCCTCTCTTTGAAGCCAATTTTATCTTGATACTCATTAATGAGCAGACTTTTGACGTAAGATGATTTGACATCACCCACTGGATAGCCATAGTCACTGACGATGCGTCTGTAGTCTGCTAAAAGAGACTGCAGTGAACGGATCTCGCGCTCAGCAAAAATGACAGTATCAACGTGTCTAAAGAACAAATTCTTTGCCTCTGAGAGAGACACACTCTGGAGATGCATAGCATCATCTGTCTTGAAGACTGTGTGGTGGATATGCTTCATCCAACAGGCATAGTGGTACATTATATCATTTGCGTAAGGATCTGACAGTGCTGTCGTTGACTCAATTAGTCGTGTGAGACGATCCCTGAGCTCCTCATCTTCTATAAGGATTGTGTGGCGCTTGAAGGAGCGCCATGCTGATGGTGTGTTGATTCTCAACAGCTTGCCTTGCTTCCTGTTCGGGTGCCTCATGTCCGTACCTTGCATACACCACACACATTTTGTTTTGTCATGGAGAGGCCCACCCACTGACGAACGAAGGCGCCTTGGTGATGGTCCCTCTGCCTCTTCATCACATAAAGCACTCTGAGCAGGCATTTCAGATCTTGACTGAGCATTTTTACTTTTGTTGTCTTTGCGTCGCCTGGCTTGCTTAAGCATAACTGAAGATGAAATCGAAATATAACATGACGAATGCATGTACCGATTGGTTGGCCCATCTTCCCAGGAGGTGGTGGTGTAAACATCATCAAATTTATCAAGTCCTGACCAGTCTTGGGCTTTTAATTGTAAGCTGTCCCATTTGCCTTGATTTATTGTATCGGTGGGCTTGCAAGGCTTGCCACATTTTAGGACACATTCATAGGACATTGTGTGCTTTGTCTTTCATTGGGAGGGAAAGCAACACGCTATTATATTACTGTTATATTATATTGCTGTTATACGCTGTTTATTTTCAAAAGCAAATGCATATGTCAGTTGACAGAAGTGTGGAGACAGATAACATTAACTTTAGCTAAAAATAATAACGTTACCTAACGTTAGCTAACACCAAATATCAATGATGACTTCTGCAAATAAAATTTTGTTTTGCTTTTGTTTTATATGTTCTTGATGGTAGAACTATCTTTAGACTAGTGAATAACATTGATATCCTCAAACAAAGTGTCTTAAAGTGTGTAATGTTAACGTAGAAAAAGCGAGCTCGCGCAAGTGCTGACACTGACTGCTTCACAGACTGACTGAGCTAATCTGAAAATGCTTGACTGAAAAAGGGCTGTTGCCTACCAACAAGGTCAAGATTAAAAGTCCATACTCTTAACAAAAACTAAAACTTCACTGAAAAGGGACATTGCGCAACAGGGATTAGGGCTAGACAGTCAGCTGAGTTCAAAAACAAGTTTCCTTTACTGTGTGCTGATGAAATTTAGTAGCCTAGGATTCAGTTTTAATTTCGAAGTGAATTTCATTGTTTGTTTTGAGTTGACCTTTAAATTCAGCTCAAGCAACTAACCTTGCTAGCTTTGCATACAGAATACTATTTTATGTTAGGCTATAGTGCAAAATTGTTTTTGGTTTATTATGAAAATGTGATGGGATGAACTGGACACCATATTCTCAGTAGCCTACCCTATTTAATGGGAAACCGCAAATCAGCAACTGTTGTTTACACACAAACATTGACTTTATTGACCTCAGAGATTACTTCTGTGTACTTATACTGTATATTATTCAACTCATCATGAGACCTGTCATTCAAGCCTAATATGAAGGCTCTATGACGATTTTGAAAAAAAAACTGCATTTTAGAGCTCAAAATTGGCAGCCATCTTGGATTTGAAGGTCAAAAATAGGTCAAATCATTATATAAACACCAAATATGTATTCCTTGACCAAAATAGGCTCTGAAACCATGTATTGTGCATCATTGTAGGTCAAACCATTAAAAAGTTCATTTCCATGACAGCCATTTTGGATTTTGGTCTCTCAAAAATTTTCCCCGCCTTTTTTAAAAATACACCCCGGCTAAATTTGTTTATTAACCCTCCTAGATGACAAATCCATTGAGAAACGGACCTTCGCTCTCCACGGTCACGGAAGTGCCCCAGATGACCCTACTAAGTGCCCTGTTCACATTCAAATCTGGTGCCTGACCAGTACAACCAGTCTGATCTGCTGCACAATGAGCAGCTGCAGTGCAGCAGTTGGGGTTAAGGGCCTTGCTCAAGGGCAGCTCAGTGGTGGTAATGAGGGAGGGGCAGGCACTGCTTTTCACTTTCCCCACCCAATTGTTGCAATTGCTCATGATCGCCTGTAGAGGTCACTCATCATTAACTTAAAGTCCCAATGAGAGTCTTGAGAGCATCTTCTTGGGGTGGCACTTGAAGCAGGGAGGGATTAATCAAACCAACCAATGAGATCTCTGATATTTGAATGTGAATTTTCTGATCCCTGTCACTTACGGTATCCTCCTTACCTGTTGGTGGTGCTGTCTGTTTCACTGGTCATCTGGCTCTTTGGGGCCGATGACGAGGTACCGGGAGCCCAGCTGCAGGTTGAGGCCGTCTCTGAGAGAGAGAGAGAGAGAGAGAGAGAGAGAGAGAGAGAGAGAGAGAGAGAGAGAGAGAGAGAGAGAGAGAGAGAGGTGGAGGAAGAAATGTATGAGGGGGGAACACATTTAATGTTAATTCATATTATTTTGAATGTTTTGCATAACATTTTATACCATAGCCTTTATTGAGGAGGCTATTGTTCAACTGTCCAGCAATGTGCTGCGAAACCTACATGCAAACCACAACACAGGTATATTTCCATTGTTCTATCATTGTCTTTATCAGTACATGTGTTATCATGATGTATGTATGACCATAGGCTGTTTCTTCTGTGGGTGAAACAGATACAACTGGAGGACGTCTCTTTTCTATAGCTATAGAATGATATTAATCAGTTCATCAGTTTGCAAAACAACAAAACTAATTTCTGCTAATAAACATGATGATTTACTGGCTGCTTTCCTGCATGTTAATGGTGTAAAGAGGAAGGAAGCTTTTGTTTCTTTTTAATACAAGCTTGTTACCACAGAAGACCACATCCTGCTTCACAGTGAGTCCTGTCACATACATTGTGTTTAATGTCTTATCTTATGTCTTATTGCTTAACATTTAACACACATTCCAGCAGCCCTCAACCAGTGTTATTATATTGACAAAGTAGGCCTACTACTTTCTTTTAAAAGTACCATGATTTGTGTTTTATTGTTTAGTGAGAATATGTGTGACTATTTGTAGCAGATATCTCCTCATTTCTCAGGACAGATTTGCCAAATTTCTGTCAACATTATTATTTTCTCATCATCTGTGCCAAACTCTACCTGATATCTGAAAACGCCCACTAGTATTAACCACAAGCACACAGCACACACTGATGTTAGAACATTCAGCCTGTAACCCACAGCTGACATTATAAACATCAGAAACTTTATAGGCTAGAGACTGCCAAAGTCACACCCTCTTCCAGATTCACCATGGGTGGATTCTGAGAATGCAGAACCTTCCAACAGTGTAAATCCAGAGGTATTAAATATTCCTGTCTCACTAGAATGACAATATATTACTCAAGCCTTAAAGTGCATGTTCAGTTGGATCAGGGATGTTCTAACTTTTGTGAATGGATTAGATTAGATTAGATGGCATGGGTTATTAAAACAAAATCACCTACAATACAATTGCCCTCTAAGGATTTATTTTACTATCTGAAAACATGAGTTCCACCTGCGTAGTTCCTACTTGGTGCTTGTCTAGAAACTGTATGATCCTGCTGTCATCATCATTAGATGAACAGAAGAAAACACACAAAGTGAACTTGTTTAATGAACCAATCCTGTACTTAAGAGACTTTGGACATGCCTGATTTTAGATACATGATGAGGCGAGGAACTCTGGAACTGCTGCAGACAGGACTGTATAGTACCACTGTTGTTGCAATTCCTCCTGCTCACCTGTAGAGGTCGTTCAATCTTTACTCACAGTCTCAATGAGAATCTTGAGAGCATCTTGCTTGCTTGTAAATACATAATTTCCTGTTGAAATGATGTTGGGGTGGGACATGAAGCAGGGAGGGATTATATTCAAACCAACCAATGAGATATCTGATATGTGAATTTTCTGATCCCTGTCACTTACATTATCCTTCTTACCTGTTGGTGTCACTGTCTATGTTTCACTGGGGCCGATGACGAGGTACCGGGAGCCCTGCTGCAGGTTGAGGCTGTCTCTGAGAGAGAGAGAGAGAGAGAGAGAGAGAGAGAGAGAGAGAGAGAGAGAGAGAGAGAGAGAGAGAGAGAGAGAGAAGAGAGAGAGAGAGAGAGAGAGAGAGAGAGAGAGAGAGAGAGAGAGAGAGAGAGAGAGACAGAGAGAGAGAGAGAGAGAGAGAGAGAGAAAGAGGGAGAGAGAGAATGTTGTGGAGGAAGAAAATGAGGGGGAAACAAATGTAATGTCAATAAATGTTATTTTGAATGTTTTGTTACATAACATTTGATTTATGATTGTAGCTATTAGCCTGTTCTCTTTTCATTCTAATGGTGAGTTTTTTAGGCTTTGACTCAAAATTATTGAATAAAGAATATAACACATGAACATGTTCCCTTTGAGCAAGCTATTATTCAACTGTCCTGCAGTATATGCTGTGAAATCAACATGGCTGTCCTGCAGTTTGGTCATTTTGATTTGATCACCCTACACCCAAACCACAACAATTATATTCATATTTTTGTATCATCATCATTTTCGCAGAAGATGTGTTATCATGGCAGATGCACGTGGTGTTTCTTCTGTGGATGATACAGATAACGCTCTCTCTCTCTTTTCTATAAACTGATATTAATCACTTCATCACTTTTCAAAACACTCAAACTCATTTCTGCTAATAAACTTGGTGATTTACTGCTGCTGCTTTCCTGTATGTCAGTGAGGTAGAGAGGAAGGAAGCCGACACCCTTTTCTTTCTTTCTTTCTAACCAGCTTGTTTCTCTCATGCTACAAGTCAACCACAAAATACCACATCCTTCTCCACTGTAAGCTCTGTCAGATACATTTTGTTTAAATGTTTTATTTCATGGCTTATTGCTTAACATTTAACAGGCTTTTGAAAAGTTATCATTATAATAGTTATGATTTAATATTATTTTGGAGAACTGCCAAAGTGCATTAATACTTTGTTCAATGACAAGTGTAATGACAGAGTAGCCCACAGTAGATGGCACATTGCCAGCTAAATATGAGTGGATTTGTTGTCTTCCTTCTGTCTGTGCTGAACACCCCCCCCCCCCCCCCCCCCAGCTCATAAACTCTTTGTCACAGAGACAGAGACAGTTTCTACCCAACTGCCATCCGCTCTTCGACGAGACCTTTATCACTCCCCCCCTCCCCCCACCCCGATGCCCCCTGGGCACAGCTGGCACAGTAACAGCCCAGGGTCCTCATCACAGAGATTACTCCCCCCCCTCCCCTCCCCACATATATTTAACTTTAAAGGACTTTATTTTGTACTTTATAATTTGTGATTGTTTTTTTTTTGTCTTTGTCTTTGTCTTTCACTGTACACTGCATACTTGCACTACTGTAAGTCAAATTCCTCGTTTGTAATCTGATTACTTACTGTGGCTGGCTATTAAAGTGAATCTTGAATCTTGAATCTTGTACATTTACATTTTAATTTGAGGCATTTGGCATAATAAGCACAAGGGAGAATATGTGTATAGGCTATATTCCTATTTCCTATAGCGGCCTAGATTACACTAGTAATTAGGCTGCTCAAAGCATCAATACTAAGGAGTGTAAAGGTCAAAGCCTCCCTGCCCTGATGACCATCAGTCTCTTTGTACAAGATGCAAAAAAGGCTGTGTTGTGATGATGTGGTGCATGGCTCTACAATAGCAGACCTTATCTGTTCCTTTAAACCTGGAGGTTCCTGAGTGTCTGTGTGCTTTGTTTTAGTGCTCAAATCCTACATTCATCTGTATCTGTCATATAGCCCTTTCACACCAAGGCTCTCAGCAGGGTTCCCAGGTTGGTTTTGGGTATGAAAGGGTTAACATGGGTTGCCTGACCTGGGTTGGCAACCCACCTCCAAAGCCCCAGGGTCCCCACTAATGTTAAGGCACCCATGCTAATAGCCTATGCTAACTGTTATGCATCTCTCCCGGGTCTTATCTGAATTGTCATGACCAGGGATTAACCTGCTGTGTTGACTGACTTGGTGTGAATTGAAAAAAGAGCTGAACATGGGCCAAGTAACCCTGGTCTAACCCTGGTCTAACCCTGGTCTAACCCTGGTCTAACCCTGGTCACTGGTATGAAAGTGGGCATACAGTAAACCAACAGTAGCCTGTGTTGTGTTGAAGCCCTCAGTTAGTCTTCACACTAGTGATGCCTCTCTTTATCCCTTTACCTAAAGACTGTCAATTGTAAAGTGTTGTGCTCACAGTATGGGAAATGCTATTTTGGTGCAACTGGAATTGTAATTGGTGTTTTGTTTTGTTTTGTTGTGTTTTTTAACATATGGGCTTATGTTTATTCATCTGAAGTCTAGTCTAGTCTAAACTTGTTAGCTGTGAACAGCAGCTCTGCACTGCCGGTTGGTCCACATAGACTTTAGCAGCAAATCGGATTTGCCTGAAATGTGGCCTAAGTGAAATTGTTAAAACCCATCCTCATTTTGCCGTTAATCTGTGTAAATCCATGTCGTCCAGGTGGTCCCAAGAACACCTCAGTGTTGGTGAGTTCCTCTGGTGAAACACTGGGCACTTCAGTGACTCTGAGCTGCACCAGTGATGCCAACCCAGCAGCTACCTACACCTGGTACAAGGAGAATGACGCCTCTCCAAAAGCATCAGGACAGACCTTCACCATCACTGACATCACACCTGAACACAGTGGAGAATATTACTGTGAGGGCAGGAATTCGGAGCTACACATTCTTCTACCCACCTTATCACTCTAGATTAATTCTGTAAAGAAAATTATTTGAGGTGAAGTTTTCATGTTTTTGTTTCATTACTGTTATTATTAATTATATCTTTAGTTGATTGAAATCATGTTATATTGTAATATGTTACAATCTATGTAGGGTTTGACTGATGTGGGGTTTTAAATGCTGATATACAGTTATTTTTAGATTGAATACACTGGTATTTTGTGTCATTTGTTTCATGGCAGACATTCCGTGGAGTGTGTGTGTGTGTGTGTGTGTGCGTGTGTGTGTGTGTGTGTGTGTGTGTGTGTGTGTGTGTGTGTGTGTGTGTGTGTGTGTGTGTGTGTGTGTGTGTGTGTGTGTGTGTGTGTGTTTGTGTGTGTGTGTGTGTGTGTCCTATCTTGGTACAGGCGATATCCCTTATTTGCCCTTGCGCACCTGTTTGCATGCCTTAACGATAGCAGTCCACCTCGCGCAAGTGCAGGTGTTATGTCGCGTTTTGCACCCACGCCCGACAGCAGCTAAACGCATCCCCACCTCACGGGAGCATATTGTAATGATATATACAGAAATGTAACTGTTTAAAAGTGATATAATTGTCTAGGTAGACGTGACCTCCCTGCTTTCTAAGTTAAAACAGCCCCGAAATATGGTGGGGATGCAATTGTCGGCGGGGATGCAGAAACGTCCACGGCACCTGCCGCAGGCGCAAATTAGAGCCGTGCCAAATCATCTGCACCCCAAAAATGCCAGCGCAAACGGGATTGGGGCGGTCTTAAGCACCAGAATTATTCAGAGGTGTCGCCAGGCAATGCCTTGGCGTTACATCAATCAAACCAATGAGATTCTCGTCTCACAATCGCTGTGTTTGCACGAGGCATTAATATGCTGTAATTCTCTCCATGCGTAATAGAGTGGATTTACTTGTGCCGAGGACAGAGAGAGATAGAGAGAGCTTGTTGACAGATCATCTGTGGTGCCAACGACCCTCTGGGTCCGGGGTATGGGATAGGTGAAGGTGAAGGTGAATAGCCTATTGCAAGTAGGCTAATGTCCATTGGCCAACAAGTTTTCTCAATTCATTTCCCTCTTTGCGATGTGATAAATGTTTCTCAGTGAGTTATAGTTGATTGCCTCACTGAATTATCTGCTAATACTCAATTTTAGCAGCAGAATTTGATGTCCTGGCGTGGCACGTCCGTGCGTAATGACATATCCAAAAGGAATTTTACTCTGCACTGCGCTGCACAGCACAGAGATTATGGTGTGCTCAAGCGCAGCAAGGTATTTAGTGCGTAAGATGTGCTTTATAAAGCTCTTAGCGCAAACTAATTGCACGCTGCTGATGATAGGAGAATGCCATCTATCCCCACATGTTTGCGCTGAAACTCCTGGTTTGGCATGTGGCACGCCTATGTCCAGTACAATTATAACAGGCATGCGCTTCTGCACTCCCCCAATTTGCATTGTGCACGGCGTTAAACCAGCACAAAACCAGCACAAAGGCTAAATTACCGCTTTTGCGACAATAGGGCCCATGGGGTCTTAGGCCTGATGATAGCCTACTGATATTATGCTATCTGGAACCAAGGCAAGGCTCCCTGTGTGTGTCTCTCTGACATACACACAAACACTACATTGAGACATTTATTGTCTGCAACAAAGTGATGCATCATGCAGTCACCTGCACTGTTACAGGAAGGAAACCTGTATTTTTAGCAGTTTGTGTCTCTTGTTGAGCACATATGTGCCTACAACAATTTCCTCTGCAAGACCACATCCTTCATACAAGTGCAGAGTGGGCAGGGCATTGTCAGCTAAATAATAGAGGTGTGTCTTTGATGTGACTAGATTCTCACGTTATGTCCATGATCTGCCTGTGTTTGAACGTCTCTACAGCCTGGACAGAAAGAGAAGAAGACCAAATATGAGGTTCATAACAGCTGCCAGTGGATTTCTTCTCTTCCATCTGTCTGTGTCAGGTATTCTATCATTACATTTACACTATACAAATGTTTTTCTGCTGCTGTAAGCCACAATAATTTACACTGAGTGGAACAGTGGAATAAGCTTCACTGTAGTCATGTTAGCTGTTCAGAAAGATCATTGCCTGACGTTCATCACTATCTGTAAAAAATTGACTGTATTTATTTCGAGCTTTTATCCAAAGCACTTTACAATATGCCCACATTAACCCATTCATGCACACATCGATGGCAGCAAGCAGGATGCTGGTGCGGCCATCGGAAGCAATTTGGGGTTCAGTAACTTGCCCAAAGGACATGCAGACTGCAGGAGCGGGGATCAAACCACCAACCTTTTTTATCCAAAGCCATTAGTGGGCGACCCACTCTACCTCCTGAGCCACAGCTGCCCCAAAATACATCAGAAATACTTTATCATTTTGATGATATGGACTTATACAAATGTGTTAATTATTGTCTTTGTGTTTGTTATAGCTTACAGTTTATTGATGAATTCTAAATTGTATTTTTGAATTGTATTTTTTCCGATATGTAGGCTGACGCAGTTATATAAAAATAACCCCTTGACGGTTCTAGGGGATATTGATATGTTAGTGATATGTGTGTGTGTGTGTGTGTGTGTGTGTGTGTGTGTGTGTGTGTGTGTGTGTGTGTGTGTGTGTGTGTGTGTGTGTGTGTGTGTGTGTGTGTGTGTGTGTGTGTGTGTGTGTGTGTGTGTGTGTGTGTCTGTGCGTGCGTGCGAGGGTGCGTGCGTGCGTGCGTCCGTGCATGCGTGCGTGCGTGTGTGTGTGTGTGTGTTCTAAATACAATTTCTAATTGTAATATACTATTCTAAAATACAATTTAGAAGTCATCAATAACCTGTAAGCTATAACAAACAAAAAGACAATAATTAACACAAAGAACATTTCAATAATTATAGAGGAAGAATATTAGTCCTTTCCTGCATTCAACACAACCAAGGGTTTTCATACACCATTCATTATCCATCTACAGTTTGTTAGAAGTCTGTGTGTTAATTTGAACGTTATATAAATGGGAGAGGTGCAGATTGAGCAGTGGTGGGAGCAGACACTCATTCAGGTTGAGACAGACTGTGCTGTAAAACATGGTGGAAATGAGACAAGAGGGAGAGAGAGTGTGGGGGAGTGTGACGTGACAAAGCTCCTGGGTCGGATTCAAACCCACAACCTCACACACATTTTCAAAGGTCACTTTATGATGCTCTCACATCAGTGTGACATCTCCATATATGGTGATACTGAGCCTTTGAGTCCTCTGGGTGTGACAGGTGTCACATGATCAGCATTTATTAATAGTTGACCACAATGAACAGAGAGGCTGCAAACCAAGCAAAGCTCAATTCTATTGGCCAGTTTCACAGCAACCATTTTGAGGTTGTAAAGCACGAGGTAAAGCAGGTGTAACCACATTTTTTTTTTTTTTTTTTTTTTTGCCTTTATTTATACAGGGAAGGCTCTTGAGAGCAAGCTCTCATTTTCAAGAGCGCCCTGTTACAATGAACATATACAAGGGTTTACAGACAGACAAGATAAGAGCAATAAAAACAAATGATAATCAGCTAAAACATGTGCATTCCTCGTGCAGTGTGTTCTCGAGGAGTACTCTAAATGAGTCCAGAGAGATCCATTTCTCCAGCTTGAGAGTGTCCTTGAGCATATTCCACTTGTTAGGTTCAGAGTGTCCTTGAGCATATTCCACTTGTTAGGTTCAGAGTGTCCTGGAGCATATTCCACTTGTTAGGTTCAGAGTGTCCTGGAGTATATTCCACTTGTTAGGTTCAAAGTGTCCTCGAGCATATTCCACTTGTTAGGTTCAGAGTGTCCTGGAGTATATTCCACTTGTTAGGTTCAAAGTGTCCTCGAGCATATTCCACTTGTTAGGTTCAGAGTGTCCTGGAGTATATTCCACTTGTTAGGTTCAGAGTGTCCTGGAGCATATTCCACTTGTTAGGTTCAGAGTGTCCTGGAGTATATTCCACTTGTTAGGTTCAGAGTGTCCTGGAGCATATTCCACTTGTTAGGTTCAGAGTGTCCTGGAGTATATTCCACTTGTTAGGTTCAGAGTGTTCTGGAGTATATTCCACTTGTTAGGTTCAGAGTGTCCTGGAGTATATTCCACTTGTTAGGTTTAGAGTGTCCTGGAGCATATTCCACTTGTTAGGTTTAGAGTGTCCTGGAGTATATTCCACTTGTTAGGTTCAGAGTGTCCTTGAGCATATTCCACTTGTTAGGGGCATAAAATGAAAAAGCAGTCTTTGCTTGTTCGGATCTCACTTGTGGAATATGCAGCCTGAGGTGAGATTGCGAGCGTGTACAGTAACTGGTGTTAATGTGAGTAAGAAGTGAAGACAGATACAGTGGAAGCTGTCCAATCAAGGCTTTGTAAATAAATAAGAGGCAGTGCTGCTCTATTCTAGTTGTCAGAGAGGGCCAGCTCACTTTTTCATACAAAATACAATGATGAGTAAGGAAACAATCACCTGTTATGAAGCGCAGGGGGCGCTGTGATACACAGTGTCGAGCAACTTCAAAGCAGTTGATGAGGCATGCATGTACACAATATCTCCATAATCAAAAACAGACAATATTAGAGATTGAACAATCGTTCTTCTAGTGCAGAATGAAAAACAAGATCAGTTTCTATACAGGAAACCAATTTCCCTCCTTAGTTTCTTTACAAGGTGATCTATATGCACGGTAAAGGACAGTTTGGCATCTAGCCAGATGCCTAGGTATTTATATGAATTAACACGTTCAATTGGGTCATTGTGCAATGTTATTACACTCAAACTGTCGTTGACAAGAGGTGATCTCGAGAAAAGCATCCATTTTGTTTTATTTGAATTTAGAACCAATTTAAGGTCAAACAAGGACCGCTGTAGAGTATTGAATGCGGCTTGTAATCTCTCAACGGCCTGAGCAGGGCTGTCCCCGACACAATATAGGATTGTGTCATCCGCATAGAAATGTACGCTACAATGCTCTATAGGGAAAAAAATATTGTCGTACAATAACAATAATGAGGGCCCTGGCACTGGAACACCTAAATGGAATGGAACCATCATTAATGCATTGTAACACCTGCTTTACTTCCTGCTTTACCACATCAAAACAGCTGCTGTGAAAAGGGTCTATATTGTATTTCAGCATCATGATCTACCTGTTCTCCTGTTGAGTCAAACAATGGAGACGTGTTCCTTCTCTACTCCTCCACACTGTAGCACAGCCTGCCTCCATCCACACAACAACTCACTGTAGACTAGGGATGTCACAATATATCGTCCCACAATATATCGCGATATCAAAACGTGACAATATGTATCGTTGAGATGAAATCTCATATCGCGAGAAAAAGAAGCTGAACATGGTGGCATTGATCTGCATCTGATTGCATGCTCACTCTCCTTTTCATTGCTTTGTTTGAACAGACGAGGGATGTTACAGACACGGAGGATGAAAATGGTGAAATTACTCAAATGAACGTGGAGGATGCCCCCTCAATTTACAAATCGATCGCAAAAAAATATTGTTAAAATATCGTATCGTATCGTTATCGTGAACCCAATATCGTGTATCGTATCGTATCATGAACTGAGTGTATCGGACACCCCTACTGTAGACACAACACATTCATCATCTGGTCCAGCAGTTTACAATCACACTGATTGGCTAAATGGAGGTGCTACAACATGTGTTTACTTGTTACTGATTGGCAGAGCTGAGGCAGGAAGAGCATACGATTGGCCCATGCTGGGCCTGCATCATTGGTGGGGGATGACATGTGTACTTGATGAACTGAATATGACAGTGCAGTACTGCTGCTCTACTGCTCCACCCCAGAGACAAAACTGATTGCATTTATCTTGATCACCTGAGTGACAGAATGACCAACATGATCTGGCAAACAATCACTACCCCCCCCCCTTTTTATCAGATATCCTCAATATCAACATTATCTGGCAATTGGGTTTTTGTAGTTTTCTTGTTAAATTTTAGATTCAGATTTTAGGCATTTGGCTGATACCCTTAACCAGAGTGACTTAGACAGTAGAGTGCAATACTGTATAATGCACTTGAATTTGTACATCTTAGATCTGTAATGAGCAGCTGACAGCTGCTGATCAGCACTTGTCATTCTGAGGAGTTTGAAGCTTACCCACAAAATGCCCTTTTCCTCTTGGTACTAAGATCCTCTCTGTTTGACTTTACAATGGAGCTGAGATGATGTCAGCGGCAAAGTGGTTATGGGAAATGTAGTCCAGGTCTCTAGCAGCTTCACGTACTGCAGCACCTCCACACTGCAGATTGTGATTGTGGTTTGTGATGTGCTCTGTGTTACAGTGGTACAGCCTCAGGATGACTGGGGAGTGACTTACACTCCTACTGAGATCTGTGCCATCAAAGGATCAACAGTGGACATACTCTGCTCCTACACACACCCAGCCTACCTAGATGACCTTACTGTCACAGTGAAGAAGACGTTGTGGTTTAAAGAGGAGGGTGGTGAACCTGTGGATGTGACAACAGACCCAGAGTATGCAGGCCGTGTGGAGTATGGTGGTGATCACAAGAACTGCAGCCTGAGAATCACAGACCTGAGAGAGGGCGACTCAGCTGTGTACAAGTTCAGCTTCACAACAAACCATCCAGCTGGGAGCCATACTGCTTCACCTGGAGTCACTCTGACTGTCACAGGTAACTCTTTGATCAGACCATTTGTTACTTCAACTTCAGTTACAAACAGCTCCACAATGACAAGTGGCTGAGGGGAGAATTATTTTTATATAATAAAACAGTAGGTTATCAGCACTGTAAGTCAAGTTTTTATTGTCATAAATCTTTAATAAACATTGTGTTTTGGTTAGGCGTCTATAGAGAGCCAAAGTGAAACGTCACTTCCTGCTTCAGCACTGTACCAGAGATTCTGCTATTTATTTTCCCATAACATTTCGTAAAATGCTTATAAATAGTTTTACTTGCATGGTCAAACCAAACAGTTCAGATATATTTAGAAACAGGAGAGACCACACAACATTTCACTCAGACCAGAACGTAAAAAACTTTGGATTTAAAGAAAACATTTTTTCGATGTTGTTTTTTTAAGTTTTGGTCCAAGTGAAATGTTCTATGGTCTCTCCCGATTCTAAAGCTGAACCGTTTGGTTTGACCAAGTAAAACTATTTTTATATGGATTTTACGAAATGTCTATATGGTTATGGGAAAATAAATGGCAGATGAAAATATCTGGTACAGTGCTGAAGCAGGAAGTAGGCGGTCAGACGCACACACACACACACACACACACACACACACACACACACACACACACACACACACACTTCCACGGTCTTTCACAAACACAGAGCAAAGTGTTCACTGTTTTCTATTGTTGAATTGTACATTTTTCCCTTTAACTTTGTTACTGTATAGGCTAGGCTACTTGCTGCTTTGGCAACAATAAAGCTATCTTTAAATTAAATTGAATTGAGAGAGGGGGAGAGAGAGAGAGAGACAGAGAGAGAGAGAGAGAGAGAGAGAGAGAGAGAGAGAGAGAGAGAGAGAGAGAGAGAGAGAGAGACAGAGAGAGACACACAGAGAGAGGGAGCACACGTGAGATAGGCCGTCTGTCTCTTGCCCCTCCCCCTCTCTCGCAAAATGCGGGAAATCTCTCTCTGCCTCTCTCGCGCGCGCTCCCTCTCTGCCTCTCTCTCTCTCTCTCTCTCTCTCTCTCTCTCTCAATTCAATGGGAGGGGAGAGAGAGGAAAGAGAGGGAGGAGAGAGACATAGAGAGAGATAGAGGGGAGAGAGAGGAAAGAGAGAGGGGGATAGAGAGAGAGAGGGAGAGAGAGAGAGAGGGGGAGAGAGAGGGGAAAGAGATGGGGAGAGAGAGAGGAAAATGAGAGAGAGGAAAGAGAGTAGAAGAGAGAGGGAGGAGAGTGGGAGAGAGAGACAAAGTGAGAGAGGGGGGAGAGAGAGGAAAGAGAAGGGGAGAGAGAGGAAAGAGTGAGGAAAGAGAGACAGACAGAGAGAGAGAGAGGAAAGAGAGAGAGGGGGAGAGAGGAAAGAGAGAGGGAGAGAGAGGAAAGAGATGGGAGAGAGAGGCAAGAGAGGGGGAGAGAGACAGATAGAGAGGAAAGAGAGAGAGGGGAGAGATATGAAAGAGAGAGGGGGGAGAAAGAGAGGACAGAGAGGGGGAGAGAGATTGGAGAGAGAGAGGAAAGAGAGAGAGAGGGGAGAGAGAGAGGCAGAGATAGGAAAGAGAGGGGGAGAGAGACAGATAGAGAGGAAAGAGAGAGAGGGGAGAGAGAGGAAAGAGAGAGAGAGGGGAGAGAGAGAGAGAGAGGGAGAGATAGGAAAGAGAGAGAGGGGCAGAAAGAGAGGAAAGAGATTGGAGAGAGAGGAAAGAGAGAGAGGGGAGAGAGAGGGGGAGAAAGAGAGCAGGAGAGAGAGCGAGTTAGATCGTGCATGGATGTGAAAGCCAACATGGATTGCTCACATGGCGCTCGCTATCAAACTCATTGTGGGAGTTCCTAAAATCGACGGCGACCTGAAACATTTTGGCCACTTTTCTCAAATTGTGGCCGTTTGAAGCCAGTTTTAGAGGAATATCTCATTTGAAATTAACATGAGGATTAGACTGTTGTGATGTCATTATTCAGTCATGACTGTTCTGATGTCATTATTCAGTCATGACAGTTGTGATGTCATTATTCAGTCATGACTGTTGTGATGTCATTATTCAGTCATGACTGTTGTGATGCCATTATTCAGTCTTACTCTTATAACCATCAATATTTGCTCCTTTTTCTCACTCGCCTTCTTTCAAGTAGGGCTATAGTCAGTGTCAGTGCCACGAGTGGGCACTAGGGGGCAGTGCCCGCTCACTTCCATCACTGTGCCACCCCACCTACGTTGCCAGATCATACTTTGATGAGTTTGTGACACTTAAAGGAGAATTTCGGTTTTTTACACCACGGTCCTCATTTCCAGTTTAGAATATGATGTTTTACTCACCGAAATAGTTTCGCTTCATTTGGAGGCCCACGGAAGATTTTGAGCTCGAGTAGTCTCCTCAAACAGGCTATAACGAGAGCCTGCGGCGAGTGCGGGGCATGCTGCACACACTCTGTAAATGACACTTTTTCGGTCACATCGCGGTTCATTATGGTTGTAAATATAATTATTTAGCTAATAGCTAGAAGCTAAGCTAACACCAACACAACAGTCAACGTAGATCTGCCCCGGATGGGGTTACAGTGTTCATCTTCTTCTGTGGTTTCTCTTCTTACAACACTTCTTCAGAGAAACCACAGAAGAAGAAGATGAGCACTGTAACCGCATCCGGGGCAGATCGGAGCCGACTCTTTTGTTGTTGTTAGCTTAGCTTCTAGCTATTAGCTAAATAATTATATTTACAACCATAATGAACCGCGATGTGACCGAAAAAGTGTCATTTACAGAGTGTGTGCAGCATGCCCCGCACTCGCCGCAGGCTCTCGTTATAGCCTGTTTGAGGAGACTACTCGGAGCTCAAAATCTTCCGTGGGCTCTGGTAGGGAGAAACGTGTATGAAGAGAGATTCTGCTCAACTGTTTGGAGTTATAAACAACACTCAGCCACCAAGGAAAAGTATAAGAAGACATTTAGATATTCTTTCTAATATTCCCTGGGCAATCTCTACTACGGTCAAAAGGCTAGTTAGCTTCATGTTGCTCTGTGATAGCTTCTGTAGGTAAGTTTCCCAATACAGTAAGTCAACTGCATGGTTGACAGTTGTAAGTTATGTGCTGGGTGTTGTTGATGAGGACTGATAACTTCTAGGCAGCTGGTCTACAATATGTCTCTTATTTACAAAACTCATCATGTGTTTGTTCAGCCTCCATCTGACGTCTTGTATCGAGGAATGATTGTGCTCTTCTGTATGTGATGATGATGAGTCACTAACGTGTCTGATGAGCAGCCTACTGGCGCGCGAGAGAGACGCCCCCTCT
>NC_139626.1:52287142-52307142 GCF_964638095.1 Poromitra crassiceps | reverse complement strand
TTGCCTCCCACATCTTTACTACTAATAGTTTAATTACAGTATGTGTCATTGTTAAAACACATCCTTATTTTATATCATCCATGTTAATCCATGTTCTCCAGATGGTCCCAGGAACACCTCAGTGTTGGTGAGTCCCTCTGGTGAAATTGTGGAGGGCAGTTCAGTGACTCTGACCTGCAGCAGTGATGCCAACCCAGCAGCTACCTACACCTGGTACAAGAAGAATGACGCCTCTCCAAAAGCATCAGGACAGACCTTCACCATCACTGACATCACATCTGAACACAGTGGAGGATATTACTGTGAGGCCCAAAACAGCAGAGGGCGCCATAACTCCACCTTGCTGACTATTGTGGTGGCAGGTAAGTAATAGATCATTCTCTCTCTCTCTCTCTGTCTGTCTGTCTGTCTGTCTCTCTCACACACACACAAAAACACACACACACACACACACACACACACACACACACACACACACACACTCACTCACTCACTCACTCACTCACTCACTCACTCACTCACTCACTCACTCACACACACACACACACACACACACACACACACACACACACACACACACACACACACACACACACACCTCTGTCCTGTACCAGAGGTAATCCATTTCTTAATATGAGACACAATCTTATGTAATGCAAACATCCCATAATTTCCCTATAAGCACTGTGCATTCCAACAAGTGTTACGAATGAATGAATGAATGAATGAATAAATGAATGACACACAGAAAATAAGAAAACTATCACTGACTCTTCTTCTGCTTTATGAATGGATGTTCAATTACAAAATACAACACAAAAACAAAGTGTACAGTGTATGCTAATGAGCATACATGGATGTGATTTTGTCAGCTCCTCCTTACATGCTGTGTCTAACCCCGCCTCCACCCCAGCTCCTCCTTACATGCTGTGTCTAACCCCGCCTCCACCCCAGCTCATCCTTACATGCTGTGTCTAACCCCGCCTCCACCCCAGCTCCACCAAATATAGCTAATGCATAGGAGGTCTCTGCTGCTGCTCTTCCTGGACAGAGCCATACCACCAAATATAGCTAATGCATAGGAGGTCTCTGCTGCTGCTCTTGCTGGACAGAGCCATACCACCAAATATAGCTAATGCATAGGAGGTCTCTGCTGATGCTCTTCCTGGACAGAGCCATACCACCAAATATAGCTAATGCATAGGAGGTCTCTGCTGCTGCTCTTCCTGGACAGAGCCATACCACCAAATATAGCTAATGCATAGGAGGTCTCTGCAGCTGCTCTTCCTGGACAGAGCCATACCACCAAATATAGCTAATGCATAAGACAATACAAGTTGACTTCTGACTAGTGGTTCTGACTGAACCATGTTTCATGTATTCTGTTGAGACAAATCAGATACCCAGATATAGCTAATGCATAGGAGGTCTCTGCTGCTGCTGTATTCTGTTGAGACCAAAATAAATGTTGAGAAACACAATCAGCTGTTCACTTGTCCAAGAACTGAGGACCTTAAATGATCCTCTATCTTTCCACTATGACTTAACATGTCACATTTACACATAATAATATTCCATATAAAGACACAGATTACAGATTATCAATCTGTAATGGACGTAAACATCCTAAATCTCCTCAGTATTTTCATCTGATCTCTTCCCAGCCCCATCAACAGCCATTGCAGTAACGTTAACTACGACTCTTCTCCTGGTTATCATTCTCCTCATAGGCATATTGGTCTTCCTCTGGATTAGGTGAGCAATTCTGTTTCACTGTGGTTATGTTCACTTGGGCATTTAAAATTCACTGTGTTCATTTATTCAGTTGTTCATTCATTCTCCTAACCAGAGAGAGGAGGACCTCCCAACAACCATCTGGACCTGGAGGAAGACCAGACAACAGTCTGCAGGTGAGAAGAGGAACTAAACAAGTCTCTGGTTAACAAAAGTTTATGGGAAAGCAAATTTGGATTCAGCATGATAATCTTCACAAATGTGAATAACTTTTATGACTTTTGGAACGTAAATGTCTTTTTTTCAAACACGATTTTTAGAAAACGCTTCAAAAGGCATAAAAGTTATTCACGTTTGTGAATATTATCCTGCTGAACCCAAATTCGCGTTCCCATAAACTTTTGTTAACCACAGACGGTATTATGCATTAAAGTGAAATCCCCATTCTAAAACTCCATAGACTTTTCCACTGACGAACCAAATGGCGGTTCTGGATAAAGCCTACAAAAATATGTCATCCCTGTGCTACTCTATTTGGGCAATCACCTAATTAAAAATGTGGCTCCGTGAGGTCACCCGCACGGGTGCTCTTTACACTTCCTGAAAGTTTCAGCACGATCGCATGCAAAACACCATAGCTGTGACTGGCCAGACTTCTTGAAACAGACAGAGACCACATTGACAAATTTATACCGTATATAGTTGACATCCCTATTACCATGTATTACCATGTATTACCATGTATTGCCATGTATTACCATTGTATTACCATGTATTGCCATGTATTACCATTGTATTACCATGTATTACCATGTATTACCATGTATTTCAGGTGTGCTGTCATGTCTTGTGACCTTGCTAAACTTAATATTGTTTGTTGCAGATTCCTCTCTCTGCTCCAGCCTCCACATCCCAGCCAGACTCCACTTACCAGAGCCTCAGTCCAGCCACCATGCATCAGAACCAAACATACTCTACTCTTCCACCAGACTCCACTTACCAGAGCCTCAGCCCAGCCACCATGGATCAGAACCAAACATACTTTATGCCACCAGACTCCACTTACCAGAGCCTCAGTCCAGCCACCATGGATCAGAACCAAACATACTTTATGCCACCAGACTCCACTTACCAGAGCCTCAGTCCAGCCACCATGGATCTAGGACCAAACACACTCTACTCTGCCATGAGACTCCACTTACCAGAGCCTCAGTCCAGCCACCATGGATCAGAACCAAACATACTTTACTCTGCCACCAGACTCCACCTACCAGAGCCTCAGTCCAGCCACCATAGATCAGAACCAAACATACTCTCCTCTGCCGCCAGACTCCACTGACTAGAGCCTCAGTCCAGCCACCACGGATCAGGACCAGACATACTCTATTCTTAGACAATTGAGTAGTGGAGTGCTGATATGCTAGTTTGTAGTTTACGTGTATTTGATTCAATATTCAAGATATTTGAATAACCATAATAAGTAATCAGATTACAAAGGAGGCATTTGACTTAGTGCAAGTATGCAGCACAGCAGTCACATCAACAGTAGAACAACCTTCTAGAACAATCCAATTATAAAGTGCAAAGTCCTTTAAAGTGACATATAATGGGAGAAGGGGGGCAGAGTTAAAGTCCTGATTTGTGGGGGCTTTCGGTTCTCATTGACGATGCAGATGACAGTTGGAAAGAAAGTGTCCCTGTTTCAAGAAGTTCTGATACTGGCAGACTTCTGCCATGAGCGAGGGCTTTGAGGAGTTTATGGCCTGGGTGGGAGCGGTCGGCCATCCTTTTCCAATGAAACCGTTTCAGAATTTTTTGTGTGTTTGTATAAAATGTTCTGCTCTTATTTCCTGTTGAAACAGGATGTTGGGTCCGGTCAAAATGTGGGGAGGGATCATTCAAAAGTGTCATCATCATCACTCAGTTAGCCACAGAAAGGCAGTTTTATTGGATGGGCCCGGTGGAGAAGTAGGACTGTTCAAAAATCTGTATTGTTAAATTTCACACATCAGGCTCCGCCCCTAGCAGGGCTTTGTTGCTACAGCCACTCCTACGAGTGGATCAGCACACTGAAATGTGCGTGTACATACTCAGCCAATCAGGATGAGCCTACTCAACCCCTATGGAGCTACATCGTATAAAATGGTGCCGGTCTCACTCATCACCAACCACTTTGCTTCAGCACCTGGTGAACAAGTTTGCCATCGTCTGGAATCAACAGCATTGGATAGATACCGCCCGAGCCAACAGGGCCTACATCAACAGAGAGGGCAGCGTGTGATCCACACCACTGTTGAAGGCTGCCAAGGACCTGTGGTGCTGGGCCACAGAGCACCTCTGTCCTCTCAAGGTGCTGCACAGTCTGGGCCTGGAGAACATGTGGGCCAGCCTCATGTTGAGAAGCGCCCCCTGGAGGATGAATGGATTTGAGACGCTCACCCGTTAGGGGATGGATGCGTTTGGACACGCTCCATGGCCATAAAAGCTGCCTTGGGGTTATGCAGTTTCTTCAGGAGCTCCACACTTATATGCTTTTAAACTTTTGAATGGCAGTTTATCTCCTTGTTATGGTTTATTTTGTAATTTCCTCTTTTTTATATTCACTTTTATCTGTGTACATCTGTGTTTAGTTGCATGTTTGTTTTCCCTTTAGTATCCATTTATCCCCTGGGTTACCTTTTATTATTATTTTTAAAATTTTGTATTCATTCATGTTTATTTTTCAACTGTTTTATATATTTGATTGTGAAAAATTCTGCATCATTGTTTTTATTGTATGTAAAGTGCTATACAAATAGTTCTAAGTGAGGAAGCAAGGAATCAAATTATCCAAACTATTCACCTTATGTAGCCCCGCCCACTTGACCCAGTTGTGTTATGACTTCCTGTTCAAAACACCGTCTGTTTTACCTGCTCACTAGTACCAAAGAGCATGGAAGGAAAGAGACGAAACTCCGGCCATTTTTGGAAACAGAATGCGCCTCGCAGTGGTCAGCTGCGGTAGCGCGGGCCCCTATAATCAGCCTCTCTAAACAGTAACTCAACGGGAGAACACTCTAAATTTCGTGGATTCACATCTTTTCTGGGCGTACTGTAAATCTTGACTGAAGTGGTGTAGTGCAGGGATGTAAAACAACAACCATATTGTGGAAACTAAGCAAAATTTGTCTTTTTTTTCTTTTAGTTTTTTCAAGATAAATAGTAAATGCAAAGGACCCGAGGTTAAAACCACGGCAACACACTTCTGACGGAGTGGACGACAGCCGCATTAGCTATTTATCTTGAAAAAACTAAACAAAGAAAACGAAACATTTTGCTTAGTTTCCACAATATGGTTGTTGTTTTACATCCCTGCACTACACCACTTCAGTCAAGATTTGCAGTACGCCCAGAAAAGATGTGAATCCACGAAATTTAGAGTGTTCTCCCGTTGAGTTACTGTTTAGAGAGGCTGATTATAGGGGCCCGCGCTACCGCAGCTGACCACTGCGAGCCTGTGCGAGGTTCTTTTGGCGCTGTCACGCTTCCAAAAATAAAAAATGGCGGAGGCTGCTGGGCGCTGATGTTGCAATGGGGCAATATGGAGCTTTCAGTTCTTTCCATAAAAGTTCTTTGCTAGTACTGTACTGTCACAGGAAGTGTCAACACAATAGGAAGTAACTGGATGACCCCTGTGTTGGAACATAAGGTGAATAGGCCTGTTAATGATTTACTGCCATAGATTGTAAATAGTATATTAAAACTTCACTGTGCATAGTTTGTTTGTATATTTTAAGATGAAATACATGACTTGTTTATGACATTTTTCAGAAGCCTATTTCATTAAGTAGTAATAAAGACTCAAAAGATGTTTGTTTTCTTTTTTCACTCCCAGCTCTTCATCACTCAAAGTATGACTCACTGCTTGAATGATAACACACAGCAGTAAACAATATTTTTAAGACTTGAATAGTTTGTTGTTATTGTTATTGTACTGGTCCTATAGACTGTTATTAGCATATTGTTTTTCTCCATCTTCTCAATTCCCTGTGATAATACTGCAGTTGATGAAACTTTGCACTGTGGTAATTAGACCCACCAGAAATATGTATAACCGCCGTCAGCCTGATGGTGCTGCTATAATTAAAGGGTGGGTTCCCAAAGTGGGGGTCGGGAGCCCCCGGGGGGTCGCGACTCACTGGACACTGATGGGGAGGTCGCGAGATGATTTCCAGAATGTGTGAAAAAATTGACCTAAATAATGTGTGAAGTACAGAATGTGTGAAATACACTGTAAAAACTATTACAAATAGCACAATTTAACCATAATTGTTAGGTTTAGTTTGTTTTATTTACTCTATTTAGTCCATGTGCGCACAAACGTTTGTATGCTTCAACCACCTCCGGGGGTAGTGGAGGTCACGAGCCTCTGAAGCGCCGTTATTCGCGGGCTGAAACGTTTGTGGTTAAAAGGCTGTACCTCCCACAACGTCTACCACAACTTGTATAAGACGAGATAAGTTCTAGCACTGTTGTTTTTGCTTTACTTATTCACTGGGAGTCTCACTGAGAGCAATGCTCTCTATTTCAGGAGTGCCCTGTTCACATTCAAACCTGGTGCCTGACCAGAACAACCAGTCTGATCTGCTGCACAATGAGCAGCTGCAGTGCAGCAGTTGGGGTTAAGGGCCTTGCTCAAGGGCAGCTCATTGGTGGTAATGAGGGAGGGGCAGGCACTGCTTTTCACTTTCCCCACCCAATTGTTGCAATTCCTCCAGATCGCCTGTAGAGGTCACTCATCATTAACTCAAAGTCCCAATGAGAGTCTTGAGAGCATCTAATAGACCCTTTTCACGGGGGCCATTTTGTGCCAAAAAGGCAGGGTAAACACAGATGCAAGCAAAACACTAATGAGGGTTTCCAACTTCCATGAGTGTCTTGCTTGCACCTGTGTTTACCCTGCCTTTTTGACACAAAATGGCCCCCGTGAAAAGGGTGTATTGGGGTGGCACATGAAGCAGGGAGGGATTAATCAAACCAACCAATGAGATCTCTGATATCTGAATGTGAATTTTCTGATCCCTGTCACTTCCAGTATCCTCCTTACCTGTTGGTGGCGCTGTCTATGTTGCACTGGTCCTCTGGCTCTTTGGGGCCGATGACGAGGTACTGGGAGCCCAGCTGCAGGTTGAGGCCATCTCTGAGAGAGAGAGAGAGAGAGAGAGAGAGAGAGAGAGAGAGAGAGAGAGAGAGAGAGAGAGAGAGGTGGAGGAAGAAATGTATGAGGGGGAACACATTTAATGTTAATTCATATTATTTTGAATGTTTTGCATAACATTTTATACCATAGCCTTTATTGAGCAGGCTATTATTCAACTGTCCAGCAATGTGCTGCGAAACCTACATGCAAACCACAACACTTAGTTATATTTATATTGTTCTAGCATTGTCTTTATCAGAACATGTGTTATCATGATGTATGCATGGCTATGGGCTGTTTCTTCTGTAGGTGAAACAGATAAAACTGTCTCTTTTCTATATAGCTAGAATGATATTAATCAGTTCATCAGTTTGCAAAACAACAAAACTAATTTCTGCTAATAAACATGATGATTTGCTGGCTGCTTTCCTGCATGTTAATGGTGTAAAGAGGAAGGAAGCTTTTGTTTCTTTTTAATACAAGCTTGTTACCACAGAAGACCACATCCTGCTTCACAGTGAGTCCTGTCACATACATTGTGTTTAATGTCTTATCTTATGTCTTATTGCTTAACATTTAACACACATTCCAGCAGCCCTCAACCAGTGTTATTATATTGACAAAGTAGGCCTACTACTTTCTTTTAAAAGTACCATGATTTGTGTTTTGTTGTTTAGTGAGAATATGTGTGACTATTTGTAGCAGATATCTCCTCATTTCTCAGGACAGATTTGCCAAATTTCTGTCAATATTATTATTTTCTCATCATCTGTGCCAAACTCTACCTGATATCTGAAAACGCCCACTAGTATTAACCACAAGCACACAGCACACACTGATGTTAGAACATTCAGCCTGTAACCCACAGCTGACATTATAAACATCAGAAACTTTATAGGCTAGAGACTGCCAAAGTCACACCCTCTTCCAGATTCACCATGGGGGGATTCTGAGAATGCAGAACCTTCCAACAGTGTAAATCCATAGGTATGAAATATTCCTGTGTCACTAGAATGATAATATATTACTCAAGCCTTAAGGTGCATGTTCAGTTGGATCAGGGATGTCCTAACTTTTGTGAATGGGGGTCAGATTAGATCATGTGAAAATACCTGGGGGGGGGGGGGGAAGGCATGGGTTATTAAAACAAAATCATGTACAATACAATTGTCCTCTAAGGATTTATTTTACCGGGAGCCCTGCTGCAGGTTGAGGCCGTCTCTGAGAGAGAGAGAGAGAGAGAGAGAGAGAGAGAGAGAGAGAGAGAGAGAGAGAGAGAGAGAGAGAGAGAGAGAGAGAGAGAGAGAGAGAGAGAGAGAGAGAGAGAGAGAGAGAGAGAGAGAGAATGTGGTGGAGGAAGAAAATGAGGGGGAAGCAAATGTAATGTCAATAAATGTTATTTTGAATGTTTTATTATTACATAACATTTGATTTATGTTTGTAGCTATTAGCCTGTTCTCTTTTCATTCTAATGGTGAGTTGTTTAGGCTTTGACTGTAATTCAGTGAAATTGCGAAATTATTTAATAAAGAATATAACCCATGAACATGTTTCCTTTGAGCTATTATTCAACTGTCCTGCAATATGCTGTGAAATCAACATGGCTGTCCTGCAATTTGGTCATTTTGATTTGATCACCCTACACCGAAATCACAACAATTATATTTATCTTTTTCTATCATCATTTTCTCAGAATATGTGTTATCATGGCAGATGCACGTGGTGTTTCTTCTGTGGATGATACAGATAATGCTCTCTCTCTCTCTTTTCTATAGATAGACTGATAGTAATCACTTCATCACTTTTCAAAACACTAAAACTCATTTCTGCTAATAAACTTGGTGATTCACTGCTGCTGCTTTCCTGTATGTCAGTGAGGTAGAGAGGAAGGAAGTCGACACACTTTTCTTTCTTTCTTTCTAACCAGCTTGTTTCTCTCATGCTACAAGTCAACCACAAAATACCACATCCTTCTCCACTGTAAGCTCTGTCAGATACATTTTGTTTAAATGTTTTATTTCATGGCTTATTGCTTAAAATTTAACAGGCTTTTGAAAAGTTATCATTAGAAAAGTTAGGATTTAATATTATTTTGGAGAACTGCCAAAGTGCATTAATACTTTTTTCAATGACAAGTGTAATGACAGAGTAGCCCACATAGTAGATGGCACATTGCCAGCTAAATATGAGTGGATTTGTTGTCTTCCTTCTGTCTGTGCTGACCCCTCCCCCCCCAGCTCATAAACTCTTTGAGGGTCTGGTGGTACCAGAATCTTGAATCTTATAAATGTACATTTTTGCCATTTTGGCATAATAAGCACAAGGGAGAATATGTGTATAGGATATATTCCTATTACCTAAAGCTGCCTATATTACACTAGTAATGAGGCTGCTCAAAGCATCAATAAGGAGTGCAAAGGTCAAAGCCTCTCTGCCCTGATGACCATCAGTCTCTTTGTACAAGATGCAAAAAAGGCTGTGTTGTGATGATGTGGTGCATGGCTCTACAATAGCAGACCTCGTCTGTTCCTTTAAACCTGGAGGCTCCTGAGTGTCTGTGTGCTTTGTTTTAGTGCTCAAATCCTACATTAATCTTTATCTGTCATATAGCCCTTTCACACCAAGGCTCCCAGCAGGGTTGGTTGGTTTTGGGTATGAAAGGGTTAACATGGGTTCAGGTTGCCTGACCTAGTTTGGCAACCCACCTCCAAAGCCCCAGGGTCCCCACTAATGTTAAGGCACCCATGCTAATAGCCTATGCTAACTGTTATGCATCTCTCCCTTATCTGAATTGTCATGACCAGCGATTAATGTGCTGTGTTGACTGACTTGGTGTGAATTGACAAAAGAGCTGAACATGGGCCAAGTAACCCTGGTCTAACTCTGGTCTAACCCTGGTCTAACCCTGGTCACTGGTATGAAAGTGGGCATACACAGTAAAGTAAACCAACAGTAGCCTGTGTTGTGTTGAAGCCCTCAGTTAGTCTTCATACTATGCCTCTCTTTATCCCTTTACCTAAAGACTGTCAATTGTAAAGTGTTGTGCTCATTAAAGATAGTATGGGAAATGCTATTTTGGTGGTCTGCATCCCCCAAAATGCCAGCGCAAACGGGATTTGGCCAGTCTTAAGCACCAGAATTATTCACAGGTGTGGCCAGGCAATGCCTGGGCGTTACATCAATCAAACCAATCAGAATCTCGTCTCGCCATCGCTGTGTTTGCGTGAGGCAATGCTGGAATTCTCTCCATGCGTAATAAGAGTGGATTTACTCATGCCGAGGACAAAGAGAGATAGAGAGAGCTTGTTGACAGATCATCTGTGGTGCCAACGACCCTCCAGGTCCAGGGTATGGGATAGGTGAAGGTGAAGGTGAATAGCCTATTGCAAGTAGCCTAATGTCCATTGGCCAACACGTTTTCTCAATTAATTTCCCTCTTTGCTATGTGATAAATGTTTCTCAGTGAGTTATAGTTGATTGCCTCACTGAATTATCTGCTAATACGCAATTTTAGCAGCAGAATTTGATGTCCTGACATGGCACGTCCGTGTGTAATGACATATCCGGTAATGACATATCCGGGGTACGGTGGTGCAGTGGTAAGCGCTGTCGCCTCACAGCTCGAAGGTCCTGGGTTCGATTCTCACCTGGGACGCTGTGGGCGCTGGAGTTGTGACCCCCCGATATCTTCAGTGCCTACTGCCCAGGTGGGCTATCTCGTCGAAAGGGCCTGACTGTGTGGAGTTTGCATGTTCTCCCCGTACCCCCCAGGCGGTTCCTCCGTACATAACCCCCACTAAAAACATGCAGAAGATCGTCATCCGACCAGTGACGACAACATCTGAAGTTGGTCCAATGATGGTCCAATGAAGGTCCCCGGGCGCTGGAAAGAAATAGCGACCACTGCTCCTGGCCTACCCCCTGGAGGAAAGGACAAGCCTGGATGGGTCAAATGCAGAGGACATATTTCACCGGCCACCGTCAGCATGAGTGTGTGTAGTGGCCGCATGCATGTGTTGTAGTCTGTTCGTGTGACAATAAAGACGGGCTGCCGTCTGAAATCGTGTTTTATATCCAAAAGGAATTTTGCTCTGCATTGCACTGCGCAGCACGGAGATTATGGTGTGCTCAAGCGCAGCAAGGTATTTATTGTGTAAGATGTGTTTTTCAAAGCTCTTAGCGCAAATTAATTGCGCGCTGCTGATGATGATTGGAGAATGCCATCTATCCCCACATGTTTGCGCTGAAATGCCTGGTTTGGCATGTGGCACACCTATATGTCCAGTACAATTATAACAGGCATGCACTTCTGCACTCCCCCAATTTGCATTGTGCACGGCGCCAAACGAGTGCAAAACCAGCACAAAGGCTAAATTACCGCTTTTGCATGGGGTCTTACAGTAGGCCTGATGATAGCCTACTGATATTATGCTATCTGGAACCAAGGCAAGGCTCCCTGTGTGTGTCTCTCTGACATACACACAGATACTACATTCAGACATTTATTGTCTTCAACAAAGTGATGCAATCACCTTCACTGTTTCAGAAAGGAAACCTGTATTTTAGCAGTCGTGTTGAGCACATATGTGCCCACAACAATTTCCTCTGCAAGACCACATCCTTCATACAAGTGCAGAGTGGGCAGGGCATTGTCAGCTAAATAATAGAGGTGTGTCTTTGATGTGACTATATTCTCACGTTATGTCCATAATGTGCCTGTGTTTGAATGTCTCTACAGCCTGGACAGAGACAGGAGAGGACCAAATATGAGGTTCATAACAGCTGCCAGTGGATTTCTTCTATTCCATCTGTCTGTGTCAGGTATTCTATCATTATATTTATACTTATAAACTATACAAATGTTTTTCTGCTGCTGTAAGCCACAACAATTTACACTGAGTGGAACGGTGGAATAAGCTTCACTGTAGTCATGTTAGCTGTTCAGAAAGATCATTGGCTGACGTTCATCACTATCTGTAAAAAACTTGACTGCATTTATTTAGAGCTTGTATCCAAAGCACTTTACAATATGCCCACATTAACCCATTCATGCACACATCGATGGCAGCAAGCAGGATGCTGGTGCGGCCATCGGACGCAATTTGGGGTTCAGTAACTTGCCCAAGGACATGCAGACTGCAGGAGCGGGGATCAAACCACCAACCTTTTTTATCCAAAGCCATTAGTGGATGACCCACTCTACCTCCTGAGCCACAGCTGCCCCAAAATACCATATCAGAAATACTTTATCATTTTGAGGATATGGACTTATACAAATGTGTTAATGATTGTCTTTTTGTTTGTTATAGCTTACAGTTTATTGATGAATTCTAAATTGTATTTTAGAATTGTATTTTTTCCGATATGTAGGCTGATGCAGTTGGGGGGTGGGGGGGAGGGGGTAAAAATTACCCCTTGACGGTTCTAGGGGATATTGATATGTTGGTGGCTCTAGTGATATATATATATATATATATATACCGGTATATATATATATATATATATATATATATATATATATATATATATATATATATATATATATATATATATATATATATATATATATATATATATATATATATATATATATATATATATATATATATATATATATATATATATATATATATATATATGTGTGTGTGTGTGTGTGTGTGTGTGTGTGTGTGTGTGTGTGTGTGTGTGTTATAAATACAATTTCTAATTGTAATATACAATTCTAAAATACAATTTAGAAGTCATCAATAAGCTGTAAGCTATAACAAACAAAAAGACAATAATTAACACAAAGAACATTTCAATAATTATAGAGGAAGAATATTAGTCCTTTCCTGCATTCAACATACAACCAAGGGATTTCATACACCATTCATTATCCATCTACAGTTTGTTAGAAGTCTGTGTATTAATTTGAACGTTATACAAATGGAGAGGTGCAGATTGAGCAGTGGTAGGAGCAGACACTCATTCAGGTTGAGATGAGTAAAGCCAAGTAGAGACGAGCCATACAGACAGTGCTGTAAAACATGGTGGAAATGAGACAAGAAGGAGAGAGAGTGTGTGGGGGAGTGTAACATGACAAAGGTCCTGGGTCGGATTCAAACCCACAACCTCACACACATTTTCAAAGGTCACTTTATGATGCTCTCACATCAGTGTGACATCTCCATATATGGTGATACTGAGCCTTTGAGTCCTCTGGGTGTGACAGGTGTCACATGATGAGCATTAACTAACAGTTGACCACAATGAACAGAGAGCCTCTCTGAGCAAAGCTCAATTCTATTGGCCAGTTTCACAGCAACCATTTTGAGGTTGTAAAGCACGAGGTAAAGCAGGTGTAACCAAAAATATATATATATTTTTTTTTTGCCTTTATTTATACAGGGAAGGCTCTTGAGAGCAAGCTCTCATTTTCAAGAGTGCCGTGTTACAATCAGTGGCGGACTGCATAATCGGGCACGTCGGGCAAATGCCCGGTGGCCTGACCTGGCCTGCCAAAAAAAAAAAAAAAAAAAAAAAAAAAAATTGCAGGCCAGGCCAGGCCACTCACTGAACAGCAGGCCAGGCGCCGCCTACTGGTTTACTAGTGGTTTTATTACTTTATTCAGGTTTGAAGTGGGTGCATCTCATTGTAAAATTGGACTTGGCCCAAATTGGGCTTCAAACGGCCCAAATTGGGCTTCAAACGGCCCAAATCGGGCTTCAAACCCAAATCTGGCTTCAAACGGCCCAAATTTGGCTTCAAACGGCCCAAATTGAGCTACAAACGCCCCAAATTTTTCGCCGCCGCCCTTTGGACGCCGGCACGCGCGTCGGCCCGTATCGGCCTGGCCTGCTTGGTATCTAATGCCCGGCCTGAATTATGATCCCAGTCCGCCCCTGGTTACAATGAACATATACAAGGGTTTACAGACAGACAAGATAAGAGCAATAAGAACAAATGATAATCAGCTAAAACATGTGCATTCCTCGTGCAGTGTGTTCTCGAGGAGAACTCTAAATGAGTCCAGAGAGATCCATTTCTGCAGCTTTAGAGTGTCCTGGAGCATATTCCACTTGTTAGGGGCATAAAATGAAAAAGCAGTCTTTGCTTGTTCGGATCTCACTTGTGGAATACGCAGCCTGAGGTGAGATCGCGAGCGTGTACAATAACTGGTGTTGATGTGATTAAGAAGTGAAGACAGATACAGTGGAAGCTGTCTAATCAAGGCTTTGTAAATAAATAAGAGGCAGTGCTGCTCTCTTCTAGCTGTCAGAGAGGGCCAGCTCACTTTTTCATACAAAATACAATGATGAGTAAGAAAACAATCACCTGTTATGAAGCGCAGGGCGCTGTGATACACAGTGTCAAGCGACTTCAAAGCAGTTGATGAGACATGCATGTACACAATATCTCCATAATCAAAAACAGACAATATTAGAGATTGAACAATCGATCTTCTAGTGCAGAATGAAAATCAAGATATATTTCTATACAAGAAACCAATTTTCCTCCTTAGTTTCTTTACAAGGTGATCTATATGCACAGTAAAGGACAATTTGGCATCTAGCCAGATGCCTAGGTATTTATATGAATTAACATGTTCAATTGGGTCATTGTGCAATGTAATTAGACTCAAACTGTCGTTGACAAGAGGAGATCTCGAGAAAAGCATCCATTTTGTTTTATTTGAATTTAGGACCAATTTAAGGTCAAACAAGGACTGCTGTAGAGTATTGAATGCGGCTTGTAATCTCTCAACGGCCTGAGCAGGGGTGTCCCCGACACAATATAGGATTGTGTAATCCGCGTAGAAATGTACGCTACAACGCTATATAGGGAGAAAAATATTGTCGTACAATAACCTTAATGAGGGCCCTGGCACTGGAACACCTAAATGGAATGGAACCATCATTAATGCATTGTAACACCTGCTTTACCACATCAAAACAGCTGCTGTGAAAAGGGTCTATATTGTATTTCAGCATCATGATCTGCCTGTTCTCCTGTTGAGTCAAACTGCCTCATGGTCCACTGCTCCAATGGAGACGTGTTCCTTCTCTACTCCTCCACACTGTAGCACAGCCTGCCTCCATCCACACAACAACTCACTGTAGACACAACACATTCAATCATCTGGTCCAGCAGTTTACAATCACACCGATTGGCTAAATGGAGGTGCTACAACATGTGTTTACTTGTTACTGATTGGCAGAGCTGAGGCAGGAGGGGCATACGATTGGCCCATGCTGGGGCTCATTGGTGGGGGACGACATGTGTACTTGATGAACTGAATATGACAGTGCAGTACTGCTGCTCTACTGCTCCACCCCAGAGACAAAACTGATTGCATTTATCTTGATCACCTGAGTGACAGAATGACCAACATGATCTGGCAAACAATCACTACCCCCTAGGGGTGTCACGATATATCGCGATATCGAAACGTCACGATATGCGTATCATCAGAAAAATATGATATCGTTAAAAAAAAAAAAAAAAAAAATGTTTTTTTGCTCCTGTATAATAATAGAACAAATTTAGCAGAATCAACACGCATGAGTGAGGGGGTAGACTACTACTGGCATGGCAAAACAGCTCAAGGGGTACATAAGATTACATAAGTTTAGGGACCATTGAGCATGAGCTATTTAAGAAATAGATTGTATACTTTACTTTTCTTTCACCATGCAACAAACATTTAGTTTGTGACAGTGTGACACATTCTATTGCAAGAGAAGCATTATCTTCCATGTTGTTTTATAGTTATTATAATAACAATTTCCAAAAACAGCATTTGTTTTGTATTTTGTGTATTTCAAATGAAAGACTATTTTTCCAGTATTTTCCCAGGACTCCCTTGAAAAGAGGTTTCGATTTCAACGGGACTCACATGGTTAAATAAATGATAAATAAATACATAAAAATTATTTACTTTTGTTAAAAAGAATATTGTTAAAATATCATATCGTATCGTTATCGTGAACCCAATATCGTGTATCGTATCGTATCGTGAAATTAGTGTATCGTGACACCCCTACTACCACCCCCCCTTTTTTTTAATCAGATATCCTCAATAACAACATTATCTGGCAATTGGGTTTTTTGTAGTTTTCTTGTTAAATTTTACATTCAGATTTTAGGCATTTGGCTGACACCCTTAACCAGAGTGACTTAGACAGTAGAGTGCAATACTGTAGAATGCACTTGAATTCTTACATCTTAGATCTGTAATGAGCAGCTGACAACTGCTGATCAGCACTTGTCATTCTGAGGAGTTTGAAGCTTAGCCACAAAATGCCCTTTTCCTCTTGGTACTAAGATCCTCTCTGTTTGACTTCACATTGGAGCTGAGATGATGTCAGCGGCAAAGTGGTTATGGGAAATGTAGTCCAGGTCTCTATAGCTTCACGTACTGCAGCACCTCCACACTGCAGATTGTGATTGTGGTTTGTGATGTGCTCTGTGTTACAGTGGTACAGCCTCAGGATGACTGGGGAGTGACTTACACTCCTACTGAGATCTGTGCCATCAAAGGATCAACAGTGGACATACTCTGCTCCTACACATATCCAGCCTACCTAGATGACCTTACTGTCATGGTTAAGAAGACATTGTGGTTTAAAGAGGAGGGTGGTGAACCTGTGGATGTGACAACAGACTCAGAGTATGCAGGTCGTGTGGAGTATGGTGGTGATGAGAAGAACTGCAGCCTGAGAATCACAGACCTGAGAGAGAGTGACTCAGCTGTGTACACGTTCAGCTTCACAACAAACCATCCAGCTGGGAGCCATACTGCTTCACCTGGAGTCACTCTCACTGTCACAGGTAACTCTTTGATCAGAGCATTTGTTACTTCAACTTGAGTTGAGTTGAGTTGAGTTTATTTTTATCTCGAACAATCAACCATATAAAACACAATAAAAAGGATAAAACACAAAACACAAAACATAAACATTTGAATCTAACAAATCTCAAAAAAGCAAAACGTTCGAGAAGGAGCAGAAGGAAGCAAATGCTTATCTAGTCCTGCCCCTTTCTTCACAATATCACAAATCTCTTACAATGTTAAAATAAAAATAGAATAAAGAAAAAACAAATTATAAACAAATCAAAAGAAAAAAAATTACATCTTCAGTTACAACAAACAGCTCCACAATGACAAGTGGCTGAGGGGAGAATTATTTTTATATAAACAGTAGGTTATCAGCACTGTAAGCCAAGTTTTTATTGTCATAAATCTTTAATAGACGTTGTGTTTTGGTTACGCGTCTATAGAGAGCCAAAGTGAAACGTCACTTCCTGCTTCAGCACTGTAGCCTCAGAGATTTTCATCGGCCATTTATTTTCCCATAACAGTTCGTAATGTAGCCCTTAAGCTATGCTTAAAAATAGTTTTACTTTGTGAAACCAAACGGTTCAGATATATTTAGAAACAGGAGAGACCGCATAACATTTCACTCGTAAAAAACTGTGGATTTAAAGTTAAAGTTTTCGATGTTGTTTTTTTTAGTTTTCGTCCGAGTGAAATGTTCTATATTCTCTCCCGATTCTAAATATAGCTGAACTGTTTGGTTTGACCAAGTAAAACTATTTTTATATGGATTTTACGAAATGTCTATGGTTATGGGAAAATAAATGGCGAATGAAAATTTCTGGTACAGTGGTGAAGCAGGAAGTAGGCGGTCACTTTGCCTCTCTATTCAAATGAATTGAATGTTTAGAGCAGTGACATTCAACCCGAGGCTCTAGACTCCACATGTGGCTCTTAGTTGTGCCTCTTTTAAATCCTACTTTAAATACATAAATAAATAAATAAATAAATAAATAAATAAATAAATAAATAAATAAATAAATAAATAAATAAATACAATAAAAATCAATCAATCAATCAATCAATCAATCAATCAATATTGCATTATGGACATAACATCATCACACATGAATACAGTTGGGCTCCTTGAATAAACAAGAGTCTCAGCTTTCCAGTCATACCCAATTTATGTCATTCCAAGACTGTTTATGGACCCCAGTATGCAGAAATATTCAAATAGAATAGACCAAAATAAAACTGCATGTTGCCAAAATACCTCATAGGATTAGCATAAAGTGTGCATGTCTGTAAAGGAGAGACTTTTGGTTTCCCATATAACCCATTTTCATTCATATCTTCAGGTCAGAGGTCAAGGGACCCCTTTGAAAATGGCCATGCCAGTTTTCCCCCTCACTAATTAGCTTCACTCTAGCTTTCGAAATGAGCCCGCTACCAAATCTGTGACCCGGCCCCGTTCAGAACCGATAAATACTGAGGGAGAGACTAGTGGTGCCGACTAACCCAGGTGCCCCAGGGTGACCACCTTGGCTGCCTTTAGGGTCCCAGAAAGTCCTGGCATGGCTGCTGTGGTGATGTCCAGCCTCGCCCCAAAAACCAGAGGCTCCTCCAGCAGCCACTCCACCGAGCTGAGAGGTGCCGCTCTCAGCACCTTCATCAGTCCCCATATAGCAGACCTCTATAAAACGGTGGAACCTCCTTGAGTGACAGTGTGTTAGGATTCACAAAGAAAAGTGACACGCCCAGACCCAACCCTCCCACCTGTTTCAAGAGTATCTCTGCAACCTGCCTCAATACTCCCCAGCCTTTCACATCAAGTCATTTCTGGATCCACTGTTGTTCTGCTTGGCAGGTGTATTAGCCCTTGGCCACCTCCTCCCTTGGTAAATACAGAACACTTTGTGGGACCCAGTGATAACCTCCCCAGAAAAGATCAACCAGGATGGCCTGGATTTTAGCTGCCAGGCCAGAGAGAGAGAGAGAGAGAGAGAGAGAGAGAGAGAGAGAGAGAGAGAGAGAGAACCATTGGGTGAGGGCACTGCACTAACCACCAAATATGGTGTGCTGCTTGATATCTATAACACACTGATCAGACCATGTCTAGAATATGGGGGTGGACTGCTTGTGGGCTGTACAGCTAAACAACGAGCCACCATGGACAGGGTTCAGAAAAGGGCTGTCAAAATAATGAGGAGGTTCAAGGACAGGCGCGGACTGCATAATCGGGCACGTCGGGCAAATGCCCGGTGGCCTGGCCTGGCCTGGCCTGAAAAAAAAATAAAATAAAATAAAATAAAAATAAAAATAAAAAAATGTTTGGTGCTCGCAGTCAGGCCACTCACTGAACAGCAGGCCAGGCGCCGCCTACTGGTTTACTAGTGGTTTTATTACTTTATTCAGGGTTAAAGTGGGTGCATCTCATTGTAAAATTGGACTCGGCCCAAATTGGGCTTCAAACGGCCCAAATTGGGCTTCAAACGGCCCAAATTGGGCTTCAAACGGCCCAAATCTGGCTACAAACGACCCAAATTGGGCTTCAAACGGCCCAAATCTGGCTTCAAATGGCCCAAATTGGGCTTCAAACGGCCCAAATTGGGCTTCAAACGGTCCAAATTTTTCACGCGCGTTGGCCCGTATCGGCCTGGCCTGCTAATGCCCGGCCTGAATTAGGATCCCAGTCCGCCCCTGTTCAAGGACGTCTCTTTGCATCTTCCTGATCTGCAGACAGGAAGAGAACAGGTCACTGTGAAGCTGATACATGCACCAGTCTAACCAGCCACTCCACCACATCCTCCCTCCTATAAGAAAGAAAGAAAGAACTGTCTGTTCTGCACAAAGACAATCAGTTGTTTTTACCAAAAACCAGAACAAATAGAGAGAGAAACTCACCATCTCTTGTGGCATCAGGCTTTTTAAGCTTTTAAACTTGTTATTGTTTTTTTAAAGTCTACATTCTGCATCATTCAATCAGGTATTGCAAGTCAGAATGATTAAACTTAAACTCCAACTCACACAACCCCCCCCCCACACACACACACACACACACACACACACACACACACGCCTACACACACACACACACACACACACACACACACACACACACACACACATGCCTACACACACACACACACACACACACACACACACACACACACGCCTACACACACACAGACACACACACACACACACACACACACACACACACATGCCTACACACACACACACACACACACACACGCCTACACACACACACACACACACACACT
>NC_139626.1:52219642-52282142 GCF_964638095.1 Poromitra crassiceps | reverse complement strand
CAGCTCCTCCTTTTATGCTGTGTCTAACCCCGCCTCCACCCCAGCTCCTCCTTACATGCGGTGTCTAACCCCGCCTCCACCCCAGCTCCTCCTTACATGCTGTGTCTAACCCCGCCTCCACTCCTTACATGCTGTGTCTGACATAATTTCTGTTGTGATTGTTGCTTGCTCTGTTCTGTACCTGGAGGTCTCTGCTGCTGCTCTTCCTGGACAGAGCCATACCACCAAATATAGATAATGCATAGGAGGTCTCTGCTGCTGCTGCTCCTGGACAGAGCCATACCACCAAATATAACTAATGCATAGGAGGTCTCTGCTGCTGCTCTCCCTGGACAGAGCCATACCACCAAATATAGATAATGCATAGGAGGTCTCTGCTGCTGCTCTCCCTGGACAGAGCCATACCACCAAATATAGATAATGCATAGGAGGTCTCTGCTGCTGCTCTCCCTGGACAGAGTCATACCACCAAGCTAATGCATAGGAGGTCTCTGCTGCTGCTCTTCCTGGACAGAGCCATACCACCAAATATAGATAATGCATAGGGCAATACAAGTTGACTTCTGACTAGTGGTTCTGACTGAACCATGTTTCATGTATTCTGTTGAGACCAAAATAAATGTTGAGAAACACAATCAGCTGTTAACTTGTCCAAGAACTGAGGACCTTAAATTATCCTCTATCTTTCCACTATCACTTAACATGTCACATTTACACAGAATAATATTCCATAAAAACACAGATTACAGATTATCAATCTGTAATGGACGTAAACATCCTAAATCTCCTCCGTATTTTCATCTGATCTCTTCCCAGCCCCGAGGGAATCAACAGCCATTGCAGTAACGTTAACTACGACTCTTCTCCTGGTTATCATTCTCCTCATAGGCCTGTTGGTCTTCCTCTGGATTAGGTGAGCAATTCTGTTTCACTGTGGTTATGTTCACTTGGGCATTTAAAATCCACTGTGTTCATTTATTCAACTGTTCATTCATTCTCCTAAGCAGAGAGAGGAGGACCTCCCAACAACCATCTGGACCTGGAGGAAGACCAGACAACAGTCTGCAGGTGAGAAGAGGAACTAAACAAGTCTGTGGTTAACAAAAGTTTATGGGAAAGCAAATTTGGATTCAGCATGATAATCTTCACAAACGTGAAGAACTTTTATGACTTTTGGAACGTAAATGTCTTTTTTTCAAACACGATTTTTAGAAAACGCTTCAAAAGGCATAAAAGTTATTCACGTTTGTGAATATTATCCTGCTGAACCCAAATTCGCGTTCCCATAAACTTTTGTTAACCACAGACGGTATTATGCATTAAAGTGAAATCCCCATTCTAAAACCCCATAGACTTTTCCACTGACGAACCAAATGGCGGTTCTGGATAAAACCTACAAAAATATGTCATCCCTGCGCTTCTCTATTTGGGCAATCACCTAATTAAAAAAGTATGGCTCCGTCAGGTCACCCGCACATCAGGTGCTCTTTACACTTCCTGAAAGTTTCAGCACGATCGCACGCAAAACGCCATAGCTGTGACTGACCAGACTTCTTGAAACAGACAGAGCCCACATTGACAAATTTATACCCTATATAGATGATTAATTGTTGACATCCCTATTACCATGTATTACCATGTATTACCATTGTATTACCATGTATTACCATGTATTTCAGGTGTGCTGTCATGTCTTGTGACCTTGTTAAACTTAATATTGTTTGTTGCAGATTCCTCTCTCTGCTCCAGCCTCCACATCCCAGCCAGACTCCACTTACCAGAGCCTCAGTCCAGCCACCATGGATCAGGACCAAACATACTCTACTCTGCCACCAGACTCCACTTACCAGAGCCTCAGTCCAGCCTCCATGGATCAGGACCAAACATACTCTACTCTGCCACCAGACTCCACTTACCAGAGCCTCAGTCCAGCCACCATGGATCAGAACCAAACATACTCTACTCTGCCACCAGACTCCACTTACCAGAGCCTCAGTCCAGCCACCATGGATCAGAACCAAACATACTCTACTCTGCCACCAGACTCCACTGACTAGAGCCTCAGTCCAGCCACCATGGATCAGAACCAAACATACTCTACTCTGCCACCAGACTCCACTGACTAGAGCCTCAGTCCAGCCACCACGGATCAGAACCAAACATACTCTATTGTTAGACAAATGAGTAGTGGAGTGCTGAGATGCTAGAGTTTGTAGTATACGTGTATTTGATTCGATATTCAAGATATTTGAATAACCATAATAAGTCATCAGATTACAAAGGAGGAATTTGACTTAGTGCAAGTATGCAGCACAGCAGTCACATCAACAGTAGAACAACCTTCTAGAACAATCCAATTATAAAGTGCAAAGTCCTTTAAAGTGACATATAATGGGGGAAGGGGGGCAGAGTTAAAGTCCTGATTTGTGGGGGCTTATGGGTCTCATTGAAGATGCAGATTACAGTTGGAAAGAAACGGTCCCTGTTTCAAGAAGTTCTGATACTGGCAGACTTCTGCCATGAGCGAGGACTTTGAGGAGTTTGTGGCCTGGGTGGGAGCGGTCGGCCATCATTTTCCAATGAAACATTGTTTCAGAATTGTTTGTGTGTTTGTATAAAATGTTCTGCTCTTATTTCCTGTTGAAACAGGATGTTGGGTCCGGTCAAAACGTGGGGAGGGATCATTCAAAAGTGTCATCATCATCACTCAGTTAGCCACAGAAAGGCAGTTTTATTGGATGGGCCCGGTGGAGGAGTAGGACTGTTCAAAAATCTGTATTGTTCAATTTCACACAGGCTCCGCCCCTAGCAGGGCTTTGTTGCGACAGCAACTCCTACGAGTGGATCAGCACACTGACATGTGCGTGTACATACTCAGCCAATCAGGATGAGCCTACTCAACCCCTATGGAGCTGCACTGTATAAAATGGTGCCGGTCTCACTCATCATCACCAACCACTTTGCTTCAGCACCTGGTGAACAAGTTTGCCATCGTCTGGAATCAACAGCGTTGGATAGATAGCGCCCGAGCCAACAGGGCCTACATCAACAGAGAGGGCAGCGTGTGATCCACACCACTGTTGAAGGCTGCCAAGGACCTGTGGTGCTGGGCCACAGAGCACCTCTGTCCTCTCAAGGCGCTGCACAGTCTGGGCCTGGAGAACATGTGGGCCAACCTCATGTCGAGAAGCGCCCGCTGGAGGATGAATGGATTTGAGACGCTCACCCATTGGGGGATGGATGCGTTTGGACACGCTCCATGGCCATAAAAGCTGCCTTGGGTTTATGCAGTTTCTTCAGGAGCTCCACACTTTTATGCTTTTAAACTTTTGAATGGCAGTTTATCTCCTTGTTATGGTTTATTTTGTAATTTCCTCCTCTTTTTATTCACTTTTATCTGTTTACATCTGTGTTTAGTTGCATGTTTGTTTTCTTATAGTATCCATTTATCCCCTGGATTACCTTTTATTATTATCTTTTACAATTTTGTATTCATTCATGTTTATTATTCAACTGTTTTATATATTTGATTGTGAAAAATTCTGCATCATTGTTTTTATTGTATGTAAAGTGCTATAAAAATAGTTTTAAGTGACGAAGCAAGGCATCAAATTCTGCAAACTATTCACCTTATGTAGCCCCGCCCACTAGACCCAGTTGTGTTATGACTTCCTGTTCAAAACACCGTCTGTTTTACCTGCTCACTAGTACTGTACTGTCACAGGAAGTGTCAACACAATAGGAAGTAACTGGATGACCCCTGTGTTGGAACATAAGGTGAATAGGCCTATTAATGATTTACTGCCATAGATTGTAAATATTAAAACTTCACTCTGCATAGTTTGTTTGTATATTTTAAGATGAAATACATGACTTGTTTATGACATTTTTCAGAAGCCTATTTCATTAAGTAGTAATAAAGACTCAAAAGATGTCGTTTGTTTTCTTTTTTCACTCCCAGCTCTTCATCACTCAAAGTATGACTCACTGCTTGAATGATAACACACAGCAGTAAACAATATTTTTAAGACTTCAATAGTTTGTTGTTATTGTTATTGTACTGGTCCTATAGACTGTTATTAGCATATTGTTTTTCTCCATCTTCTCAATTCCCTGTGATAATACTGCAGCCATGAAACTTTGCACTGTGGTAATTAGACCCACCAGAAATACGTATAACCGCCGTCAGCCTGAAGGTGGTGCTATAATTAAAGGGTGGGTTCCCAAAGTGGCGGTCGGGAGCCCCCGGGGGGTCGCGACTCGCTGGACACCGATTGGGGGGTCACGATTTCCAGAATGTGTGAAAAGATTTACCTAAATAATGTGTGAAGTACAGGATGTGTGAAATACAATGTAAAAACTATTACAAATAGCACAATCTAACCATAATTGTTAGGTTTAGTTTGTTTTATTTACTCTATTTAGTCCATGTGCGCACAAACGTTTGTATGCTTCAACCACCTCCGGGGGTAGTGGTCACGAGCCTCTGAAGCACCGTTATTCGCGGGCCGAAACGTTTGTGGTTAAAAGGCTGTACCTCCCACAACGTCTACCACAACTTGTGTAAGACGAAAGAAGTTCTAGCACTGTTTTTTTTGCTTTACTTCACTGGGAGTCTCACTGAGAGCAATGCTCTCTATTTCAGGAGTGCCCTGTTCGTATTCAAACCTGGTGCCTGACCAGTACAACCACAATCTGATCTGCTGCACAATGAGCAGCTCCAGTGCAGCAGTTGGGGTTAAGTGCCTTGCTCAAGGGCAGCTCAGTGGTGGTAATGAGGGAGGGGCAAGCACTGCTTTTCACTTTTCAATTGTTGCAATTCCTCCTGATCGCCTGTAGAGGTCACTCATCATTAACTCAAAGTCCCAATGAGAGTCTTGAGAGCATCTTCTTGGGGTGGCACATAAAGCAGGGAGAGATTAATCAAACCAACCAATGAGATCTCTGATATCTGAATGTGAATTTTCTGATCCCTGTCACTTACAGTATCCTCCTTACCTGTTGGTGTCACTGTCTATGTTTCACTGCTCCTCTTTGGGGCCCATGATGTGGGTACTGGGAGCCCTACTGCAGTTTGAGGCTGTCTCAGAGAGAGAGAGAGACGGGGGGAGAGGATGTGGTGAACATGTAATCTTAATAAATGTTATTTTGAATGTTTTGTTACTAATTTGATTTATGATTGTAGCCTATAGCCTACATTAGCCTGTCTTCAAATGGTGAGGTTTTTAGGCCTTGAATCTAATTCAGTGAAGTTGTCAAATTATTCTATTATCGCCAGAGGATGATAAAGAATATAACACGTGAACATGTTTCATCCCTTTTATTGAGAGGGCTATTGTTCAACTGTCCTGCAGTGTGCTGCAACATCTTGATCATTCACCCCACACCCAAAGCACAACATTTATATTTCTCTTTTTCTACCATCATCTTTTTTCTCTGAAGATGTGTCATCATGACAGATGTATCAGGTGTTGCTTCTTCTGTGGTTGTTACAGTTAAGCCAAGTTTATTTATAGGCCGAGCACATTTCATACAGAGGCAATTCAAAGTGCTTTACATCAAATGGATAAAAATAAAATAGCAACAAGTATTACAAGGTGAAATATAAGATCCAAAAGGTCCCAGTGCAATGCAAAATAATGAGGATATTTGTATTATTTGAGTTACTTCATATGCATATCTATAAGGTGCTCTCCCTCTTCTATAGATGGTAGACTGATATTAATCAGTTCATCAGCTTGCAAAAAAACAAAACTCATTTCTGCTATTAAACTATGAGATTTACTGGCTGCTTTCATGCGTATTCGGTTAAACAGGAAGGAAGCTGTTCTTTTGTTTTTACCAGCTTGTTCTCTCCTGTGTAGGCTACAAGTCAACCACAGAAGACCACATCCTTCACCGTAAGCTCTGTCAGAGAAATTGTATTTTAATGTTTTATTTTATGACTTACTGCGCAAAACTTAACAGACATTTTACAAGTTAACATGTGGGATTTATTATTATTTTGGAGAACTGCCCAATTGCCAGTTCAATGACAAGGGTAATGGCAGAGTAGACCGCACAATTTCAGCTAAATATTAGTAGCCTAGAGTTGTGTTTTTGATGTGACCGACTGATCGCATCTTATGTCCTAACTGCTGATGTGTTAGAATGTCTCTGCAGTCTGGACAGAGAGAGAGGACCACCTATGAGTTTTACAGCAGCAGCAGCAGCAAGTGGATTCATTGTCTTTCTTCTATCTGTGTCAGGTAGTGTACATTTACATTTACATATTAGGCATTTTGCTGGCATAAGCATAAGACCAACATCCGGGTAAGTGTAGAATAAGCTTTCATTTCTAGCTGCCTAGATTGCATTATTTTCAACACCTGTCCACAGGCTGTTCACTGCTCATATTGAATAGTCTTTATTTGCCATGCAGTAAACAGTAGCTGTGGTCATGCCTGAAGCCTTCAGTTAGTCTTCACACTAGTGATGCCTCTCTTTATCCCTTTACCTATAAAGTGTTGTGCTCATTCAAGACAGTATGGGAAATGCTATTTTGGGGCAACTGGAATTGCATTTGATGGTTGAAATTTTTTCAAAATGGACTTGTGTTTATTCATCTGAAGTTTAGTCTACTTCTAATCTTGTTAGCTGCAACCAGCAAGATCTATCTGTCGGTCAGCTGGTCGATCAGTTGGTTGTCCACAAAATTCCCCCACCCTTTGGTGACCACAGTTTATTTTCGCCCTAGTTATGTTCGTGGTCGCAGCTATTGTGAATTCACACTTTGTTTATAGCCCTTTATCAGAAGCATGTCCCACAGGCTTTTACACAGCATCATATACAGCACATGTCTCACCCACAACCTTTTTAGGAGGCAACAGTAGCTGCCACTGAGCCACTGTGCTGCTAAAGCTAATTCCAAATGGCCACAAACCAGAGAAGGAGATACAGACACTCAGACCAAGGCAGTATTAAAGTCCACTTACATACAGTCTTTATTCCACAACAGGCAAAACTACAGTAGGCCTACACAAAGCAGGCAGATGGATAAGGATCTCAGGTAAAAAGTCTGGCTGGCAGAAATCACAAGTCCAGTTAACAGGCAGAATTAAGTAAATCAAAAGAACACAGGAAACAACACTGGACTGAACTTGGAGAATTCACAAGATGTTCTGGCAAAAAGTGAAACAAACAGTCTTATATATGGAGTGGCTGATTGGAGAATGGATAGCACCCACTGTTGGGAAACAGGGAGAGAGATGGAAGAACTGGGCTGGATGATGATCATCATACATGTACCAAACTCTACCAGTTCACCATGATGTTCTAACATCAGTGTGTGCTGTGTGCATTTATGGTTAATAGCTACTAATGGGCAGTGGCGTAACGTCATTGCCATGGGCCCCGGTGCAAGTATTTGTTCTGGGCCCTACCTGACAATTAGGCTATATTCTTATAGAAAATATGGACTCACTCATTATCAGGCAGATTGTGAGCCGTCTATTGAGCGTTAGCAGTAACCCCCCCCCCCCCGAAGGACCCAAGACACAAACAAGAGCCATGCTACATGAAGGGATATTCCTCCTCCCCAGCTCCATATATGGTCAATGATGTCACCAGAACCTCACAGGAGACTCCGCTGACACGTTGGAAAGAGAACGTGTTCGTATTTTCCCATGATACCAATCCACTGAATCCAGTGAACTAAACTTACTGTAAAGCTATAGCATTCGTTAGCCTAGTAAGCTACATGAGGGCAAGTGCTGACTGCATAATACAGCACGGATTTTATTTGGACTGCAGCAGAAACGATAAGTACGTCTCGCTCTTCATGGGCCCTTGACAGCTCTGGGCCCTGGTGCATTGCACCGCCTGCACCGCGGCGCCGATCCTTACGCCAGTGCTAATGGCCGTTTAGATCATCTAGGTGTCATGGTGGGTGGTGTGCACTCGAGGACATGCGGACGGGCACGCACTCCTTTAGCGCTCACAGCGTCCCAGGTTGGAATCGAACCCAGGACCTTCTAGCTGTGAGGCGACTGCGCCACCGTGCCCCCATCATTTTCAAAGCAAAGTCAATTCTGCTTTCTCAAGTCAAGTCAAGTCAAGTTTATTTGTATAGCACATTTCATACACAGAGGCAATTCAAAGTGCTTCACATAAAATGGTTGACAGGAAAAGAAAAGAAAAGAAGAGAATAAAATGGACATTTAAAAGCATCACAACAAAACTTTAAAAAAGAGTATAAAAAATGCATTAAGCAACAGGCGCAGCAGTTGCAAAATGAGCAAAAAACTTATAGAGGACTCATTGGGTTTGCATAGTAGCTGTCAGCAGTTAAAAGCGACGGTAAACAAAAGTCTTTAGTCTATTTTTAAAAGTAATTAAGGTTGGGGCATATCTGAGGTCTTCAAGCAATTTGTTCCAGCTAGCAGAAGCAGTGGGTAAATGCAGCCTTCCCATGATTTGATTTGATCCTAGGGACAGTTAATAAGCTGGACCCTGTTGACCTAAGAGTTCTAGACGGTTCGTAGCGTGGGAGCAATTCAGCTATGTATTTTGGGCCTAGGCCATTAAGTGATTTATAGACTAATAACAGTATTTTAAATCTCATATTCTCATATCAACATGATTATATTATTATTGTCTATCCATACTAAACCCTACCATTCCACTTTATAATGTTCCCACATCAGTGTGCTTCTCCATATCGTTAAGATGATTGTCCTCTGGGTGACATGGCAGCTTTCCCTCAACTCACCCTCTTCAACACTCAGCCTACAAACCAAGGGATTACATCCGTCATTCATTTTTCCATATACATGTTGTAAAATGCTTATGAAAATAGTTTTACTTGGACAAACCAAGCGATTCATCTATATTTAGAATCAGGAGAGACCATATATTTCACTCAGATAACAAGACCAGGAGACCTGGTTCTGCTAGACCCAGAAGGAACAAATTCCTAGTATTTGGTTGTAGATTTGTGTATAGGCTAGACCAGCAAACCTTCCAGTCTGATTACATTCACCTGTCCCTTGTTGATTAGACCCTCATTGATTTTACTTGCTCACCTGACCTGCCCAACGCAGCTTCCCAATGCAATTTGAGTGGCTAAAACATTTTCAACTCATGAATGTACAAGTGTGTTGTGGGTTTATGGTTGTGTAAATATGATCAATTGCTGTCATACTATTGATTGCCATCTCATTAATCAGTTGGCTGTAGGTGATATTTATACAAATTACCTTCAGGTGTTGTGGGCCCTCTATTGCCCTCTAATGTACTGTAGTTAATGACCACATTTAGACATGTCTTTCTTTTAACTATTCCATAAATAAATAAGTATGATCTAATATGATCTAATGGCCAATAATGAACCAAACTAGGCACCACAATTACAACAAGTACAGATCCTGTACAGTTACACGGCACATGTTTAAACCAGTTGAATTAAAGGTAATTCAATGTTTGTTAGTGTCCCCATTCACTGCTGGTTCAAATGGTACCAAGTCCAGACCTGCTCTGTTGCCCCTGGTGGTTGAAATCTGAAGCGTTCCTGAATGGCTGGGGAGGAAAAGAGGGACAGACAGACCGACCGACAGACCGACAGACCGACCGACAGACAAAGCCTCCTGTAGGCCGATCCCCTGGGTCTGGCAAAAAAAAGGAAGATTAAAAAATATATTTTCAACATTTGATTGTTATATTGTTAATGTTCTCTGGCTTCTCCTGATTCTAAATGTCTTCCAGGACATAAACTCCGCAGGACCTAAAGTGGGAGGGCAACATAGGCACCATCATCAAGAAGTCGCAGCAGAGGTTGTACTTCCTGTTCGCCCCCAATTTGCATTGTGCGCAGCGTTAAACCAGTGCAAAACCACCGCAAACGCTAAATGGCCGCTTTTGCGACGATAGGGCCCATAGTCGCGTAACGTCACAACTTTCTCTCCTGCCGGGGTGTTTCTAGGATTTGAAGAAATTGGGGGCTTAGCCCAGACCTCTTTACCACCCCACCAGGTAAATGCACAATTTTCGAGCTATTTGAGATGAATACTGAAAGACCTAGCTCAGTGGTCCTCAAAGTGTGGTACAGGGACCACCAGGGGTCCTTGAGAGGGTTCCAGGCATCCGGAGCATCAGTATTAAGAGGGGTGACAGAAAAATTTGATCCAGGGAAATTCTGAGTCATAGATTTTATAATCAATAAAATAAGTATTAAATGCTGTTGCCACATTACTGGATCATTCGTTACATTTCCCTCTATAATTAGTTTGATCCTTTTATTAGTGGTATTAGATTTCCCAAGTAATGTCTTTAGATTTCTTTGGCATTTGCCTTAGCTTCACTAATAGTATGAATGAAAAATGTTGCTTTTGCCTTTCTGAGCTCTTTTACAACCCTGTTCCTGAGTCTGGTAAATAAACGCCTCTCATGCTCCACCTTATTCTTCAGAGCCATTTTGAGAGCTTCAGAAGAGACCCTATTTCATCATTAAACCGTACTCACTTTGACCTGCTTCTGATGGCTTTCTCTATCACTTCTCTATGACTTCTCTATTTTCCCCATACAGTAGCCTAAGCAACAGATACATTCAACTGTAAAATCCAACACATGTTGACATTAATTATGTCTAATGGTGTGTGTGTGTGTGTGTGTGTGTGTGTGTGTGTGTATGTGTGTGTGTGTGTGTGTGTGTGTGTGTGTGTGTGTGTGTGTGTGTGTGTGTGTGTGTGTGTGTGTGTGTGTGTGTGTGTGCGTGTGCATGTGCGCGCGTGTGTGTGTGTGTGTGTGGGCGGTTGGGGTCTGTGTGGGGGTGTTTGTGTACTTTGTACTTAACTGAGCTGTATTATATCAGTTAGCATCTCTGTTTGTTGACCACAGAAGTGCAGACAGTCAACAATCCTCTTCAAGATGACGTCTTTCCCTTCTCTCTCTTTGGTTCAAATCGAACCAAACAAGGCAGGCGTGAAAACGTCCTTACACTGGGTGATTTCCCAGCATGCTTTGTGTCACGATGTAAAGAGGAAGGAAACCTGCCCATTACGATCAGTTCGTGTCTGTTTGTTGAACACAGAAGAGCCACTCAACAAGTTCTCCGCTTCACAACGACGTCCTTCTCTTCTGTGAGAGTATTTATCTTTTATATCTTAGTTTAAAGATTTAACAAACATTTGAAAGGTTGCATTTAACTGAATGTCATATTCTTTTGCAGACCAAAACATGTTATTGGGTTAAGTTTGGTTCAATGACATGTGTAATGAATGATTATACAGTAAATGCAGTAGAATGGACAGAACATTGTCAGCTAAATATTAGAGGTGTATTTTTGATGTGATGAACTGATAGATCTCATGTTATGTCTGCAGCCTGGACAGACAGAGGAGAGGACTAGCTATGGGTTCCATAGGAGCAGGGGCTGGATTTCTTCTCTTCATTCTGTCTGTGTCAGGTATCGTATCATTATTACATTAACATTTTAGACATTCTGCTGCTGCTATATAGCTACAACAATTGACACTTAGTGGAACAGTGGAATAAGCGTCACTGTAGGCATGTCAGCTGTTCAGAAAGATCGATGTTCATCAATATCTGTCAAACAGCAGAAAGTGTTATTTTGTCAAACAAGTTCTGAAGTTATGGACTTCATAAAAATGCCACTATTGTTTGATACTTTTTACTGTCAATCAGGTGTATTTTCTTTCTTTATATACTGTATATATATATATATATATATATATATATATATATATATATATATATATATATATGTGTGTGTGTGTGTGTGTGTGTGTGCGTGCGTGCGTGCGTGCGTGCGTGCGTGCGTGCGTGTGTGTGTGTGTACACACTAGTATATGTGTGATGTGTAGCACCCATGCACCTGGGTGATGCTGACACATGGTAACAGCAGCTGATCCAGGTCAACATGTGTTTTGTCTCTACTGTAAAATCTATTATAACACACTTAACCTGTCTGGCTCCAAGCCCTCAACCAGCTTCACTGGAAGAGAGGGGGCGGGAGAGAGAGAGAGGGAGGGAGAGAGAAAGGGGGAGAGAGGGGGGGAGGGAGAGAGGGGGAGGGGAGAGAGAGACAGAGAGGGAAAAAGATAGAGAGCGAGAGGAGAGAGAGAGGGGGGCAGAAAGGGAGGGAGGAAAGAAAGAGAGAGGGGGGAGGGTTACATAATGCCAAAGGTCCTGGGTCGGATTCAAACCCACAACCTCACAGACATTTTCAGTATGTCAGTATGTCAGAGTCAGTATTTAACTCTGCCTTTTTTTTTATCAACATGATGATATTATTGTGTATCCATACTAAACCCTACAGGTCACTTTATGATGCTCTCACATCAGTGTGACATCTCCATATATGGTGATACTGAGCCTTTGAGTCCTCTGGGTGTGACAGGTGTCACATGATCAGCATTTATTAACAGTTGTGTTTGACGCTGCGTGAAGCAAACAAGACCAAAGTGTGAACAGAGAGGCTGCAAACCAATCAGAGGACAGACTATATTTGGCGCTTTTCACAGCAACCGTTTTGGGGTGGTAAAGCACGAGGTAAAGCAGCTACCAAAAACATTCATGAGGGCCCTGGCACTGGAACACCTAAATGGAATGGAACCATCATTAATGTATTCTGCCCTGCAAAGCTAAAAGGGGGTAACTCGCCAGAGTGTAGAACTGAGAAAAATGACTTTAAAGTTTTGTTGTTGTCCAGCCAAATGTATTGTAGGAAGAAAACTGGAAATGTGTTAATTATTTGTTTATTTAATGTAGTTATTTATCTACATAATTTTCTTTAGCTCAAACTTGACCTTTGACCCTTATTTGGAAGTTACCTTACTCTGGCTTTGCATTGTCTGCAAAATAATAAGGGGTGATGCCAAGCAAAAAGACAGTAACTTCAATTTGATCCTTCACTTGGTTGCTTATCACTATATAAAACCAGTATATATGATAATAATGATAACATAGACATGAAGTCTCATTTTCATGGCACAATTACGCTTAATATAATATACGTATAAATATAATATAACTAGATTATCATGCCGCTACACAGCCTTCAAGCCTAGTTTGGTGGGACTCTTGTTGGCCCGTTAATGTCATATGAGTTGGATCCTCGGGGGTTGATGTCGTATGAGCTGGCACATCTGGGGTTAATTTCATATGAGCGGCACCTCGGGGGTTAATGTTGTATGAGCTGGTACCTCAGGGGTTAATGTCATATGAGTTGGCGCCTCGGGGGTTAATGTTGTATGACGTGGTAGCTCAGTGGTTAATGTCATATGAGCTGGTGCCTCGGGGGTTAATGTCACATGAGCTGGCACCTCTGGGGTTAATTTCATATGTGCGGCGCCTCGGGGTTAATGTTGTATGAGCTGGTACCTGGAGGGTTAATGTATGAGCTGGCACCTCTGGGGATAATGCCGTATGAGCTGGCACCTCTGGGGTTAATTTTATATGAGCGGCACCTCGGGGGTTAATGTTGTATGAGCTGGTACCTCAGGGGTTAATGTCATATGAGCTGGCGCCTCGGTGGTTAATGTTGTATGAGCTGGTACCTCTGGGGTTAATTTCATATGAGCGGTGCCTCTGGGGTTAATGTGGTATGAGCTGGCGCCTCGGGGGTTAATGTTGTACGAGCTGGCACCACGGGGGTTAAATTTGTATGAGCTGGCGCATCAGGGTTAATGTGGTATGAGCTGGCACCTCGGGGGTTAATATCGTATGAGCTGGCGCCTCGGGGTTAATGTCATATAAGTTGGCGTCTCTGGGGATAATGTTGTACGAGCTGGAGCCTCGGGGGTAAATGGTATGAGCTGGTGCCTGGGGGGTTAATGTCATATGAGGTGCCTCGCGGGTTAATGTATAAGGGTTAGGGGGTTAATGCCATATGAGCTGGCAACCTTGGGAGTTAATGTGGGTGTCTGTGTGGGTGTCTGTGTGGGTGGGGGTGGTAATTGGTCCGATGTCACAATCATGACATTAGGCCTGCCCAGTAATGTAACTCATACCTCAACTCAACCTGTGCATTCTGGTGAGTTACCCCCTTTTTGCGTTGCATGGCAGAGTATTCAGAGTGCAGTCAAACCAAACCAAACAACCGTAACTGATGTTACCTTAGTCTTGCTTGGCTTTTCTAGGGCTTTTGGAAGTTACTGTAAATATGACCGCCTATTTTCCCCAAAAAACAACACAATTGACTCAAGATATTTTTCCACATGATAAAGCAGATCTTCAATGTTCCAAAAATGACAAAAACTCATTTTTGACAAAAATTGAGTTACCCCCTTTTAGCTTTGCAGGGCAGTATTGTTACACGTGCCTTACTTACTGCTTTACCACCTCAAAACACCTGCTGTGAACAGGGTCTGTTGGCAGTGGTAATCAACCGTGCCCTATACTAAGGAGCCACATTGACTAAAATACAATACACTTTTGTATTTGGATTGTGGCAAAGTCCTACTGGACTTTGTGTGCTTTATTTTGTGATGTTGTTGCAAATAAGTGTGTCTGATGAAGAGCTTTGCTCGAAACGTCACTATTTTGTTGGGTGTTTGAAATAAAAAACACAAACTAGGAGCCCTTGCAGTGTGCGAGCTTTTTATTCACTTTTTCAGTTGTTGCAAATAAGCCCTTTTCATTTGGGAAATGATCGTTACCACAAAACAGACAAATGCATTTTCCTGAACCCATGGATACGAAGAAAAACTCAAGTTCCCAGTCCGCTTTAAATGTTCAATATTCTTCTTCATATTTGCATTTCTTACATTCTTTAGCCATTAGCGATTAGCCTTTTTCACTTCCCACCAAATTCACCCATTTTGTGTCTAAAAGGCAGGAAGTAACACAGGTCCCTCATTAATGGTCTGCTTGCACCTGTGTTACTTCCTGCCTCATGGTCCACTGGTAAATGCAGTCCTGCCAGTGGTGCCGGAATTACTTTTGAGATGGAGGGACAGTGATGTAGCGCAGCGGCACTAAGTAGCGTCGGCAACTGCAGGGTCTCTTCCCCGTCAGGTGCGAAGGGCACGTGACAAATACGACGTCATCACGGGGGGGCGCGTCGGGGGGCGAGGCCTCCGCAACCGCAAGCGCCTACCTGAAGATTTCTCTAGCAGCGCAGAGCTCCGCAGCTCCCAGAGCGCGCTGCGCTTTTCAGGAGAGACAGGGAGAGAAATGAAATGAAATTGTGTTTTGATCACATTTCTTGACCCATGTGGTCAAACTTTGATTTCTAACGTTTTGAGTCATTTCGAGTAAATGTGCTGTGATGAGAGAGGGATCAGCATAACTTGAGGCATCAGGGCTGAGAACGCCTATTTGCATTCAGTAAAAACAAGTTTGGTGATTTAGTCCATGGGCCAAACCAGATATCGGTACCATCTCAGTGGGCAAAACCTTACCTATACTAAATTGTTTATAGGGTCAATAGAAGTAAATTAATATATGATAGCCTTTACACAGGAGTAGCTTTTTATATTTATTGGACATTTTCTTATTTTCCCCTATTTATTCCATGGGCCAAACCACCAAAATTGCACATATCGGTACCACTCAAGCGGGAACATTCCAATCATGATTTTTGAAAAGGTACATATCCAGATGATATTTTAGTTTGATAGCCTTTGCAGAATGGCAGCTTTGTCACAGTTATCAGCTCATGAATTTAGCCAGCCCCTACAATAAATCGGATTTTAGGTGCTGATGCATATCCTATTCTAGGCTCATTTTCAGGACCTTTACTCATGTTCTATGAGATCATGTTTGATAGCATCTTAAAGGGTAGCTTCTTAGCTTTCATTTAAGCTCATTTGTGAGTCTGTCTGACAAATAAAGAGGTCACATGCATGGCTCTTCAAAGTGTCAGTGACATTCATTTTTCCACAATTGTTGCCTAAACTATAGCATTTATTTCAGCACTGTGGCATCTAGGAACATCACAGACACAAACAACAAACACTGGAATATTCACAGGACTATAAGGATTTAGAAAAGGTATAATGTACCCATATCCCATCATGAGGGGTGAATTTGACCCTTAGGCTAGAAGAATGACTTCTCGAGGGAAATGGGGGGCCAGAGCCCAACATTTTACATATCAGTAAAAGACACCTCTTTTTGTCAGACAGACTCACAAATGAGCTTAAATGAAAGCTAAGAAGCTACCCTTTAAAATGCTATCCAACATGTTCTCATAGAACATGTTCGGGCTACTCTCCATACCTTTAGACAAATCAGACACTGCTTAGCATTTCATACAGCTCTATATTTTATGCATGCAATGATCTTTTTTTCTCACCTCTCATATTGCATAACTTCCTGGTCTCAGGCATCAACCTCAGTCATTGGACCACTGACATCCCTCTACAACCAAGCTATTAACACATTAAGTGCCAGAGACGGACTAATTCGTCTTACATAATCCAGCGCTTAAGTGCCAAGGACGGACTAACTCGTCTTACATAAAGATTTTTTTTTTTTGACAGTGGGACATCAATCAACCCCTTTTACATCTTCGAGATAAGTATTTGCAGCAAGAGCATGTGTGTAATCTATTTTACCGACCACTAAGTGGCGACAGAGACCGAGAGAAGTCACAGCCACGGGACCCAAAAGCCACAAAAGCAGCCGCCTCGCCCGGACACACACACACAGAACGGACAGAGATCCCTTCCCCCCAGAGCCGCGCAGCAACGCGCGAACACACACACACACACACACACACACACACACACACACACACACACACACACACACACACACACACACACACACACCGCGGAAGCAAGCCATTCAAGGAAATGGCGACGCGATTTTACAGTAATCCATATCCATTTCAGACTCGTCTTGCCCGACAGGCAAGCAGGCAGGCAGGCACGCAGACAGACAGGCAGGCAGCACAACGCGCTTCTGACACGCCCGCTGAAGCCAGGAGGAAGGAGGAGAAGACACACGGAGGGAGGAGTTTGAATGAGAGGGGTGTTTCCTGTTGTTATGGAGGAAATTACTGTTCAAAACTATTGTTTAGAATGTCTGACGGTCTTACTGATGCCAAAAATGAATGGTTAAAGTGACTGTTTCACAAAAAGCCATTTATCTCTGAATAAATTTCCAGACGCTGAAACCATGCTGTACTCAACGGCTAATATCTACATAACTACTAACTCTGCAAACTAACTCTTTTAGACAGAGAAAGCACACATTCTATTAGTTATTTTTAGATGATTGATGTTCATGAATTCTTAACAGAAAATAATCCTCGGCTGTTCTAAAATGAGCCAGAATCGTCAAAAACACCCCTGGCACAACTTACCTACAGGAATGAAAACATGGCTGGCACCCAATGTGTTAAAGTCCTGGCCAAAAAACCACAGAGCATCAGCATCATTGAAGTATTCTGAAAATATATTTAAAAAAAGATTGCTAAGTTTTGCTAACCTCATTAATTACTCTAACCTTGCACTTACATTGAAGTGTCTCCACCATTTAGTGCCACCCATTTGCAGCACCTTCATAACCAGACTGCACTATATTGGCACCAACACCCGAAATGCATCTGAAGCAAACTGCAGAGTTAACGTTCTTTGCACAGACTACATTCTCAGTTAAAGGCACTATACTGCGTTTAGCATACTAACAGCAACATGCAGAGAGTAAGTGTAGAATAAGCTTCAATTCCTCGCTGTCTAGATTGCATTATATTTACAATTCAAAGCAGCAATACTAAGGAGTGCAAAGGTGGAAGCCTCACTGCCCTGAACATCAGTCTCTGAAAAATAAAGAGAAAAGTAAGGCTCTGTTGTGATATGGTGTATACAAGACCAGACCTTCTCTGGTCTGGTGTTCTTGTGTTTGTTTTAGTCCTCAAATCCTAGAATTGTCTTTAATTATCTGGCATACAGTATAGCCTTTGTTGTGGTCATGACTGAAGCCCTCAGTTAGTCTTCACACTAGTGATGCCTCTCTTTATCCGTTTACCTAAAGATGGTCAATTGTAAAGTGTTGTACTCATTACAGACAGTATTCTATTTCGGTGGAACTGCAATTGCAATAAGTGGTTATTTTTTCTTCTTCAAAATGAACTTGTGTTTATTCATCTGAAGTTTAGTCGTGTGGCTCTTGTCTAATCGTGTTAGCTGCCACCAGCAGATATAGCTCAGTCAGTCGGTCGGTGAGTTGGTTTGTCCACAAAAATGTCCCCACCATTTTGGCGCCCACAGTTTTTGCCCTACTGTAGTTGTACTGGTCACAGCTATTGTGAATTCACACTTGTTTATTTAGGCCTTTATCATAAGCATGTCTCAAAGGGTTTTACACAGCATCATATACAGACACTGTCACACCCACAACCTTTTTTTGCTGAGGCGACAGTAGCTCTAACCACCGACCCAAGTTAATTTCCAAAAGGCTGCATGTATCACAAACCAGAGAAGGACCCAGATACAGACACTCCAAGGCAGTATTAAAGTCCAGTTACAGTCTTTATTCCACAACAGCTAAAACTCCAGTAGGTCTACACAAAGTGGATAAGGATAGCAGGGAAAAAGTATGGCATGTAGAAATCACATCAATTACCTGATGAAGTTCTATAAGGACCGAAATGTTATTTAATAAAGTATTTTGCAAGTAAAGCACAGTGTGCAGGAATCCTCTTTTCTTGAGACAGTCTCACAGAAAATTGTAAAATAGAAACGTTTTGGACCAAAGTTGCTATGTTACAATTTTGGCTCCCAAATTGTAAAATGGTAAAGTTTTAGGTTTAGGGTTTAGGATCTCTTGTCTGCAATTCTACCAAAAGGGGGCACCACAAACACCAAAATGGGCATGGCCTAACACAATAACGGGCGTAACGCCACACCTGTTTGTCCAGTGATCATGAAACTTGGCAGACATATCAAGGCAGGCAAATCAGAAATTTTGTCATCATTGGTGAAAGTGGGCGGGGTCAATATTGTAACCATGTAATCGCGGTAAATCAAGTCCATTCGCATAATCGGTCCCGAACCTCTCAGCCTCATCTGGAATGGCATTTCTGACATGCTATCTGCAATTTGACCAAAAGGGGGCGCTGCAGATTCCAAAAGTGGGTGTGGCCTAAGAATAACTGCCCTCCACACCTGTTGGTTCAATGATCACAAAACTTGGCAGATATATCGAGGCATATATTTGGACCGTATGGCAGAACCAATGGCACCTTTTTGTGACATCAGTGCGGTTAGAAAAGGCTTGAAACCCTGTAGTGGCTGCTTGCAGCTATTCTCACCATACACCTGTACCAAACTCTACCACTTCACCATGATGTTCTAACATCAGTGTGTGCCGTTGCATTTATACTAATGGCTGTTTTGATCATCTAGGTGTCAGAATGGATTTGGATACTTTTCCACAACTCAGTGATCAGCATTTATCTACAGTTTCCTTTCACACTCCGCTCAGCAGCAACATGAGCAGTGTGAAGAAACCAAAGTACAGACTTTACTTTTACTTTATTGTCATTTAGCAGAGGCTTTTATCCAAAGCGACGTACAACAGATAAAATACATCACACAATAAAACATAGCAGAACAATGAAAATAGATTAAAACAGACAATATGTGATCATGATAAAAAATATGCATAGATAAAAGATGATCAAGAGTGCAGATTATTACAGTGTATAAAACAATTCAGGAGTCAAAGACATGCAGTACAGGGAGTGTAGAAACGGTCCATAATGGCCCACCGTCAGGCCTGTTCTTGGGGCAGTCGATGCCTACCAGCCGGCGCACCAAGGACGTAATGACGATGACATCATCAACGATGACAATGATGTCATAGCATAGAGTTCACCTGTGAGGTCATCGGCGATGTCAGACATAGCACCGATGATGTCATAGTTCCCTCGAACGTTGTGACATCACCAATGACGTGATGTCATACACCGGAACGCGACCATATAAACACAGTGTTCCGTGACGCATCCGAGAGGTTCCTGCTTGATTCCTTCGAGATTACAAACCCTAATAATGTCAACCATTAGCGAAACCAAACCCGGACCCGAACTGAATCCTGGCCATCTCACAACCGGCCAGGCCCTGGCGACAGACTGCCTTACACCCAGTCATACCAGTGGTATTTCAACCGAGTCCCAGGACCGACCAGTCGGCCCCTATCTCCATCCCTGTGATTCTGACCGATCAGAGCGCGTGAGCCCTCATACACGATCCAGCACACTTCACGAGGCAAGCCCAGGAGCTTTGCCTCCAGCAAGCACACTAGCTTTGCTACAATTTGGTCCTTCGAGCCGGATCAGAGGACTTGCGACGCTCAGAGATGGAGCTCGAAGGACCAAATTGTAGCGAAGCTTGTTGGCTTGCTGGTGGCAAAGCGTTTGGGCTTGCCTCGTGAAGTGTGCTGGATCGGCGACCAAGGCGATCTAGGCTGACTGTGATGGCAGATGGGACTTTACGGGGCCATCGATGATGTCATACCTCCTCGGGCGTTGTGACATCACCAATGACGTGATGTCATACACCAAATGTTGTGATATATACAAGCTCCTCCCTTCCTTCTTACCTTTTCCTCCATAATGTTTACCTTCACCGAAACCAAACCCGGACCCGAACTGAATCCTGGCCATCTCACAACCGGCCAGGCCCTGGCGACAGACTGCCTTACACCCAGTCATACCAGTGGTATTTCAACCGAGTCCCAGGACCGACCAGTCGGCCCCTATCTCCATCCCTGTGATTCTGACCGATCAGAGCGCGTGAGCCCTCATACACGATCCAGCACACTTCACGAGGCAAGCCCAGGAGCTTTGCCTCCAGCAAGCACACTAGCTTCGCTACAATTTGGTCCTTCGAGCGGATCAGAGGACTTGCGATGCTCAGAGATGGAGCAGGAGTCAGGTGAGCTCGCTCCGGTCACGGCACCTCACCGACCAGAGGAGAAACCCTTCCCCCACCAGGGGCAGGAACTCATCCGCAGCCACCACCGACTCCCTGCTCAGGCAGACCAGACAAGGGCCGATCTAGCCCGAGAAAAGGCTAAGTTCGACGCTACGATCGTTCGCCAAAGGAAGACCAACCAGGACATCACTGAATGCAGCCCCCAGGAAAACCGATTCCGTGCTCGGGTAACACAACATGAGGCAGATTATGCTCAGTTAAGGGCTGAGTTTAAGGCAGATGAAGCTGAAGAGAACCTTATGGAGCTCCTACTGATCAAGTTCAGAGCCCTACCGGCCTCTGGCCACGTTATCGCTAGGAGGAAGGCACACCAAGCAACATTACATGAAGAGATCCTAAGGATGGAAGCCGTAGTGGCGCGGGTCTGTGCTGAGTTCCAGGCCGAGGCCCTCCAAGCTAGAGAGCAGATAACTGCTCCAGAGCCAACGACCCAAACTACGGAACCCACTGTTCCAGTGCCAATACCACCAACACTCCCACCTAGGACATGTCCACCGACAAAGGTCGCCGACCCTGAGCATATAGAGTGCAACGGGGCGGCCAAGCCCGCCACCGGGATACACCAGACTCAGGGAGGCATGGCGAACACTGAGACCAACAGCACAGGGCACAGCCAGCCGGACGGCATCAATCATTCCCACAAGATAGCTGGACACGACAGCTGGGACCCCCCCAGAGGACGGGACCAGCCATCTCAACTACCTATTCCCAGAATTCACCTCCTGGCCCTGCCCGGGCTCATGGAGACAACTCCAGCTAAGGCCTCCAGGGATGCCAACAAGTCCGAGCAAGTGGAGCAAGTGGACATGCCTTTGCGGACGGCGAGGCAGGAGCCCCAGATGCTTCACGGGGCGGCCGTCTCCCTCATCGTCTCGCCGGCAATTCGCCCAGAGCAGACCTATGCCACACCGGCGCTCCACGGGGCGGCCAACGAGGCACTAGGGGCAGAGGCCTCCCTCCAACGAGGGCAGACAAATGGCTTCCGCACCGACCCTACGCCGCTGAGGTTCCTCGACTGGAAACGCAAGCCACCAGAACCAGAGGCTCCTCACTACAGCAGTCGCTGGGTAGACCCCCAGCTCCCACACACATCCTGGCCAACGAGGACGGTCACCAAATCTTGGCTCTTGTGATGTACGGGACTGGACAACGGTGCGCGGACCCGTGCCTACACCCGGCTGGTGGCCAGGCGGACCACAGCCCCCCCCACTCCCAGAATAATCAACCAAGCCCTGCCTATACCAGGTGGGACTGGAGGGCCATTCCGGCCATTTCTGGAAGAATACAGATTCCCCACAGGAATCTGGGAGCGGCTGTAGAAACGGTCCATAATGGCCCACCGTCAGGCCTGTTCTTGGGGCAGTCGATGCCTACCAGCCGGCGCACCAAGGACGTAATGACGATGACATCATCAACGATGACAATGATGTCATAGCATAGAGTTCACCTGTGAGGTCATCGGCGATGTCAGACATAGCACCGATGATGTCATAGTTCCCTCGAACGTTGTGACATCACCAATGACGTGATGTCATACACCGGAACGCGACCATATAAACACAGTGTTCCGTGACGCTAGAACACATCCGAGAGGTTCCTGCTTGATTCCTTCGAGATTACAAACCCTAATAATGTCAACCATTAGCGAAACCAAACCCGGACCCGAACTGAATCCTGGCCATCTCACAACCGGCCAGGCCCTGGCGACAGACTGCCTTACACCCAGTCATACCAGTGGTATTTCAACCGAGTCCCAGGACCGACCAGTCGGCCCCTATCTCCATCCCCGTGATTCTGACCGATCAGAGCGCGTGAGCCCTCATACACGATCCAGCACACTTCACGAGGCAAGCCCAGGAGCTTTGCCTCCAGCAAGCACACTAGCTTCGCTACAGGGAGAGATAGGAAAGTGGATAGTAAATAGATGAGTTTTTAGTCTTCTTTTACAGACTCTAATCTCTAAACAGACTCTAAACTCTAAACATACTCTAATCTATATTGTGCATCTCACCTTTCTGATTATTCATTTAGCATTTGAATGGTAGAAATAATGCTGATAATATCCAATTTGATTCTTTAAGCCCCACCTTATTTTTGAATGCCCCACTGTAAAAAATAATTGTGCGTACAAGGTCCGGTTTAACGTGACTATTGCTGCAGCTTGCCATTTCCTAATGTATTCTACTTGATTTGAAAAGATGGCTGCCTACACTCAGTCTCTTGTACCCTGGCTGAATTGAACATAACTTGGTCAATAAGTATGTAACATACAAAATAAAACAACCCGTAATATCTTAATTTTATGTAGAATGCAGAGGACATGTAACTGTTTAGTTAAACTTGCATTCCAGGAATATTGTGCTCTTAAGATGACGTTAGTGGCTCGAGTCTGTTTCGTCCTGGAACCCACACGCTTTGCGGTGGTGGTTTTAGCGTAACCTATGTGCGATTCGAGGCGTAAAGTATGTGCGTTTTAGCGTAACTTATGTGGGATTCGAGGCGTAACCTATGTGGGGTTTGGCGTAACCTATGTGCGATTCGAAATAACGTATCCGAGATAGAAAACGTTATGAATAGCCACGTTATAAACAACAAACTAACGCCGGTGATCCGTATGGAAACAGTGTTACTCGAAATAGTTAATATTGGCCACAGCAGGCGATTACCCATGAATGCACTGCGCTCTTAAAGGGATATTTATCGACGAGATTTTTGCCAAGCTGGACCTGATTAGTGATTTGCTCCGTTCGCCCAGACGGGTGTCAAGCTGTCAGCAACAAAGCTGGGAGGATCACACCGGAAGAACCACCCATCAGCAGATCAGGCAAAAATGGCCGCCAAAAATAAGGTGGATACCCTTTTAAAGTTCATCACAAATTGGGGTGTCGCGGTGGCTCACCTGGTAGAGCACGTACCACAAAGGCTTAAGGTGCGTTCACACCGACCTATTAAAGTTTTTCGCTGTCGTCGAGTTTACATACAAAGTCAATGCAAACGAGCGATTGAGCATATATTCGCCTGGGAGAAAAATCGCCGCGCGTCCGAGCGACAGAGACAGAGCGATAGGGAGAAAATTTGCTCGTCGCCCGAGATGAAATATCCCAACTCGAGCGAAAATACGCTGGCATCAGTCGCTCGCTGTTCAACGCTGATTGGCTGCCGTGTGAGAGCGAGTCAAGGATCACACTGGCTTGGAACAAACCGCTGGTTTATTGTGTGGCAACAAACCGCATTGACAGGCTGACAGCTGACATGAAGTGAAGTCTGTACTACCGGTATGGAGCTCGCATTAGGAGCACGCTGATAGGCTTAGCTTGTAAACAATGACGGGGGCTCGTAGTGGACAAACAGCATGACATTGCGTGAACGTTATAGCCCCCACATGTCCATCAATTCGTGTGCCTGTTGATGAGCGATTTAAACCGAGCGACAGAGCGATTCCAAAGGGTTGAATCAAGCGACAGAGCGAAAAATAAATATCTTGGTGTGAACACAGCTTTAGTAGTCTTTCACGAGGCCGGCCCAGGTTCGAATCCCACCCGTGGTCCTTTGCTGTATATCATCCCCTCTCTTTCCCCACCTTTCCTGTCTGCCTACTGTCCTATCAAATAAAGGCAAAATGCCTCAAAATACAAATGAATCTGGAACCTTACTTACAGGAACTACCCTACTAGTAATGTGAGCTAACAGTATTTAAAAAAAAAATCCATTGGAGTGATAGTGGGGCAGCTTAGCTAAAATTTCAAAAACAATTGTCAATTGTTTTTAGCAACAAAAAAAAAGGGGGGGGGGGCATCCACCCCTTTAGATTCATGATGCCCCCACATAATTTTTTTCTGGAATGCCTTTAGCTACATGTACCAAAGCTGTGTGCTTTTATCACAACATGCACAATTGTTATGTTTAACTGCCCAAGTCAAATGTACACCATTCAGACTGTGATGCATTAGTGGTGTAGAGATGGTGTACAAAACACTCACTTTTTATTATTTCTTGGCAAGACTCCTCTCAAGATAGGATTTACAAGTTATGAAGTTTCTGTAATATGGCCCAGGCCTGTCCTGTAATGTGTTTGTGAATGTGATTGTGGTTTGTGATGTGCTCTGTGTTACAGTGGTACAGGCTCAGCATGGCTGGGGAGTGACTTATACTTCTACTGAGATCTGTGCCTTCAAAGGGTCAACAGTGGAGATACGCTGCTCCTACACATATCCAGCCTACATGAACTCCTACAAATACCCCTCCAGCTTAAACCGCCTCACTACCAAAGTTACAAAAAAATTCTGGTTTACTGAAAGGGTAGGTGATGAATTTATGGATCTGATAACAGACTCAGCGTATCGAGGTCGTGTGAAGTATCACAGTGATAAGAAGAACTCTATCCTGACAATCAAAGACCTGAGAGAGACTGACTCAGCTGAGTACTTCTTCAGGTTCCTCACAGAACCACCTGAAAACTATTATGGTTACCCTGGAGTCACCCTGACCGTGACGCTCACAGGTAACTCTTTGATCAGATTATTTGTTCATTCAGTTCGAAATAGTGTTCAACATTTTTGAAATGCTGATGTTGTGAGAGAAAGAGAGAGTGTGTGTGTGTGTGTGTGTGTGTGTGTGTGTGTGTGTGTGTGTGTGTGTGTGTGTGTGTGTGTGTGTGTGTGTGTGTGTGTGTGTGTGATTGACGATTTAGTCTCCAGTGACATTTCTGTTACATGTTCACAGATCCAGATCTCCAGGTGCAGGTGACCAGTCCAGCAATCCAGCAGTCGACCTGGGCAGAGCTGACATGTCAGAGCAGCAGTTGTCGCCAAGCTGATCATACTTCCTACCTCTGGTACAAGAATGGACAGGAAATAGAGGAAGAAACTTCTTCTTCTTATACGGTCTACTTTCATTCTGAAGACAGCTATTCCTGTGCTGTAAAAGGACTTGAGGATTTCGGCTCTCCTTCAGTGTGTGAGTTTACTCCACAGTGTGTCACTGACATAATTCCATCTGGTGGACACCACCTTTACCTAATGTAGCGACTGTACCATGACTGCATGTATTTAGGTTAGAATAGCTGTAATGTCTTCCTAAAATCTGCTTTTCTGTGTCTTGTGTTTTCGCTGACGTTTGTCCTATCATTCTGTTCTATGGTTGATTGATGATCAGTTATATGTTATTAGGCTCATTTTCTGTAAAGTCCTTCAAGTCATCCTTACCTCATCTTAATGTGTGTTTATATTTTTTATTTCAGATGGTCCCAGGAACACCTCGGTGTTGGCGAGTCCCTCTGGTGAAACACTGGAGGGCACTTCAGTGACTCTGAGCTGCAGCAGTGATGCCAACCCAGCAGCTACTTACACCTGGTCCAAGAATGGAGATCCAGAGCAGAAAGCTTTGAGATCAGGAGCACAGCTTGAGTTTGTTCCAATCCAGCCCTCTGACTCTGGAGAGTATCACTGTGAAGCTGAGAATGTGTTCGGGAAGAAGAGGTCTGCCTCCATCTTTGTCAATGTGAAATGTGAGTGAAATACAACTCGTGAATCATACAATGTAGAAGCTCAGCAGCGTTTTAGTTTTTATTTATCACAGCCTCCTGCTGTAGGCACACTGGGATGAAAGATGGCAGAAATATCCAGTAGGCTTCTTTTAACCCAGACTGGCTCACCACAACTGAGCCACAGATGCTCCACTCTGCTCCTCATAATATGTAGAGATAGAGCCTGTTCTGCCTACTATAGGTTGAGGCCACGTCTCGTCATAGACGCTGGTTTAGCTGTCTCAGCCTGGCTGGGGGCGTGGTCAGGGTGGCGTAAAAACCCCCGTTCTATCAATTCAGCAAAGTTAGAATTTAGCTGATAGCCCAGCCCAGGCAGACACGATCAGGGATTTAACCACCGCAGCAAACGCACATCTGAGCAGACGTCTTGTGTTCTGCTCTGTAGTTTAGAGCCGCAGCACCGTCTTTTGGTGAGTCAGCCCATGAGATATATGGGCGGTTTTACCCCACTCGCGCGCCAGCCGTTTAACATTTTGTGGGCGTTCCCAGACATGTGGACTGTCTCTATAGAATGAGGAAATCTGTCCGTCTGCATCTATTATCTCCCCAATCAGAAACTGCACATGTGCAATGAGCATTGAGCATAGGCCCCAACTTTATTTTTGGCATGTCTGCGTGGTGTTGTGGCACACGCATCCTCTGGTATGGACTAGTTTTTATATCATCTTTAAAATGAATTTGGCATTTTACATATGGGGTGATGAATTTCAATACAAAATATAATAAAAATCCATTACTTTTGCAGGCATGCTCTCTGCTTCCTCACATCACCTCACTAATCTAATTTTGGGATCATAGAACATCTCAATTGTCCCTGCATATGAGTTTAACTCAGAATTATGATATTTCTGAGAGCACTTGAAGGCAGCACAATAGGTAGAATATAAGTGCAGCAGCTGACAGCATGTAGTTGCACCAACCGGTTAAAAAAAAATCATGCAAATCAAAAATCTCTTGACAGATTACTGATGCAGTGATCTAGTTTTGTGGGTGGTCAGGTGAAAATGTAAACAGTTGCACATGGAGCTGGTAGAGTTTGATATAGACTGCCCACTGAATGAAAATGTTGCAGTAGGGTTGGTCCGATGAACAATGCCATTGCCCATCGCCGATGGCCGACAGTCATTGACCACTGAGCCCTTTACAGATGTTGCTCATTTGCTTTTGCAGTACTGCAGTACTGCCACAGCAGTGCCACAAGTGGGAGTGATTGTTAGTGGAGGGCAGTTCAGTGACTCTGACCTGTAGAATAGAGAAAAAAGTTAATGCATGTTAATTAATTTCTTCCAGATGCTCCAAAGATCCCCTTGGTGAGTTCCTCTGGTGAAACAGAGGAGGGTGGTTCAGTGACTCTGACCTGCAGCAGTGATGCCAACCCAGCAGCTACTTATACCTGGTACAAGAAGAATGGAGATCCAGAGCAGAAAGCTTTGGAAACAGGACCACAGCTTGAGTTTGTTCCAATCCAGTCCTCTGACTCTGGAGAGTATCACTGTGCAGCTGAGAATGAGCTGGGGACAAACAGATCTGCCTCCATCTCTGTCAATGTGACATGTGAGTGAAATACAGCTACAGTTGTTACTCATTTAAGTTAAGTTATCCTTTATTTATCCCCTTGGGGAAATTCATCCTCTGCATTTGACCCATCCTCTACTAGGAACCTTCCTAGAACTAGGAGCAGTGGGCAGCCACTGTGCAGCGCCCGGGGACCAACTCCAGTTATTTTGCCAGTACCTTGGTCAGGGGCACTGACAGGAGTATTAACCCTAACATACATGTCTTTCTTTGATGGTGGGAGGAAACCGGAGCACCCGGAGAAAACCCACACGGACACGGGGAGAACATGCAAACTCCACACAGAAAGGACCTGGGACGGACCGGGGTTCGAACCCGGGACCTTCTTGCTGTGAGGCAACAGTGTTAACCACTGAGCCACCGTGCCGTCCCCATTTAGTTTGGCCACTTTGCTGCACCAGAGGTGAACTGCTGCCACGGACGTCACCACAGCACGGCCGTGGAAACCCAGCAGTAAAGTGGGCAAATTGAATGTTAAACATCTTTAATCTGTCAAGCTTTTTTTATTTGACCTTCAACAGGGAAAGGTTTTACTTCGTTTCGAACTCAAGCTCTCACTAGTGCCTAGTTCGCTGCGTACGCAGCACCATGGAAGACTGTCATTTTTGCTCCAAAAATTACTTTACATTAAAACCTGACCACGCCCCTTTAGGTGACGTGGTGCCCCCCTGGGGCTGACTGGGCCACCCACCTCACCGTGACTACGTCACGGCCAGTCAACCCAGGGTCCGCCACTCTTCGTTTCTTCCAGCCAGTGTGAGGACGTCGTTTTCTTAAGCTCCGCGGTTAGCTCTGATATAGCGCTCTTTACTTAGCTTGGATAAATAGGCTCGCTCCGGTTGATTTGCCCACCTCAAGAGGTTCGCGTGGACGAGATGAATCAGGATTCGGGGACCCGTTCCTGTACTCTTCACCAGCGGCATCGGATCAAGCCATCCAAAGCTAAGAGTATCTTTCATTGCTAACTGTTGTTTAGCTGCCGCCGTGCAGCTCATGTGAACGTTTTTCCCCGGCTGGGGTAACGTTGTGTTAGGCTTGGGCGCTGACTCAGGTCTGCACTCAAAACTCTTAGCTAGGTTGCATACATGCAGAATAGCTTGTACCGTTAGCACTAGAACAACGGGCTAATTAGCACAGTTGTCACAGATAGCTAGCTTTGCATCCGTGCAGTTGCTTCTGTTTGCTAGGTACTTTAGGCGCCAGCTACTAGCGTTAGAGCGCGCGCGTTACTCCGGCTGGAGTAACGTTAGATAGTTAGCTAGCTAAGTGTCTCGTGCAGCTAGCAGCTAGCTTGTAGCACTCCAGCATCTTCACCGTTGCAAGCTACTGTAAATAGTTAGCTTACACGGTTAACTCATGCTAAATTCTGGTACAGTCGGCGGGGCTTGTTGGCGGGTTAGCTTTGCTTACTCGCACAATGAACCGGGCGGCTGCCATGAGACAGGGGGAGACAGCCAAGAGCTGTGTTAGCTGTGAGGCTACATTGGCGATCCAGGACCGCCACAGGGAGTGTGTGTTTTGCCTCGGGCATAACCATGCTAACGACGCCCTGCTGAAATCTGATTTCTGCCTGGCCTGCGAAGGCTTTACCCTGGCCGTTTTACGGGAGAGAGCCAGAGCGATGCTCTTTGTCCAGGTGGGCCCGCGGCTTAGCCATGCACCTCCCGAGGGAGGCGCATGCGGCGGGTCTGACCGCTCGGAGGAAGAGGAGCTACCTGACGAGCAGGGCTCCCCGGTCCTACCCGAGCAGCAGATTTTGAACTGGGGGGACGAGCCCATCGACCCTGTGTTACAACAGGGGGGGCTCTTCCCCTACGACCCCATTATTCCCCCCCAGGACGCCCCCCAAGGGGAGTTGTCTGGCGGGGAGGAATGGGACCGCGCTACCACGGTCACCTCTCTGGTAGGGACTCGTTCGGAGGCTAGCCTCAACGAGCCCTATCAGAAGCAGTTTTTGGGGGTAATGTTTAGGGCTGCAGCGAAGCTCGGCATCGCTCGGGCCGAACCACCTCCGCCCCTCGAATCAGTGCTGCAGGGTTGCTATTACCAGCCACTCCAGGCACCACAGGCACCCCGCCCGAAGCCCCGGCTGCCCGTCTGTATAGACGTGGTTCGCGCGGTGCAGTCAGGATGGGCAAGGCCTCAGGAGGCCAAGCCGCTCTGCGCGGGCATGGCTCTGTGGTCGGCCTTAGAGGGGGCGGATAAACTCGCGTTAACCGCGATGCCTCCCCTCGAGGAGATGGTGGCCAGACACCTGGCCCCTAACCCCGCGAGGCCCGCTTTGCCCTCTAAGGCGTGCCAACTTACAGCCAAGTTGGCCGAAAAGGCGTACTTGGCGGCGGGGCAGTACGCCGCCATGACCAACAACCTGGCCATTTTACAGGGCTACCAGGCGGTGCTCCTGCGGGAGATGCAAGGTGACCCTGCCCCCGAGCTGTTTACAGAGCTCAGGATGGCCACAGATTACACCATGCGTATGGTAGACTGCCTGGCGCAGAACAGTGGGAAGGTCATGGCCTTCTCCGTTCGCACCCACCGCCACCTGTGGCTGAACCTTACCCAGCTCCTTGAGCAGGATAAGAAGAGGTTGCTGGGGGCTCAGATCTCCCCGGAGGGCCTGTTCGGCCCTTCCGTGGAAAACTGGGCCCAGCGGTTGGAGACGCGTCAGAGGGACTCGGCGGCGGTCAGCACCCTCATGCCCAAGCGGGCGAAAGGGGAGGACCGCCGGTTCCAGGTCAAAGCGCGCGCGCAGAGTCGCCCTCCGGGACCTCCGCCGCCGCGGGCCGCCCCGCGCCAGCGGGTACGAGTCTCACCGGCTAGGGCGCCCCCAATGGATGCGCCCCACCCAGCCGCGGTGGGCCCATCATGGGTCCCACGGCAGGCCAGGGTACGCGGCCCCCGCCCCCCAAAACGAGGGGGTGCGCGGGGAGCGGGTAACCAGTCCCGTACTTAGTCACCTCCCTGGGGAAGGGGGGGGGCTATGAGCCCACCGTCGTTGGAGCTCAGCGCTCAACTTCGGTCTGGGATTCAGCAGGGGCCTACCCAACCCAGCTCGCCGGGGCTTGGCTTTAGGGCCGGCCTTCGGCTTGTAGCTTTAGGGACAAGCCCACCGTCCTCGGTGCCCAGCGCCCGAGTTCGGTCGGGAGCTCTCCCAGGATCGCTTATCCACCGTCAGGAGCCCCCCGGGACAAGCCCACCATCGATGGTGCCATGGGCCCATCGTTGGTTGGGAGCTCTCCTGGCGACCGCACGAGCGGACGAGTCCGCATCCGGCGGTCAAAAGAGAGTCTTGCCTCCTTACTCCCCCCAGCCGGCGAAAGCTGCACGGCTAGGGGGTTTCGCCGGTTCAACACGCTCACAGGGCACGTCAGTAGGCGGAGCCCGCGTAAGAAACCGGCAGGGGGGCTTAGCCTCTTTGGTCCCGCCCCCCCCTTTTTCTTCCCCAACCAAAGCACCGGGTCCCCCGGTGCCCAACAATATACTCAGACCATCGTTGCCCGACAGGCTCGAGGCCTGGGAGCGTCTGTGTTCCCCGTCCCCGTGGCTGCGGCGCACCCTTCGGAAGGGTTACGCCCTGCAATTTGCCAGGGCCCCACCCAGGTTCGACGGGACCCACGATACGGCCGTGGAAGGGGAGTCCATGGACATACTCCACAAGGAGGTAATTTCGCTCCTCGCCAAGGGGGCGATCTGCTCGGTCCCCAAGGCAGAGGTGCGCTCGGGCTTCTACCACAGGTACTTCGTCGTGCCCAAAAAGGACGGCTCCATGCGTCCAATTCTGGACCTCCGGCGCCTCAACAAGACGCTGAGGAAGCTCCCGTTCCGAATGCTCTCTTTTCCCCACCTCTTCAACGCGTTGAGACAGGGGGATTTCTTTACTTCCGTGGACCTGAAAGATGCGTTCTTCCATGTCCACGTGGTCAAGAGACACAGGAAATACCTGAGGTTCTCCTTCCTGGGGAAGGCTTACGAGTTATGTGTCTTGCCTTTCGGCATGTCTTTGAGCCCGCAAACCTTCACGGCTTGCGTGGAGACGGCCTTGGCCCCCCTCCGCGTTACCTATCGAGGGGCACTCGATTGGGCCCGGTCCCGCTCAGGCTAGTGATTCGCACCGACGCCTCCCTCTGGGGTTGGGGTGCGGTGTGCGGGCTTCTGTCGGCGAACGGCCGGTGGGAGGCTCAGGAGCATCGCCACATAAACGTCTTGGAGCTGGAGGCGATCCGCCTCGCTCTGCTTCATTTCCAGCGAGTCATACATGGGCGCCATGTGCTGATTCGTTCGGACAATATGGCGGCGATCGCCCACCTGAACAAACAGGGCGGTGTGCGGTCGAAGACTTTGAACCGGTTAGCGGCGGAGATTCACCTGTGGGCGTATCCCCGTCTCCTGTCAGTGTCGGCGGTCTATCTGCCGGGACGGCTGAATTACGGCGCCGACCTGCTGTCTCGAGGCTACCCCCGTCATACGGAGTGGTGCCTCCACCCTCAGGTGGTGGAACAGATTTAGGCCAGGTTCGGTCGTGCCCGCGTCGATCTCTTCGCATCGCGGCGCGCGACGCACTGCCCATTGTGGTTCTCGATCCAGGAGGACAGCCCCCCGTTGGGACACGACGCGTTGGCGAACGCGTGGCCACGGGAAGGGCTTTATGCGTTTCCACCGATCCCCCTGATCCGTCAGGTGTTGGACAGGGTGAAGGAACAGCGTCTCCGGCTCGTTCTAGTGGCTCCGTTCTGGCCCAGGCCGACGTGGTTTGCGGACCTGGTCTCCCTGGCGCAGGGCCCGGCATTGCCGGTGCGGGCCGATCTCCTATCCCAGGCGGAGGGGGAGGTGTTCCACCCCTCCCCAGGCAGGTGGAAGTTAGCAGTCTGGCTCCTGAACGGGACCAGTTGCTAGCACGGGGCTTGCCCGACAATGTGGTGCGCACTATTCAGAGTGCTAGGGCTGCTTCGACCCGCACTCAGTACGCGTACAAGTGGCGGGTTTTTTCGCGATGGTGCACAAGTAAGGGTGTGGATCCAGTGAACTGCAGCGTGCGTCCAGTTCTCTGTTTCCTTCAAAGCCTGCTTGACGCGGGCCAGTCCCCGCAGTCGCTGAAGGTGTACGTAGCCGCGATTTCGGCTTGCCACATGGGGATTGAAGGGACCCCCGTGGGGGTGTGCCCTTTGGTCTCGCGCTTCATGAAGGGGGCGCGTAAACTGCGCCCGCCGGTGCGGTGCGTTTTTCCCAAATGGGACCTGGTTACGGTGCTGGACGGGCTAACGGGTCATCCGTTTGAGCCCTTGGACTCCGCCGATTTGAAGTTTCTGTCCTTAAAGACCGCGCTGCTGCTGGCCTTATCGTCAGGAAAGAGAGTCGGTGACCTGATTACCCTCTCAGTGCAGCAGGCCTGTATGGTTTTTGGGGACGATGGGCGCAGGGTTACGTTGCGACCTAACCCGGCGTACCAGCCCAAGAATATTAATGCCAGCTATAGGTCTATGGTTATAGACTTATCGGCATTCTGTCCCCCGCCGTTCAGTTCGGGTGAGGAGAGACGTTTGCACATGCTGTGCCCCGTAAGGGCGCTCTCGGCCTATGTGGCCAGGACGCGTTCATTACGCATTACAGATCAGCTGTTGGTCTGCTTTGGGCAAAGGGCCCAGGGCGGACCCCTTTCCAAGGATCGCTTATCACACTGGATAGTGGAGGCGATCGCGTTGGCATACTCTGCCGTGGGCAAGGTTCCCCCGGAGGGCATCAAGGCGCATTCTACGCGAGGTGTTGCGACATCCTCTGCGTTGTTGCGTGGTGTGTCGGTGGAGGACATGTGTGCCGCGGCCTCATGGTCCTCTCATCACACTTTTGTCAGGTACTACAGTCTCGACGTGTCCGGTTCGCAGTTCGCGCACGCGGTGCTGTCGGTGGCAAGAAAGTAGTATCGTTGCCACTCTAATATGTCATTCGGTTAGGCATAAACGTTGCCATATAGCCGTGGTTCACCGGTGCCTTTCAGGTCGCCCTGTGGTTGCTCCCGGCAGCAAGGTCGGTTGAATTGAGGCACTAGTGAGAGCTTGAGTTCGAAACGAAGTAAAACGTTAGGGTTGTGCTACAACCCGGGTTTTACGAGTGAGAACGAGAGCTCTCACTACCCAGCCTTGCTGCGTCGATGCGTCTCTGGGTCCGTCGGATCTCAGCTGGCTGGAAGAAATGAGTGGCGGACCCTGGGCTGACTGGCCGTGACGTAGTCACGGGGGTGAGGTGGGTGGCCCAGTCAGCCCCAGGGGGGCACCACGTCACCTAAAGGGGCGTGGTCAGGTTTTAATGTAAAGTAATTTTTGGAGCAAAAATGACAGTCTTCCATGGTGCTGCGTACGCAGCGAACTAGGCACTAGTGAGAGCTCTCGTTCTCACTCGTAAAACCCGGGTTGTAGCACAACCCTAACGTTTTGCTGATTTGCTCAGTACAACCACAGTGTGACTGTTCACAGTTGACCCCAACATTTAAATTCAGTCATTATTTACTTTTATTTTGTTCACCTTTATTTCACCAGGCAAGTCATTAAGAACAAATTCATATTTAGCCTCCATGCCAGTGTAAACTCAAGTTAGTCCAAACTCTAGTCTAGTCCATAGAACAGTTGTAGAGATTCCCAGTACTACTCATTAGCTGCCTCCTCCAAAACAATTGAAGTGTTTGACGACTGCTCTTTAGAGTTCCAAAAATAACAAAAAGTCACTCCAAAAATGACTCCATATTGCACTTTGTCGCGTTACCAAACCTCTCGAGGCCACCGTGGCCACACAACATGAGGGTGAGTAGATAATAACTTTAAGGTCAGAGTGACAGCAGATTTTGAAGGACAGGAGAGCGTTACTTAGTCACTGTTGCCAACAACACTTTCCCAGCTGTTCTTATCTGGAGATTCAAACCATCAGACTTCCATTCACAAGCTCACTCCACATTTTCAGATGCTGCCTCCCACATATTTACTACTAATTGTTTAAATACAATATGTGCCATCGTTAAAACACGTTTTAATTTTATAATGAATGCATGTTAATTGATGTCTTGCAGATGCTCCAAAGATCCCCTTGGTGAGTTCCTCTGGTGAAACAGTGGAGGGTGGTTCAGTGACTCTGACCTGCAGCAGTGATGCCAACCCAGCAGCTACTTACGCCTGGTACAAGAAGAATGACGCCTCTCCAAAAGCATCAGGACAGACCTTCACCATCACTGACATCACACCTGAACACAGTGGGAATTATTACTGCGAAGCCCAAAACAGCAGAGGGCGCCATAACTCCACTTTCCAGTTGACTGTTGTGGCAGGTAATGCTCGTTCACTTGATAGAGACCAGCAGGGACAAACGTTTATGAAACAGTGACGTTTGTGTTCAGCAAGATACACAAACGAGGCCCTTTTATGACTTTTGAAGCGGTTTCTGAAAATCACGTTAAAGAAAAACGCATTTACACTTCAAACATTAAAGTGGTCCCTGTTTGTGAAGCTTGACTTGCTGAACACAAACGTTGCTGTTTCATAAACCTTTGTTAACCACAGACCTTATTTCATGCATTTAACCAAAATCCCAATGCAAAAATCCCATTGCTTTTTACACGTACGAGCCACAAGTGCTACTTCCAGACTTGTTCTGGTGATACACTACACCACACTGTCCTGTACCAGAGGCCATCCATGTCTGCGGTTCGAGGGCTGGGTAGGGGGAGTGGCTAGGGAGAGGTGGGAGGTGGTATGGTCAGTAATGGGGCGGGGCTACAGAATAGGGGCTGTAGCTGGGATAGGAAGGTCGTAGAGTCGGGATTCGAGGGGTGGGTAGGGGGAGTGGCTACGGGAATGTTTGTGGTGGCAGGGGGCGTGGTGAAAGGAAGGGGAAGGGACTAGGGAAAAGGGAAGAGACTGATTATCAGTCAGTAATGGACCTTAATTGACATCTAATTCTCTAATTGATTGTATTTTCATCTGATCTCTTCCCAGCAGCATGGAAATTAACAGCTGCTGCTGTAACTACCACTCTTCTCCTGGTTATCTTACTCCTCATAGGTCTATTGGTCTTACTCTGGATTAGGTGAGCTATTCTGTTTCACTGTGGTTATGTTCACTTGCGTATTTAAACTTCAGTCATTCGTTCAGTAATTCAGTTGTTTATTCATTATCTAACCAGAAGGAAGAGGTCGTACCAACAACCATCTGGACCTGGAGGAATACCAGACAACAGGCTGCAGGTGAGGAAGAGGAACTAAACAAGTCCAAAAGAAAACTACTTTCCTCCTGCAGTCTGGGTCCTCAGTTCAGATTGCAGTCTCTCGCTTTATCCACTATATGACTCTCTTTCCTCAGGCTGATAGATAGATAAATAGATAGATAGATAGATAGATAGATAGATAGATAGATAGATAGATAGATAGATAGATAGATAGATACAGAGATAGATAGATAGATAGATAGATAGATAGATAGATAGATAGATAGATAGATAGATAGATAGATAGAATTTAGCTTTGTTCACCGCAAGGTGTCCAGCTCATATGGGCTTTACAAGACACAGATACATTGAGTTCCTTGGAACAAACAAAAAACATACAAATGATAACCAAATCAAACAAATCAAAGTAATTCAATCAAATAAACAGCTTCTCTATTCTCAGTTTCCAATCTTCTGGATCTACCTTCACCCAAATAAATCATCCTCTCACTACCACTCTCTATCCTCCTCCTCTTGAACTCGATCAACTTCCTCTCTTGTTTATGACAAACTCCCTGCCTTGTGTTCGGTTACCTTCTGTAGCTCTTCTGTCATAAATTAGCAAATCATTGAGACAGGTTAAATCACGGTTCCTTGTCATGTTGTGTGAATATAAAAATGTTTTCTGCTGTTGCATTAAATTGTATTTGGTCTCAATATGTCACATAAATATCTCAAATATAATTGGGGGACGCAACCTTGCAAGGCAGCTGGATCTGCACGAGACCATGAGATCAAATCATTTGGCAGGAGGGATGAGGTTGAGGTTCATCAATCTAATTGAAGTACACAGTTGAATCAACTAATATGTTAGTGTGTTAAACAGAAAGGCCATAAGGGGACTTTAATTAGTCCAAGAACTTCATGGACCTCCATCAGCGACCAGTGGGCATTGCAACGATATCAAGAGAACTAATTAGAGCAGCTAATAGTTTTTCCTAAATAACATCACATTTATGTGCTATTTATTAGAATATAGCCTAGAAACCTGGGCCCGTATTTATCAAGCGTCTCAGAGTGCCATTTTAGTCGTAAGTGCTGAGAATTTGTGAAATTTAGTCCTACTCTCACACTTAAGAATAAAAGCTTTTTATCAACCTTCTTAAGACTACACTCCTACTCCCCCAGCTATTTAGGAGTCCTCAGGAGGTGTCCTAAGTGGTTAGGAGTTGCCAGCAGGGCAATGTTGACGTCATGGCATTCAGGAGACAGAGACGTGCGCAAATCTTCTCCACTAAGCACAGCGTGTCATCCTCCCTCCAATTCGGCTTTCTTTTGGATTCCATGTTTGCTCATCATACAGCCTATAGAACCTCGCTATATAGGGTAGTCAATTGACAGCACACCAGTTTCGAGTCAGTTGTGGGATTAGGTGAATTGGGTGGATTAGGAAACATTTAGCCTATTCTTGAGTCATTTTCAATGTAGGCTATTTTGTATTATTTTGTTGATAATTTCTTCTGAAATTATTGGTGAATATATGCTACACTCCCATTGTGCATTTCACTGTTGAATCATCTCTATTTAGGATATTCGTGCATAAGGGATTCCATTCAGCGATTGGCCATTCCTGTGTAATTGGAATTGCGTCATCAACATTTCCTTTACGGCACACACACCTGTCACACACACACACACACACACACACACACCTGTCGTAAATCAGCTCTGAGATTGACACTTAGGATTCAGTCCTACACCTCGCTGAAAGAGGGAGTGAGATGCATAATAACTGACTTTTAAGTGCAGCTTTTGGCTGGGAATTTTTTTGCTCATAAGTGTACTCTTAGCAGTGTTCTTAGGAGTAATTCTAGGAAGCTTGATAAATACGGGCCCTGATCTTACTATTCAAGTAAAAACAAGAGAAATTTGGTATAATTTGTTAATTCCTGCTAGGTCTGAGAGGGGGCAAAAATCACTACACTGCGGTCATTTTTGTTTTTTACTGTCCTACCTACTAGATTATAGTTTTATACGGGGCGGGAGCACAATTGATATTGTTGAATATGGTCCAAGCCTACTCTTTCTTAGCACCATCTGCTATTGTTGCACAGTTGAAGATGTAAGTAGGTATGAGGGAGCAGACTGAAATTACATGGGTGATGTTTTTTTGTTCCTTAAGAAAAAGGCAATTTTCTTAAATGGACAACATGCAAACTTACCGGTTATATTTGGCAACTATGCAGTCAAGCTCCTACTCCTTTATTAAGCATTTTTTTCCCTCTATATCGTCACTTTTTAATTAAGCCCGACAGACCTGGTAAAAGGTCCACCCCACACATCAAAGGTCACATCTCTTCTCATCAGCTTGCTATGTCTGTTACGTAGATTACAAAGAAATGTTCTCATTATAAGTTAAAATTGTGGTCCACTGGCTAGCCACAGGGCTAGCGGACCATGCTACATTGTTTTATCTGGTTCTACATTTGCTTTTAACTTTTGTTTTATTTTTCTTCTTTATTTTATTTATTTCTGATTCTTATGTGATACATTCTTTTGTATTCTATTTCATTGTTTGTCTGTCATGTAATATATTGTTGTCTTGTACCCCACGAAGATTAGCTGTCATCTAGGCCTCAGCTAATGGGGATCCTTTCAATAAACAAATTAACAAATCTGTCATAGTTATGCAAATTAATCACAATTATATTATTATTATTATTATTATTATTATTATTATTATTATTATTATTATTATTATTATTATTACCATGTATTTCAGGTGTGCTGTCATGTCTTGTCACCTTGTTAAACTTAATATTGTTTGTTACAGATTCCTCTCTCTGCTCCAGCCTCCACATCCCAGCCAGACTCCACTTACCAGAGCCTCAGTCCAGCCTCCATGGATCAGAATCAAACATACTCTACTCTGCAGCCAGACTCCACTTACCAGAGCCTCAGTCCAGCCACCATGGATCAGAACCAAACATACTCTACTCTGCAGCCAGACTCCACTTACCAGAACCTCAGTCCAGCCACCATGCATCATCAGGACCAGACATAGTCTACTGTCAGACAGATGAGTTAGTAGTGGAGTCCTGAGATGCTGGAGTTTGTAAACCTGTATTTGATTCCAGATATCTTAATAACCATAGTAAATAATCAGATTACAAATGATGAATTTGACTCAGTGCAAGTCTGCAGCACAGCAGTCACATCTAGAAGATGGAGCAATAGATGGTTTTAACTTGACAACAATAACAAACGGTCACAACCCACCTGAATCTCTGCTTACTTGCAGATGAGCGCAGGGCGCAGGCTGATATTCGGCTCATATTAAATGTTTGACAGACAGTAACAACGTAGCCTATTTCGGTCTTTATGTCTTGTAGAAGTTGTTGTTGTTGTTGTTGTAGATAGTTGCCATAACAATCACCCCTGTCGGAAAGACGTGCACACGCTGGGTAGTAGGAAGCGTTGTTGTCTGGTCTGGAGCTAGCCTGAGAGGCTAAAAGCTACATGTCTGACTATCAGTACGTTATTGCATACATATAGGCATATATTTACATTTAAACGTTTACATAGCACACACAAAAAATGATTTGTTAGTGATTACCTTTTATTCATTTGTTTTACAATTTTGTATTCATTCATGTTTATTATTCAACTGTTTTATATATTTGATTGTGAAAAGCAGCATTGTTGTTTTTATTGTGGTATACAAAATAATGTTGTTATTATTAGGGGTCCAAGCACGAAGTGCGTGGATCCCTATTGTATCTGTTCCGTTTATTAGGGGTCCAAGCACGAAGTGCGTGGATCCCTATTGTATCTGTTCCGTTTATTATTATTTTTATTATTCTCCGCTAAAACAGTATGCACGGCAAAAACCGTAAGGGGTACAGTAGCCAGACTTTGCACATAGGTTGGAAATGTGCCCCACTACTCAGAGACAAAAAATTAGCCATATTGGCCAGATGGTGGCGCTATAACAGACCCTTTTGCGTATTGACCCATAACTGCTGAACCGTGAGGCGTAGAATCAAAATTCCACATCTGCTGGATTCCTTGGATCTATACGCATCTATCCATATAGACCACGCCCATTTAAGTCTGCTAGATTTTCCGCCATCTTGGACTTTGTCAATAACCTATTTTTGCTATCTCCTCCCAGGCCATTTGCCTGAATGAGCGCAAACTTTTTCTGTGGCATCTCTGGACTTACCTGACCAAAACTCTTACACAGAATTTGGATACGTGAAACCGTCTTGAAATGATAAATGTTTAAACTTTTGTGTATTTACTTTTGTTCTTTTCCTGCCCTAAAAGTGTGTGGATCTCAGAAACCATACACCCCCCATCACCCAAACTTTCCACACAGGTTCACGACATCACCCACTACTCAGAGTAAAAAAATTACACCAATCCACCAGATGGTGGCGCTATAACAGCCAACCACCACTACTACTGCCGCTGCTGCTACTACTACTACTACTATTCTTAGTACTTCTGCTGCTACTATTGCTACCACTCCCACTACTACCAACACTACTACTACTACTATTACTACTACTGCTACTACTACTACTACTAGTACTGCTTGGAAACCGTCAGGTCACCGGATCTACACACACACACACACACACACACACACACACACACGCGCGTGCACACGCGCACACACACACACACGCGCACACACACACACGTACACACACGCACACACATATACACCACACCTGCACCTAATTCTGGACTGATCACCACACACCTGCACTTAAGACGCTAATCAGCCTCTACACTCAGTGTGTGTCCGTTACTGCAGTAGAGGCTGTGTTGGTGTTTCAGTTGGTGTTTATCCTCCCTTCAGATGCATTATTAAGTAAGTTGTACTTTTGTTAGCCATTGTTGAATTGCCATTCCAAGCCATCCTGATCTTAAAGGTGAATTGCATATGTTTTTCTCTTTAGCCATGGTTAAAATATATTGTTTATTGTTTGTTTGATTGTTATATTGTTTTTTATTGCTAAACATACTACTTCCTATGACTATTTTGTCTGTTTGCACACGCACACGCACACGCGCACACACACACGCACACGCACACGCACACTAAAATGGCCACCACTGGTGTACTTCATCTCCCAGAGTGCTTCACTCACTCACTTGTGGATTGTGCCATGTGGGTGGGGAGATGGGTGGAGCTATGGCTATAAAAGAAGTGCAAAACTTCCCCCAAACCCCAGTCTGCTGCTACAGAGGTGCTGTGAGCCAGTCCAACTCATGCTGACCTTAAAGGTGAATTGCATATGTTTTTTTCTTTAGCATGGTTAAAATATATTGTTTATTGTTGCTTTAATTGATTGTTACGTTGTTTGTTTATTGCTAATTTGATGTCATTTGGATTGCTTGTTAACATTGTGTATTTGGGTAAATAATTCTGTTTGTGTTCTTATCCACAGACAACATGCTGATTGCCTCACTGTCACTTTTGATGTTGGGAAAATAAAATCACCCTGCACCTTGTCCTGCTGTGTGCCTGCCATCTTTCCTTGTGGTTTTATCTGGGTCCAGTGCTGAGGGGTCACATTGCCCTCACCTGTTCATAGGTGTGACACGCATTAACCGCTCATCCTGGCTGATATTTTACCACATGTTGAGCAGAGTTGCTTTAACTTAAGAACACATAATTTGATAATTGTAAACCCAGTTCACCAATGTTTACACTGCAAAATGTATCACCAATGTATTTTACATGAAACAGAAGTTGGCGGGCTTGTAATCCTGCAGTGTGACTGACATCAATCTGAGCCAATCAGAGTTGGGCTGTGGTCAGGCTCTGTACCAGGTGCACTGAATCACTGATGAATGGAGATGGTGCAAGACAGTTGGCAGTGTAGAGGGAACGTTTTTTTAACATCCAATTCAACTTATCTTTGAAACCTGCTGAATGAAACCTCCAAAAGCCAAATCCGTGAGTTTAAAGGGAGGTTTACACAATCTGAAATATATTTTCAATGTTATGTAAAGGGAGGTATGAAGGTAATTTGAAGTGACGGCAATGTGTTGTGATTTGAAATGTATTCCTATCTTGTGTTTTAATTAAAGCCAACTGAGATGTTAGTTTTGGCCTTAAAGGGACACTCCACCGAAACAATGCTTATTTATTTTGCACATCTCGCACATCCGAAAACAGTTTAGCATTCATTTAGTTTGACACTTATTGAGTTGATTTGTGAAAGGTATAGTTTGGTTTATTTGAAGTGGGGTACTATGCGGTACTTGCATGCAGTCGGTGTACTGGGTAAAGCACTCTGGACGCATCACACACAGAGATAGAACTGTACTCTAACCACAACAGGCACAGAGCTGTCTGCTGAGTGAAGTTGACCATGAGCAAAAACATAGAAAAAACAAATACATAGAATGCTTCCATACTGCTCAGCTGGTGTAATCAAACTCTCCACAAGCCCTGAGATGCCAAGTTGACTTGAAAATGTCATTTACACCCTGATTCTAGCTTAAATGTTCACTGTAGCAAGGTTGTACCTTAGTTGGTGTAATTCAGCCGCTAGCTCCAGTGCACATTGCCACACACATATACACCTATACACATACACACACACACACACACACACACACACACACACATATACTCACACATATACACACACATATATACACACACACATATACACACACACATATACACTAACACTACTATTACTACTGCTACTACTGCTTGAACCCGGTCAGGTCACCAAATCTCAACCAAACTTTGTGCACTTGTGCACATACCAACTCTGATTAAATGTGCAATTCAGTGTCTAAATTATCTGACATACACCCCCCAAGTCACCAGAAGCTTGGACCCCGCATCGCCGCTTGCGGCTATATTTATTATTTTTATTATTCTCCGCTAAAACAGTATGCACGGCAAAAACTGTAAGGGCTACAGTAGCCAGACCTTGCACATAGGTTGGAAATGTGCCCCACTACTCAGAGACAAAAAAATAGCCATATTGGCCAGATGGTGGCGCTATAACAGACCCTTTTGCGTATTGACCCATAACTGCTGAACCGTGAGGCGTAGAATCAAAATTCCACATCTGCTGGATTCCCTGGATCAATACGCATCTATCCATATAGACCACGCCCATTTAAGTCTGCTAGATTTTCCGCCATCTTGGACTTTGTCAATAACCTATTTTTGCTATCTCCTCCCAGGCCATTTGCCTGAATGAGCGCAAACTTTTTCTGTGGCATCTCTGGACTTACCTGACCAAAACTCTTACACAGAATTTGGATACGTGAAACCGTCTTGAAATGATAAATGTTTAAACTTTTGTGTATTTACTTTTGTTCTTTTCCTGCCCTAAAAGTGTGTGGATCTCAGAAACCATACACCCCCCATCACCCAAACTTTCCACACAGGTTCACGACATCACCCACTACTCAGAGTAAAAAAATTACACCAATCCACCAGATGGTGGCGCTATAACAGCCAACCACCACTACTACTGCCGCTGCTGCTACTACTACTACTACTATTCTTAGTACTTCTGCTGCTACTATTGCTACCACTCCCACTACTACCAACACTACTACTACTACTATTACTACTACTGCTACTACTACTACTACTAGTACTGCTTGGAAACCGTCAGGTCACCGGATCTACACACACACACACACACACACACACACACGCACACGCGCACACACACACACACGCGCACACACACACACACACACGTACACACACGCACACACATATACACCACACCTGCACCTAATTCTGGACTGATCACCACACACCTGCACTTAAGACGCTAATCAGCCTCTACACTCAGTGTGTGTCCGTTACTGCAGTAGAGGCTGTGTTGGTGTTTCAGTTGGTGTTTATCCTCCCTTCAGATGCATTATTAAGTAAGTTGTAGTTTTGTTAGCCATTGTTGAATTGCCATTCCAAGCCATCCTGATCTTAAAGGTGAATTGCATATGTTTTTCTCTTTAGCCATGGTTAAAATATATTGTTTATTGTTTGTTTGATTGTTATTGTTTTTTATTGCTAAACATACTACTTCCTATGACTATTTTGTCTGTTTGCACACGCACACGCACACGCGCACACACACACGCACACGCACACGCACACTAAAATGGCCACCACTGGTGTACTTCATCTCCCAGAGTGCTTCACTCACTCACTTGTGGATTGTGCCATGTGGGTGGGGAGATGGGTGGAGCTATGGCTATAAAAGAAGTGCAAAACTTGCCCCAAACCCCAGTCTGCTGCTACAGAGGTGCTGTGAGCCAGTCCAACTCATGCTGACCTTAAAGGTGAATTGCATATGTTTTTTTCTTTAGCATGGTTAAAATATATTGTTTATTGTTGCTTTAATTGATTGTTACATTGTTTGTTTATTGCTAATTTGATGTCATTTGGATTGCTTGTTAACATTGTGTATTTGGGTAAATAATTCTGTTTGTGTTCTTATCCACAGACAACATGCTGATTGCCTCACTGTCACTTTTGATGTTGGGAAAATAAAATCACCCTGCACCTTGTCCTGCTGTGTGCCTGCCATCTTTCCTTGTGGTTTTATCTGGGTCCAGTGCTGAGGGGTCACATTGCCCTCACCTGTTCATAGGTGTGACACGCATTAACCGCTCATCCTGGCTGATATTTTACCACATGTTGAGCAGAGTTGCTTTAACTTAACACATAATTTGATAATTGTAAACCCAGTTCACCAATGTTTACACTGCAAAATGTATCACCAATGTATTTTACATGAAACAGAAGTTGGCGGGCTTGTAATCCTGCAGTGTGACTGACATCAATCTGAGCCAATCAGAGTTGGGCTGTGGTCAGGCTCTGTACCAGGTGCACTGAATCACTGATGAATGGAGATGGTGCAAGACAGTTGGCAGTATAGAGGGAACGTTTTTTAACATCCAATTCAACTTATCTTTGAAACCTGCTGAATGAAACCTCCAAAAGCCAAATCCGTGAGTTTAAAGGGAGGTTTACACAATCTGAAATATATTTTCAATGTTATGTAAAGGGAGGTATGAAGGTAATTTGAAGTGACGGCAATGTGTTGTGATTTGAAATGTATTCCTATCTTGTGTTTTAATTAAAGCCAACTGAGATGTTAGTTTTGGCCTTAAAGGGACACTCCACCGAAACAATGCTTATTTATTTTGCACATCTCGCACATCCGAAAACAGTTTAGCAGGCATTCATTTAGTTTGACACTTATTGAGTTGATTTGTGAAAGGTATAGTTTGGTTTATTTGAAGTGGGGTACTATGCGGTACTTGCATGCAGTCGGTGTACTGGGTAAAGCACTCTGGACGCATCACACACAGAGATAGAACTGTACTCTAACCACAACAGGCACAGAGCTGTCTGCTGAGTGAAGTTGACCATGAGCAAAAACATAGAAAAAACAAATACATAGAATGCTTCCATACTGCTCAGCTGGTGTAATCAAACTCTCCACAAGCCCTGAGATGCCAAGTTGACTTGAAAATGTCATTTACACCCTGATTCTAGCTTAAATGTTCACTGTAGCAAGGTTGTACCTTAGTTGGTGTAATTCAGCCGCTAGCTCCAGTGCACATTGCCACACACATATACACCTATACACACACACACACACACATATACTCACACATATACACACACATATATACACACACACATATACACACTTACACACATATACACTAACACTACTATTACTACTGCTACTACTGCTTGAACCCGGTCAGGTCACCAAATCTCAACCAAACTTTGTGCACTTGTGCACATACCAACTCTGATTAAATGTGCAATTCAGTGTCTATATTATCTGACATACACCCCCCAAGTCACCAGAAGCTTGGACCCCGCATCGCCGCTTGCGGCTATATTTATTATTATTATTATTATGTGGAATTTATCCACATCACATGGTTCCCCACATGGTTCCCCATGGTTCCTCAACACAAGTCCGCTCGAAAGCATACCTGCTCCCAAAATCTAAGTGAAGCAAGGAATCAAATTCTTCAAACTAGGCCTACTTATTATTTCCTGCCATGGATTGTAAATATATTAAGATTTTGCTTTGCATAGTTTGTTTATGTATATTTTAAGATTAAATACATTTTCAGAAGCCTATTTCTAATAAAGACTCAAAATTGTTTCTTCTTTTTCACTGACTCCCAGCTTTGTTACTCAAAGTATGACTCACTGCTTGAATGATAGCACACAGTAGTAGACAATATGTTTAATACTTCAATAGAGTTTGAGGGGAACACCTATTGTTATACTTGTAGTTATTGTACTGGTCCTATAGCATATTAACATATTCTTTGTCTCCATCTTCTCCATTTTCCATGAGATGGAAAATGCTACAGCCATGAAACTTTGCAGCATGGTAATTACATCCACCAGAACTATAACCGCCATCAGCCTGATGGTGGTGCTATAATCAAGGAGGGGGGGGGGGGGGGGGGGGGGGGGTTAATGAGCTGTATTTCCCACCCACATGTATAACTAACTGTAAGAGGAGATCAATTCAATCATGTTTTTATTTTACATTTATGGGGAGTCTCACTGAGAGCAATGCTCTCTTTTTCAGGAGTGTCCTGTTCACATTCACACACACATTCACACCTGGAAGCTGACCAGTACAACCACAGTCTAATCTGCTGCACAATGAGCAGCTCCAGTACAGCAGTTGGGGTTAAGGGCCTTGCTCAAGGGCAGCTCAGTGGTGGTAATGAGGGAGGGGAGAGTCTTGAGAGCATCCTCTTGGGGTGGCACATAAAGCAGGGAGGGATTAATCAAATCAACCAATGAGATCTCTGATATCTGATTGTGAATTTTCTGATCCCTGTCACTTATGTATCCTCCTTACCTGTTGGTGGCGCTGTCTGTTTCACTGGTCCTCTGGCTCTTTGGGGCCGATGACGAGGTACTGGGAGCCCTGCTGCAGGTTGAGGCCATCTCTGAGAGAGAGAGAGAGAGAGAGAGAGAGAGAGAGAGAGAGAGAGAGAGAGAGAGAGAGAGAGAGAGAGAGAGAGAGGTGGAGGAAGAAGATGAGGGGGGAACACATTTAAACATTTAATGTTAATTCATAATTATTTTGAATGTTTTGCATAACATCTTATACCATAGCCTTTATTGAGGAGGTTATTGTTCAACTGTCCAGCAATGTGCTGCGAAACCTACATGCAAACCACAACACTTAGGTATATTTATATTGTTCTAGCATTGTCTTTATCAGAACATGTGTTATCATGATGTATGCATGGCCATGGGCTGTTTCTTCTGTGGGTGAAACAGATAAAACTGTCTCTTTTCTATAGCTAGAATGATATTAATCAGTTCATAAGTTTGCAAAACAACAAAACTAATTTCTGCTAATAAACATGATGATTTGCTGGCTGCTTTCCTGCATGTTAATGGTGTAAAGAGGAAGGAAGCTTTTTTATTTTTAATACAAGCTTGTTACCACAGAAGACCACATCCTGCTTCACAGTGAGTCCTGTCACATACATTGTGTTTAATGTCTTATCTTATGTCTTATTGCTTAACATTTAACACACATTCCAGCAGCCCTCAACCAGTGTTATTATATTGACAAAGTAGGCCTACTACTTTCTTTTAAAAGTACCATGATTTGTGTTTTGTTGTTTAGTGAGAATATGTGTGACTATTTGTAGCAGATATCTCCTCATTTCTCATGGCAGATTTGCCAAATTTCTAACAACATTATTATTTTCTCATCATCTGTGCCAAACTCTACCTGATATCTGAAAACGCCCACTAGTATTAACAACAAGCACACAGCACACACTGATGTTAGAACATTCAGCCTGTAACCCACAGCTGACATTATAAACATCATAAACTTTATAGGCTAGAGACTGCCAAAGTCACACCCTCTTCCAGATTCACCATGGGGGGGATTCTGAGAATGCAGAACCTTCCAACAGTGTAACTCCAGAGGTATTAAATATTCCTGTGTCACTAGAATTATAATATATTACTCAAGACTTAAGGTGCATGTTCAGTTGGATCAGGATTGTCCTAACTTTTGTGAATGGGGGCCAGATTAGATCATGTGAAAATACCTGGGGGGGGCATGGGTTATTAAAACAAAATCACGTACAATACAATTGTCCTCTAAGGATTTATTTTACCGGAAGCCCTGCTGCAGGTTGAGGCCGTCTCTGAGAGAGAGAGAGAGAGAGAGAGAGAGAGAGAGAGAGAGAGAGAGAGAGAGAGCGAGAGAGAGAGAGAGAGAGAGAGCGAGAGAGAGAGAGAGCGAGAGAGAGAGAGAATGTGGTGGAGGAAGAAAATGAGGGGGAAACAAATGTAATGTCAATAAATGTTATTTTGAATGTTTTATTACATAACATTTGATTTATGTTTGTAGCTATTAGCCTGTTCTCTTTTCATTCTAATGGTGAGTTGTTTAGGCTTTGACTCTAATTCAGTGAAATTGCAAAATTATTTAATAAAGAATATAACATGTTTCCTTTGAGCTATTATTCAACTGTCCTGCAATATGCTGTGAAATCAACATGGCTGTCCTGCAGTTTGGTCATTTTGATTTGATCACCCTACACCCAAACCACAACAATTATATTTCTCTTTTTCTATCATCATTTTCTCAGAATGATGTTATCATGGCAGATGCACGTTGTGTTTCTTCTGTGGGTGATGCAGATAATGCTCTCTCTCTCTTTTCTATAGACTGATATTAATCACTTCATCACTTTTCAAAACACTCAAACTCATTTCTGCTAATAAACTTCGTGATTTACTGCTGCTGCTTTCCTGTATGTCAGTGAGGTAGAGAGGAAGGAAGCCGACACACTTTTCTTTCTTTCTTTCTAACCAGCTTGTTTCTCTCATGCTACAAGTCAACCACAAAATACCACATCCTTCTCCACTGTAAGCTCTGTCAGATACATTGTGTTTAAATGTTTTATTTCATGCCTTATTGCTTAAAATTTAACAGGCTTTTGAAAAGTTATCATTATAATAGTTATGATTTAATATTATTTTGGAGAACTGCCTAAGTGCTAACCGCCTCTTCGACGAGACCTTTATCACTCCCCCCCTCCCCCCACCCTGATGCCCCCTGGGCACAGCTGGCACAGTAACAGCCCAGGGTCCTCATCACAGAGATTACTCCCCCCCCCCCCTCCCCCATTATATATTCTGCTTTAAAGGACTTTATTTTATACTTTATAATTTGTGATTGTTTTTTTTTTATTGCTTTGTCTTTCACTATTGATGTACACTGCATACTTGCACTAGGCCTACTGTAAGTCAAATTCCTCGTTTGTAATCTGATTACTTACTGTGGCTGGCTATTAAAGTGAATCTTGAATCTTGAATCTTGTACATTTACATTTTAATTTGAGGCATTTGGCATAATAAGCACAAGGCAGAATATGTGTATAGGCTATATTCCTATTTCCTATAGCTGCCTATATAGAGAGCCGCAGGGATGACGTATTTTTGTAGTCAGAATGCGGAAGTCCTGGACTTCCTGGTTCTTCACTGTTTCTGTCTATGGGATTTTTGAATGGGTTTTTGCCGCAATGCTTCTAATAATCTCTCTGGGCAATGCTGGCTTAATCAAACGTGAACCAGAGTTCAGTCGGATAATCTTCACACATGAGGACCACTTTCATCAGTTTTGTAGCGTAAATGCGAGCCCTAGAAGTAAAAAGCTCGAGCTAAGCTAATCCAGAACTACACACTGTCGCATAGGCTTCCACGTCACGTCAGCACTCAACCTGGACTGTTGTTGATGTGTGCACTGATTACCCCGGGCTGAACGGGGCTGAACCAGGTGAGGGAAAGAGAATGTCCGTGTTCGTCATTTGAAGTGGTGACATTAATGACGTATATCCACATCGACTCAACAGTGTAGTCTCATTTAGCCGTTTGCTAGCTAGCCGCCCGTTTAACGGCACGTAAAAGCTTCAAAACTCATAAAAGTGGTCCTCGTGTGTGAAGATGATATTACTAAACACTTCGTTCGCGTTTGATTAAGCCAGCGTTGCCCAGAGAGATTATTAGAAGCATCGCGCCAAAAACCTTTTCAAAACTCCCATAGGCGAAAACAGTGAAGAACCAGGAGTGTTAGCACCGATGATTTCCGGACTCATGCGGCTCTCTATAACACTAGTAATTAATGCAACATCTGGACCCTGCAGGCACCTACGCCAGGATCCTGTTTGTGGACTTCGGCTCGGCATTCAACACGATCCTACCACACATCTTAGAACGCCAGCTGTCCCTGCTGCGGGTGCCGGCCTCTTCCCGCAGGTGGATCACTGACTTTCTAGCCAACAGGTCACAGAGGGTGAAGCTAGGGAAATTCATCTCCCTTTTAAAGTTCATCAGCACTGGCTCCCCGCAGGGCTGCGTTCTGTCCGCCCTACTATTCTCCCTGTACACCAACAGCTGCATCTCCCTCCACTCGTCGGTCAAGCTCCTGAAGTTTGCAGACGATACCACCTTGGTAGGCCTCATCTCCAATGGGGATGAGTCCGCCTACAGGAGGGAGATCACGCGGCTACAGAGCTGGTGTAACGACAACAACCTGGCCCTCAATGCTCTCAAAACAGTGGAGATGGTAGTTGACTTCAGCCCGGGTCACGCCCTCTTCTCCATGCTTCCCCACGGTAGGCGGCTACGCCTGCCAGTGACTCTAAAAAACCGCCACAGACTCAGCTTCTTCCCCTCAGCAGCACGTCTCGTAAACCAGTCAGGTATCCCCCTGCTCCCCCCCCCCCCCAAGGGGAGCTGCCTCGGGCCTGAACCCTTATCCAAATATTTGCACTGCCCATCACCAAATATTGCACTTTCTTGTCCTGTTGTTCCACTGTATTTGCCTTGTTTTGCACTGTCCCTTTTATGTGAAAAAAGTTTAAGCACTTTAATGCCAAAACAAGTTCCTATATGTTACATAACATAATGGTGAATAAATGATATCTGATTCTGATTCTGATTCTGATTCTGCTCAAATCCTACATTCATCTTTATCTGTCATATAGCCCTTTCACACCAAGGCTGCCAGCAGGGTTATTCCAGGTTGGTTTTGGGTATGAAAGGGTTAACATGGGTTGCCTGACCTGGGTTGGCAACCCACCTCCAAAGCCCCAGGGTCCCCACTAATGTTAAGGCACCCATGCTAATAGCCTATGCTAACTGTTATGCATCTCTCCCGGGTCTTATCTGAATTGTCATGACCAGGGATTAACCTGCTGTGTTGACTGACTTGGTGTGAATTGACAAAAGAGCTGAACATGGGCCAAGTAACCCTGGTCGAACCCTGGTCTAACCCTGGTCTAACCCTGGTCACTGGTATGAAAGTGGGCATACAGTAAAGCACAGTAGCCTGTGTTGTGTTGAAGCCCTCAGTTAGTCTTCATACTAGTGATGCCTCTCTTTATCCCTTTACCTAAAGACTGTCAATTGTAAAGTGTTGTGCTCATTAAAGACAGTATGGGAAATGCTATTTTGGTGGAACTGGAATTGTAATTGGTGTTTTGTTTCGTTGTGTTTTTATGGACTTATGTTTATTCATCTGAAGTCTAGTCTAGTCTAAACTTGTTAGCTGTGAACAGCAGCTCTGCACTGCCGGTTTGAATTGAATTGAACTGATTAGTTTATTTGGTCATATTATTCCAGAAATCAATAATCAATACAAGAATTTTCATATAGATCAAACAGGACCAAAAGGTGTAGACTGAAGCCGGGGCTTATTATGTCTACCCTTTTAACACAATCTCAAAAAGTCTTTATAGTGCAAAAGAAAATATTTAGAGAATGAAAGAACACTTTGTGTATACACTTCTGTATACACATACATACTTGTACACTACACGCACACATTCTTCGATATTTAAACACATGATTTTATCCATAATTTTGCGATAAATATATAATTTAATATATATATAAACATATATCTATACATATAGATATATGACCAAATAAACTAATCAATTCAATTCAATTCAAACCGGCAGTGCAGAGCTGCTGTTCACAGCTAACAAGTTTAGACTAGACTAGACTTCAGATGAATAAACATAAGTCCATAAAAACACAACGAAACGAAACACCAATTACAATTCCAGTTCCACCAAAATACCATTTCCCATACTGTCTTTAATGAGCACAACACTTTACAATTGACAGTCTTTAGGTAAAGGGATAAAGAGAGGCATCACTAGTATTCATTTCATCATCAAAATTGTTCCACAGGTTCACCCCTTTTACTGAGATGCATCTCTGTTTCACATTCGTTCTTGTTTTTGTTTTCATAAACATAGATGTTCCTCTTAGTTCATAAGGACTGGTTCTGCGTTGGAAGAGCCTCTGAACTTAGTCAGGGTGCATATTATTATTTGTTTTGAACATAAACTGAGCGGTTTTAAAATCCACCAAGTCATCGAATTTTAGAGTATGTGAGTTTATGAATAAAATGTTGGTTGATGCGTAATAATCTGCATTGTTTATGAGCCTGATTGCCCTTTTCTGTAAAATAAAAACCGGATTAGTTATTGATTTATATGTTTGTCCCCAGACCTCCACACAGTAATTAATGTATGGGACTAGGAAACAATTATACAGCAAGAGTAAGGAACTGTGGTTGAAGATGTCCTTTGTTTTGTGTAATATTCCTATGGCTTGGTCCACATAGACTTTAGCAGCAAATCGGATTTGCCTGAAATGTGGCCTAAGTGAAATTGTTAAAACACATCCTCATTTTGCCGTTAATCCGTGTAAATCCATGTGGTCCAGATGGTCCCAAGAACACCTCAGTGTTGGTGAGTCCCTCTGGTGAAACAGTGGAGTGCAGTTCATTGACTCTGAGCTGCAGCAGTGATACCAACCCAGCAGCTACCTACACCTGGTACAAGAAGAATGACGCCTCTCCAAAAGCATCAGGACAGACCTTCACCATCACTGACATCACACCTGAACACAGTGGAGAATATTACTGTGAGGCCAGGAATTCATTAGAAGCTACAAATTATTCTACCCATCTTATCACTCTAGATTCATTCTGTAAAGAAAATTATTTGAGGTGAAGTTTTCATGTTTTTCTTTCATTACTGTTATTATTAATTATATCTTTAGTTGATTGAAATCATGTTATATTGTAATATGTTACAATCATATGTAGGGTTTGACTGATGTGGGCTTTTAAATGTTGATATGATAGTTATTTTTAGATTGAATACACTGGTATTTTGTGTCATTTTTTTAATGCGAGAAAATGACAGGCATTCCGTGGAGTGTGTGTGTGAGTGTGTGAGTGTGTGAGTGTGTGTGTGTGTGTGTGTGTGTGTGTGTGTGTGTGTGTGTGTGTGTGTGTGTGTGTGTGTGTGTGTGTGTGTGTGTGTGTGTGGCTCTGGCCAAATTCTGCTCTATTTCTGCAATAATTGGGAGTCGCCACATTTAGAGGAGGCGCTGTTTCCTTTATCCATAGATTCAGACTAGATAGATCTGTCACTATAAGATTTCCCATTGATTGTGCATCTATTATTGTTTGTGTTCAAGCATTTTTTGTTTAAATGTGAACACAAATAAAGGTATTAAAATGTTGCCCTAAAGTGCTGCCCTGATCACATCCTGGCTATTGCTGCTTACTGTCGTGTGTGTGTGTGTGTGTGTGTGTGTGTGTGTGTGTGTGTGTGTGTGTGGAAGTGTTGGATTGGTGGAGACATGTGTTGTGCCGAGTTTTGCACCCACGCCCGGCGGCAGCTAAACGCATCCCCACCTCACGGGAGCATATTGTAATGATTTATACAGAAATGTAACTGTTTAAAAGTGATATAATTGTCTGGGTAGACGTGACCTCCCTGTTTTCTAAGTTAAAACAGCCACGAAATATGGTGGGGATGCAATTGTTGTCGGCGGCGGGGATGCGGAAACGCTCATGGCACCTGCCGCAGGCGCAAATTAGAGCCGTGCCAAATCATCTGCACCCCCCAAAATGCCAGAATAAGCACCAGAATTATTCACAGGTGTGGCCAGGCAATGCCTGGGCGTTACATCAATCAAACCAATCAGATTCTCGTCTCGCAATCGGTGTTTGCGCGAGGCAATGCTGTAATTCTCTCCATGCGTAATAGAGTGGATTTACTTGTGCCGAGGAAAGAGAGAGATAGAGAGAGCTTGTTGACAGATCATATGTGGTGCCAACGACCCTCCAGGTCCGGGTTATTGGATAGGTGAAGGTGAATAGCCTATTGCAAGTAAGCTAATGTCCATTGGCCAACAAGTTTTCTTAATTAATTTCCCTCTTTGCGATGTGATACAAGTTTGTCAGTGAGTTATAGTTGATTGCCTCACTGAATTATCTGCTACTACCCAATTTTAGCAGCAGAATTTGATGTGCTGGCATGGCACGTCCGTGCGTAATGACATATCCAAAAGGAATTTTACTCTGCATTGCGCTGCGCTGCACGGAGATTATGGTGCGCTCAAGCACAGCAGCCCTTAGCAAAAAGAAGTATACTTCAAGTTTATTTTATTAAGTAAACTTAAGTAAAGACCAAGTGTACTTTTATGCAAGTATACTTATATACTCAAGTATACTTTATGCACCAAGTATACTAATATCAATATACTAGTAGTATACTCCAAGTGTACTTGCCTAATACTTCTTGACACTAAATTGGCGCAATTCAGTATACTAGTAGTATACTAAGTAAGTATACTACTAGTATACTTTAAGTTTAAGGAAAAAGTATGACTATGTGAGATTCGAACTCATGGCCCCTTCCTTTCAGCCCAATGTCCTGTGTCTTATCCACTCGGCTATCCGTTCAGCTGAGTGAAGTAGTGAATGTTGACCATACCGCTATATGTGCATCTGTCTCTATTCTAACACTATAGGTCGGATTGGGCTGAGAATTTGCATGGAGGTGGGTTATGATCTGGGGAAGGTCATGAGCAGATTGGAAAGTCCTGGAATCACCTGGAAAGTCCTGGGAAATCCTGGAAACGACCTGGAAAACACCTCATGCCCACAGCCCAGTTCGGATTGGGCTGAAATTTTGCATGGAGGGGGGTAGTGATCTGGGGAAGGTCATGGGCATGTCATCAAGTACTGGGACCACCTGGAAAGACCTGGAAAATCCTGGAAAACACCTGGAAAACACCTTACGCCCACACCCCAGGACGGATTGGGCTGAAATTTTGCATGGCGGGGTGTTAGGATCTGGGGAAGGTCATGGGTCCATCACCAAGTCCTTGAACCACCTGGAAAGTCCTGGAAAATCCTGGAAACCACCTGGAAAATACTTCACATCCACACCCCAGGTCAGATTGGGCTGAAATCTTGCATGGCAGGGGGTTATGATCCGGAGAAGGTCATGGGCACTTCATCAAGTCCTGGAACCACTTGGAAAGTCCTGGAAAACACCTGACACCCACACCCCAGGTGGCATTGTACTGAATACTTGCATGGCGGTGGGTTGTGATCAGGGGATGGTCATAGGCAGGTTGTGTACTTCTGGAAACCATGTCTGGACACCACCATAATTTCCAGCGAAGCAAAAGTCACAGTTGTATTGCTTTAATTGTGCCTATAAAAGGGAGCATGGGCTCTGTTTGTCTGTTTGTTTCTCTGTTTCAATTGTCCCTCTGATGATTTCATTCATTAACACTTTGAGTGCCACGGCCCTTGGGCAAAAGGTTGCTTGCTGTGCCACATAGGCCGCAATGCATTTTAAAAGTCATATAATTTCTTTAATAATTACTATGTAAACACTGAACACGCACAAATAACGATGAGACTCTCTTCTATCACCTGCAAAAAGAAGTTTATTGATCCCATTTTCCGTTCTTTAGTTATGAGCCGGAGAAGATAGCTTGATTGAACGAAAAACAGACCTTTTTTCTACGAGCTGAGATAATGAGCCTTTTGTGAAATTAAACATTTCAAGCACATCACTGACTCTGAAGCTAATTTTCTGATGTAGTCACACCTCAAAAATAATTTCCTTCAATAAAACAGTGAAGGCCAGGGAATTTTGTTTGGCAGAATAATATTTTTGAGCTGTAACCAGCAGCACTGGCCCCTGCGTGCGCTGCTGGTTACAGCTTCCTCCTGTGTCAAATGCCATGTAACCGACCCTTCCTCCTGTAATCCTGTCCTGCTGTCTGGGTCTGTCTGGGTGAAGTGTTGTATGGTGCTCTGCGTGCTCCCCCCCCCCCCCTTCCCCCCCCCCCAACTGCACACGCCTCCTCCTGGGTGTGTCTGGTGGCTCTCTACTGAGTTTGCTCTGCACAGTGAAGGGTCCGCGACATCCAGCATTTTTACAGCGTTCCGCGTGTTTGTCACGGGCTCCTATTCTTCCAGTTGAGAATAATAAGACAGATTATGCGGATGTGCTGTGGCAGCGTACACGGAGGTGCTCAGTTGTGACAGCGGATGCTGCTGCTGCGGGAACAGCTGGCGTTGTGCTCGTTGTGCTTCATGCACGTCGATGCATACGGACGGATGCGATGCGATTTCCTCCTTTTCCCCAGCGACTTCTTCTGTGTGTTTGGCTCCTTTTTCTCTGATCAGGAGAGTGCTGTCGCCACCTAATGGGTTTGTAAAATAGGTTATCGACCTCCAATAGCTACAATATTGTTAGAGGCGACGTAAGAAGCTTAGATCGACACCCCCCCCCCCCCCGTCAAAAAAACAATTTGGAGTTACTGACGCCATTTGGCGTCGCTGGCAGCCTACGGTAAATTTCTAATGACGCCATATGGCGTCGCTGGCACTCAATGTGTTAATTAATGTCTATGACATCATCACTGATGATGTCACAATTTCTATGACATCATCACATCTATCACATCATCAGTGGTGGTCATCAGTGAGTGATGTCATCAGTGATGTGAAGTTGAGCAATTGTGTGCTGAGTGACATCACTCAAGCACTCCATATATTCTGGTAGCCTTAGCAGCCAGTATACATCAAGTCTGCTACTCTCATATATGGAAGAATTGTCAATAAAATCAGCCAAATGTGTATGGTGTATACTAACTCAAAGAAACCGATATGTCTGAAAAAGTATTTAATCGGCTATAATCTATCGACTATAAGGGACCACATGGAAATAAGCCTCTGGGATTTATTGTGATATCCTGATTTTTCCATTTTATATGCAGAACTGCTGTAGCCTACTTCAAATAAAACAAATCAACTACAAGCCCAGTATACTTATACTTTCTGTATAAGGCAAGAATACTTATTTATACTTTTCTTGTGTGTATCTCAATCACAAGTTTAAGTACAAGTACAAGCCAAGTATACTTAGACTTTTCTGTATACTGTGTAAGTACACTTAAGTATAAGTATACTTAAGTGTAAGTATACTGTATACTGTGTAAGTATACTTAAGTATAAGTATACTCAAGTGTAAGTATACTTAAGTAACATTTTTACAAGTATATATTTGATAAGTATATAAAAAGTAAACTGAAAGTATACTCTCTCATTTTAAGTTTAAAAGAAGTATACTAAAGTATACTAATTGTACACTTGTATAAACTTCTTTTTGGTAAGGGAGGGTATTTAGCGCGTAAGATGTGCTTTTCAAAGCTCTTAGCGCAAAGTAATAGCGTGCTGCTGATGATAGGAGAATGCCATCTATCCCCACATGTTTGCGCTGAAATGCCTGGTTTGGCATGTGGCACACCTATGTCCAGTACAATTATAACAGGCATTATTATAACAGCCCATTTGCATTGTGCACGGTGTTAAACCAGCACAAAACCAGCACAAAGGCTAAATTGCCGTTTTTGTAACGATAGGGCCCATGGGGTCTTAGGCCTGATGATAGCCTACTGATATTATGCTATCTGGAACCAAGGCAAGGCTCCCTGTGTGTGTCTCTCTGACATACACACAGACACTACATTCAGATGTTTATTGTCTGCAACAAAGTGATGCAATCACCTTCACTGTTTCAGAAAGGAAACCTGTATTTTAGCAGTCGTGTTGAGCACATATGTGCCCACAACAATTTCCTCTGCAAGACCACATCCTTCATACAAGTGCAGAGTTGGCAGAGCATTGTCAGCTAAATAATAGAGGTGTGTCTTTGATGTGACTATATTCTCATGTTATGTCCATGATCTGCCTGTGTTTGAAAGTCTCTACAGCCTGGACAGAAAGAGAAGAGGACCAAATATGAGGTTCATAACAGCTGCCAGTGGATTTCTTCTCTTCCATCTGTCTGTGTCAGGTATTCTATCATTACATTTACACTATACAAATGTTTTTCTGCTGCTGTAAGCCACAACAATTTACATTGAGTGGAACAGTGGAATAAGCTTCACTGTAGTCATGTTAGCTGTTCAGAAAGATCATTGCCTGACGTTCATCACTATCTGTAAAAAAGTTGACTGCATTTATTTAGAGCTTGTATCCAAAGCACTTTACAATATGCCCATATTAACCCATTCATGCACACATCGATGGCAGCAAGCAGGATAAGGTAAAGGTAAGGTAAAGTCACAACGATTGTCACACACCTGAGTGTGCGAAATTTGTTCTCCGCATTTGACCCATCCCCTGGGGGAGCGGTGAGCAGCAGCAGCGCCGCGCTCGGGAATCATGGATGCTGGTGCAGCCATCGGAAGCAATTTGGGGTTCAGTAACTTGCCCAAGGACATGCAGACTGCAGGAGCGGGGATCAAACCACCAACCTTTTTTATCCAAAGCCATTAGTGGGCGACCCACTCTACCTCCTGAGCCACAGCTGCCCCAAAATACATTAGAAATACTTTATCATTTTGATGATATGGACTTATACAAATGTGTTAATCATTGTCTTTTTGTTTGTTATAGCTTACAGTTTATTGATGAATTCTAAATTGTATTTTAGAATTGTATTTTTTACGATATGTAGGCTGACGCAGTTGGGGGGTGGGGGTAAAAATTACCCCTTGACGGTTCTAGGGGATATTGATATGTTGGTGGCTCTAGTGATGTATATATATATATATATATATATATATATATATATATATATATATATATATGTGTGTGTGTGTGTGTGTGTTCTAAATACAATTTCTAATTGTAATATACAATTCTAAAATACAATGTAGGATTCATCAATAAACTGTAAGCTATAACAAACAAAAAGACAATAATTAACACATAAAAAAAGTATAATAATTAGAACATATTTAAAAAATAATTATAGAGGAAGAACATTAGTCCTTTCCTGCATTCAAGGGATTTCATACGCCATTCATTTTCCATCTACAGTTTGTCAGAAGTCTGTGTGTTAATTTGAATGTTATACAAATGGGAGAGGTGCAGATTGAGCAGTGGTGGGAGCAGACACTCATTCAGGTTGAGATGAGTAAAGCCAAGTAGAGACGAGCCATACAGACAGTGCTGTAAAACATGGTGGAAATGAGACAAGAGGGAGAGAGAGAGTGTGGGGGAGTGTGACGTGACAAAGGTCCTGGGTCGGATTCAAACCCACAACCTCACACATATTTTCAAAGGTCACTTTATGATGCTCTCACATCAGTGTGACATCTCCATATATGGTGATACCGAGCCTTTGAGTCCTCTGGGTGTGACAGGTGTCACATGATCAGCATTTATTAATAGTTGACCACAATGAACAGAGAGGCTGCAAACCAAGCAAAGCTCAATTCTATTGGCCAGTTTCACAGCAACCATTTTGAGGTTGTAAAGCACGAGGTAAAGCAGGTGTAACTTTTTTTTTTGCCTTTATTTATACAGGGAAGGCTCTTGAGAGCAAGCTCTCATTTTCAAGAGTGCCCTGTTACAATGAACATATACAAGGGTTTACAGACAGACAAGATACGAGCAATAAGAACAAATGATAATCAGCTAAATCATGTGCATTCCTCGTGCAGTGTGTTCTCGAGGAGAACTCTAAATGAGTCCAGAGAGATCAATTTCTCCAGCTTTAGAGTGTCCTGGAGCATATTCCACTTGTTAGGTTCAGAGTGTCCTTGAGCATATTCCACTTGTTAGGTTCAGAGTGTCCTGGAGTATATTCCACTTGTTAGGTTCGGAGTGTCCTGGAGTATATTCCACTTGTTAGGTTCAGAGTGTCCTGGAGCATATTCCACTTGTTAGGTTCAGAGTGTCCTGGAGTATATTCCACTTGTTAGGTTCGGAGTGTCCTGGAGTATATTCCACTTGTTAGGTTCAGAGTTTCCTGGAGCATATTCCACTTGTTAGGTTCAGAGTGTCCTGGAGTATATTCCACTTGTTAGGTTCGGAGTGTCCTGGAGTATATCCCACTTGTTAGGTTCAGAGTGTCCTGAGCATATTCCACTTGTTAGGGGCATAAAATGAAAAAGCAGTCTTTGCTTGTTCGGATCTCACTCGTGGAATATGCAGCCTGAGGTGAGATTGCGAGCGTGTAGTAACTGGTGTTGATGTGAGTAAGAAGTGAAGACAGATACAGTGGAAGCTGTCCAATCAAGGCTTTGTAAATAAATAAGAGGCAGTGCTGCTCTCTTCTAGTTGTCAGAGAGGGCCAGCTCACTTTTTCATACAAAATACAATGATGAGTAAGAAAACAATCACCTGTTATGAAGCGCAGGGCGCTGTGATACACAGTGTCAAGCGACTTCAAAGCAGTTGACCTGTTCTCCCGTTGAGTCAAACTGCCTCATGGTCCACTGCTCCAATGCAGACGTGTTCCTTCTCTACTCCTCCACACTGTAGCACAGCCTGCCTCCATCCACACAACAACTCACTGTAGACACAACACATTCAATCATCTGGTCCAGCACTTTACAATCACACTGATTGGCTAAATGGAGGTGCTACAACATGTGTTTACTTGTTACTGATTGGCAGAGCTGAGGCAGGACGGGCATACGATTGGCCCATGCTGGGGCTCATTAGTGGTGGGGGACGACATGTGTACTTGATGAACTGAATATGACAGTGCAGTACTGCTGCTCTACTGCTCCACCCCAGAGACAAAACTGATTGCATTTATCTTGATCACCTGAGTGACAGAATGACCAACATGATCTGGCAAACAATTACTACTCCCCCCCCCCTTTTTTATCAGATATCCTCAATAACAACATTATCTGGCAATTGGGTTTTTGTAGTTTTCTTGTTAAATTTTACATTCAGATTTTAGGCATTTGAGCGACACCCTTAACCAGAGTGACTTAGACAGTAGAGTGCAATACTGTATAATGCACTTGAATTCTTACATCTTAGATCTGTAATGAGCAGCTGACAGCTGCTGATCAGCACTTCACGTCATTCTGAGGAGTTTGAAGTTTACCCACAAAATGCCCTTTTCCTCTTGGTACTAAGATCCTCTCTGTTTGACTTCACAATAGAGCTGAGATGATGTGAGCGGCAAAGTGGTTATGGGAAATGTAGTCCAGGTCTCTAGCAGCTTCACATACTGCAGCACCTCCACACTGCAGATTGTGATTGTGGTTTGTGATGTGCTCTGTGTTACAGTGGTACAGCCTCAGGATGACTGGGTAGTGACTTACACTCCTACTGAGATCTGTGTCATCAAAGGATCAACAGTGGACATACTCTGCTCCTACACATACCCAGCCTACCTAGATCACCTTACTGTCACAGTTAAGAAGATGTTGTGGTTTAAAGAGGAGGGTGGTGAACCTGTGGATGTGACAACAGACCCAGAGTATGCAGGCCGTGTGGAGTATGGTGGTGATGAGAAGAACTGCAGCCTGAGGATCTCAGACCTGAGAGAGAGCGACTCAGCTGTGTACAAGTTCAGCTTCACAACAAACCATCCAGCTGGGAGCCATACTGCTTCACCTGGAGTCACTCTGACTGTCACAGGTAACTCTTTGATCAGACCATTTGTTACTTCAACTTCAGTTACAAACAGCTCCACAATGACAAGTGGCTGAGGGGAGAATTATTTTTATATAAACAGTAGGTTATCAGCACTGTAAGCCAAGTTTTTATTGTCATAAATCTTTAATAAACATTGTGTTTTGGTTAGGCGTCTATAGACCAAATCAGCGGGATGTTTACATTTACTTCCGGGTACCCCTGAGGTCCACACATTATAATGGCGGTGGACGGCACAAACTGACGTGTTGAAGACAAAAACAGACAAAGAAGACAAAAAAGGTTCGTCCGTGTTGTGTTGTAGTTTAATATCATTCATAACAACACTTTCACTAACGTTAGTGGAGACCAGA
>NC_139626.1:52184642-52212142 GCF_964638095.1 Poromitra crassiceps | reverse complement strand
TTTTCATCCTTTTCTCCTCCCTGCCTTGTGTTCCTTTACTGGCCTCTTCTGTCATAAATTATCAAATTATTGAGACAATAATCTTTATTTCTTCATCACTGTGGGTGGTGGATCTTTAACCCTTTCAACCCCGGTTGCTTGTCATGTTGGTGAATTACTTTTGCATTCATTCATATTTGGTCTGAATATGATTCAGCTAAATGTCTAAAATATACTGTACAGTATGTCTGCAGTGGGAGGTGAGGTCCACCAATCAACTTGAAGAACAGTTCAATTCACAAATATGTAACTGTTTTGAACAGAAAGGCCATAAAGGGGTATTAATTAGTCCAAGAGCTTTATGGACCTCCATCAGCGACCAGTGGGAATGGCAACCATATCAAGAGAACGTATTTCTTCCCAGGCCCTCCCATCCTCTTGCAGTTTATTTGTCTGAAATGGCTTCAAATTTATGTGCAATATATTAGAATATATCCTAGAAATCTGATCTTATATTCAAATACAAACAATTGCCTTTCGCTGTAATTTTTCAGTGCCTTTCGGTGTCTGATAGTAGAAAACAGAACCCACTTGAAATGAAATGACACATTGTTCACTAAACTGTGTTTGTCTTTGTCATACTCCGCCTAGTAGATTATATTATATTATATTATATTATATTATATTATATTATATTATATTATATTATATTATATTATATTAAGTAAGAAAAAGGGGGGCTACAATTGATATTGTTGAATATTGGTCCAAGCCTTCTCTGTCTTAGCATCATCTGCTATTGTTGCACAGTTGAAGATGTAAGTAGGTTTAAGGGAGCAGACTGAAATTCCATGGGTGAGGGGGTTTTTATCCTAAAGGGCCAGAAGTGAGTTTTCTAAAATGGACAACATGTAAACTTTAACGTTTATATTTGGCAACCATGCAGTCAAGCTCCTCCTCCTTTATTAAGGATTTGTTGGGTTTGTTTTCTCTATCTTCACTTTTTAACAACCCCATAGTTATGGAATTAATCTACTAGGCATCTCGCACGCTACACACTCTTGGTTCCTAGGCTCGCCCGCTATGCGGGCTCGCCCGCCCTGCAGCTCGCATACGCAGGTCGGCTGCTGCGTGGCCTCACCTGCCCTATTGGGGCACAATGTCTCCCTCTCTCTCTCCCTCAATATCTCTCCCTCAGTCTCTCTCCCTCTCCTCTCTGTCCCTCTCCCTCAGTCTCTCTCCCTCTCTCTCTCTCTCCCTCTCCCTCAGTCTCTCTCTTGTGTGTGTGTGTGTGTGTGTGTGTGTGTGTGTGTGTGTGTGTGTGTGTGTGTGTGTGTGTGTCACTGATGACATCATAAGTGATGTCACAATGCCTATGTATGAAATCACTGATGACATTGTCAGTGATGTCACAATGTTATCTATGACATCACTGATGACATCATAAGTGATGGTATGACATCACTGATGACATAGGTAATTAGGGCAATCACCTAATTAAACAATCCAGCTCTGTCAGGTCACCCGCACGGGTTCTCTTTACACTTCCTGAAAGATTCAGCACGATCGCACGTAAAACAGAAAAGCCAAAATAGACCAAAATTGTTGAAACAGACAAAGCCCACATTGACCAATTTATATATAGATTATTAATTGTTGACATCCCTATTACCATGTATTACCATGTATTACCATGTATTTCAGGTGTGCTGTCATGTCTTGTGACCTTGCTAAACTTAATATTGTTTGTTGCAGATTCCTCTCTCTGCTCCAGCCTCCACATCCCAGCCAGACTCCACTTACCAGAGCCTCAGTCCAGCCTCCATGGATCAGAACCAAACATACTCTACTCTGCCACCAGACTCCTTACCAGAGCCTCAGTCCAGCCTCCATGGATCAGAACCAAACATACTCTACTCTGCCACCAGACTCCACTTACCAGAGCCTCAGTCCAGCCACCATGGATCAGAACCAAACATACTCTACTCTGCCACCAGACTCCACCTACCAGAGCCTCAGTCCAGCCACCATGGATCAGAACCAAACATACTCTACTCTGCCACCAGACTCCACCTACCAGAGCCTCAGTCCAGCCACCATGGATCAGGACCAAACATACTCTACTCTGCCACCAGACTCCACTGACTAGAGCCTCAGTCCAGCCACCATGGATCAGAACCAGACATACTCTACTGTCAGACAGATGAGTGGAGTGTTGAGATGCTAGAGTTTGTAAACCTGTATTTGATTCCAGATATTTTAATAACCATAATAAGTAATCAGATTACAAATGATGAATTTGACTCAGTGCAAGTCTGCAGCACAGCAACATGGAGCAATAGATGGTTTTAACTTGACAACAATAACAAATGGTCACAACCCACCTGAATGTCTGCTTACTTGCTGTATACAGATGAGCGCATGGCGCAGGCTGATATTCAGCTCATATTAAATGTTTGACAGACAGTAACAACGTAGCCTATTTCGGTCTTTATGTCTTGTAGTAGTTAGTAGTTGTTGTTGTTGATAGTTGCCATAACAACCACTCCTGTCGGAAAGACGTCCACACGCTGGGTACTAGGAAGCGTTGTCTGGTCCGGAGCTAGCCTGAGAGGCTAATAAAAGCTACATGTCTGACTATCAGTACGTTATTGCATACATAGGCATATATTTACATTTAAACGTTTACATAGCACACAAAAAAAATGATTTGTTAGTGATTACCTTTTATTCATTTTGTTTTACCATTTTGTATTCATTCATGTTTATTATTCAAGTGTTTTATATATTTGATTGTGAAAAACTCAGCATTGTTGTTTTTATTGTGCTATAAAAATAGTTTTATTATCAATAATATTATTACATTCTGCATTGTTGGTTTTATTGTGGTATACAAAATAATGTTGTTGTTGTTATTATTATTATTATTATTATTATTATTATTATGTGGTTCCTCAACACAACACAGGTCCGTTCTGAAGCGTACCTGCTCCCAAAATCTAAGTGAAGCAAGGAATCCAATTCTGCAAACTAGGCCTACTTATTATTTCCTGCCATGGATTGTAAATATATTAAGATTTCGCTTTGCATAGTTTGTTTATGTATATTTTAAGATTAAATACATTTTCAGAAGCCTGTTTCTAATAAAGACTAAAAAAAAATCTTTTTTTTCACTGACTCCCAGCTTTGTCACTCAAAGTATGACTCACTGCTTGAATAAAGCACACAGCAGGTAGACAATATGTTTAATTTTCAAACAGGAGTTGTCACATCACCCCGGTACTCAAGTCACTTCACTGGTTACCTGTTGCCTATAGATTCCAGTTCAAAATCATCACCCTCACCTACAAAGCACTACACTCTCAGGCACCTGTTTACATCTCGGACCTATACTTCACCCCCTTACTTCTGCTCGTTCCCTCAGATCTAATGATCTAAACCTGCTTCAGGTTCCTCGGACACGCCTCAAGACCCGTGGCGACCGAGCCTTTGAGGCCATGGCCCCTAAATTGTGGAACAGCCTGCCTCCGCCCCTTAGATCAGCTGTTTCTGTGGAGTCCTTTAAACGTCTCCTAAAGACTCACCTTTTTAGAGAGGCTTTCAAAGATTGATGCAGGTCTTGCCCTGCATCAATTGATTGTTGATTGTTGATTGTTGATGTTTTATTGAATGATGTATCTTTAACAACGTGGTCCATTTGTATTGTGTAGTATATATGCAGTATTGTTTACTGTCCTGAACACTAAGTTCAGTGACCTCTATTTTTATTCTCGATTCTAATATTGTATTCTCTGTATTTTCTTTTGCTTTGTAAAGCACTTTGTGATTTCGGTCTGTGAAAGGTGCTCTATAAATAAAGTTATTATTATTATTATTATATTAATACTTCAATAGAGTTTGAGGGGAACATCTATTGTTATAGTTATAGTTATTTACTGGTCCTATAGCATATTAACCTATTCTTTGTCTCCATCTTCTCAATTTTCCATGAGATGGAAAATGCTACAGCCATGAAACTTTGCAGCATGGTAATTACACCCAGCAGAAATATAACTGCCATCAGCCTGATGGTGGTGCTATAATCAAGGGGAGGGGGGAGTTTAATGTGCTGTATCTCCCTCCCACATGTATAACTAACTGTAAGAGGAGATCAATTCAATCGTGTTTTTATTTTACGTTTATTTATCCAGGGGGAGTCTCACTGAGAGCAATGCTCTCTTTTTCATGAGTGTCCTGTTCACATTCACACACACATTCAAACCTGGAAGCTGACCAGTACAACCACAGTCTAATCTGCTGCACAATGAGCAGCTCCAGTGCAGCAGTTGGGGTTAAGTGCCTTGCTCAAGGGCAGCTCAGTGGTGGTAATGAGGGAGGGGCAGGCACTGCTTTTCACTTTCCCCACCCAATTGTTGCAATTCTTCCAGATCACCTGTAGAGTTTTTTTTTTTAAGATTTTTTTTTGACCCCCCCTTCCCTGCTCTCCCCAAAATTTCAATAAACCTTTATGGCATATTATTACAATACAACAATACTGGTGTTGACAGTAATAGAAGGTGCCAAATCATTCAAAACAATATGCATTTTGCTTTTAGGAGCATTGTGCCAGCGTGCAGCGCTGTTCCAAAACATGTCAACGTGTGTCGTTGCTTGGGAAATGCACATCCCATAATACAACTGTTCGCATCGCATCCCATAATAGTATGATGATACTTGGGATGCCATTGCGAACATAGATGTGAACAGGTTAGCTACAACTTTAGCGTCGCCAGCAACGGCCCCCACCGTTGCGGTCGGGGTACGTTTCGAAATCCCTCCAGGCCTGAAAGATTTTCTAGGGGAAACTGGTATATATATATGTGTGTGTGTGTGTGTGTGTGTGTGTGTGTGTGTGTGTGTGTGTCTGTGTGTGTGTGTGTGTGTGGAAAACAATAAAACACAAAAAAATGGTAGGCAGATGTGCTTGGTTGGGGTGGCTTTTGGTGTTTTGTGGTAAAAGTGGCTCTCCTATTGACTTTGTCCTGCCAGTGCGGCTCTCATCGAAGAAATAGTGAGGATCACTGCTGAATGTCAATTCTGGATGTGAGTCGCCTGTTATCCCCGCCTGCAGTCTTCCTCCGTTAAAACGTTTGATTAAAGAGTCGCTCAAGCCGTTTGCAGGCATGCACGTATCGCATTTATTTTTATTGATAGCTTTAAATGTTGTACATTGCCCTCCATGGCATTGTGAAGTACTTTCTGGTGGCTTCTAGACGATATCAGGCCTCAGAAAGTTGTGAAGAGCGTCTTGGGATATAACACAGACAATGTGCAATACAAGTGGCAACCTACTTCACGCAGCATGCTCGCATGAGGCCGCGCCGCGCAGGTCGGGGAGTATGCTTTAGCCCCCCTTGTGGGAGATTCCCGCGCCTGACTACGGAGTGCAACGGTCAAAGCCTCCCTGCCCTGACCTAACGTTGGTGTGCATTTGGTAAACAAACAAACAGTTATGGTTAAATTGTGCTATTTTAATAGTTTTTAAATTGTATTTCACACATTTTGTAGTTCACATATTCTTTAGGCCAATTTCACACATTCTGGAAATCATCTCGCGACTCACCCAGTGGTGTCCCACGACCCCTCTGGGGGTCCCGAGCCGCACTTTGGGAACCACTGGTCTAGGCTTAAAAGCAGTTCCAGCGCGGCTGCCTGTAGCATACGCCAGGCTGCTTTTCATTGATTTTAGCTCAGCCTTTAATACGATCCATCCACACATTCTTTTTCGTAAAGCAGCTCAGCTAAATGTGAAACCCGTTCTAATCAAGTGCTATTTCTCCTTTCTATTTAAAAGGCCACAAAAGGTGAGATTTAACTCAGTGTTCTCTGAGGAAACAGTATGCAGTACAGGGGTGCCTCAAGGAACAGTTAGTTCCTCTTTTTTGTTTACCCTGTTTACAAACGACTGTGTCAGCTCACAACCCAATCAACTTGTAATTAAGCTCTCAGATGACACCGTGATCCTTAGTATGCTCACGAGCAAGTCCCACATCTCTAGCCACACATCTAGAGTGGACAGCTTCATAGAATGGTGTGACGAACATCACCTACAAATGAACGTAAATAAAACCGAGGAGATCATAGTGGATCCCAGGTCCATAGGAGCAGGGCCGATTTTACACTTCATGGGCCCTGGGGCTATTCATCTCTGCAGGGCCCCCCCCCTCAAGCGGAAGGGAGCGCCGGAAATTTTTTTAGTGTTTTTTTTTACCTTTTTTAGCCGTATTTAAAGGAATATCTCATTTTAAATCAACATTAGGATTATACTGTTGTGATGTCATTATTCAGTATCTTCTCCTTTTCTCACTAACTTTCATGTCACCACCTGCTCTCCTGTCAGCATTCTAACTTACAAACACAAACTGTAGGTTTAGCCATCATGTTCTTTCATAAACAGCCTGATTGGAAAGAAAACATTGCCACTGAGATGTCACAACAAGCACTTTTATTATTATTATTTAGTATTTATTATTGCTGTTATTATTACAGTGCACACACACATGGTTATTCAATTATTGCACAAATCAATCAAGCAGTATTCAAGTCTGTTCGTACCTGAAATGTCTTCTTCCTGACTTTTGCCGTGGCAAAGCGTTTGACAAAAAAAAAAAAAAAATTAACACGTTAACTGCCAGCGACGTATGCATACGTCAAAAAAAATCCAGCGCTTCACTGCCAAGGACGTATGGATACGTCAAAAAAATTGTTTTTTTTTTTTTGACGGTGGGGCATTGATCAATCCCTTTTACGTCTCCTATACAATTATTGGAGGTATTGAATGTGTATAATCTATTTTACCGACCCACTAAGTGTTGACAGTGCTCCCCCAGACGAGCGAAATCAAAGAAAAAGGGAGCAAGCCATTCAAGGAAATGGCGAGGCGATTTTACAGTATTACATTCTCATGAAAATGGTTGGGGGAAAACGCTCTCGTTTTCGCGCTGATTGCTGGCGATGCGGGATTGCAAATTTACATAATACATTACAGGTGGAACACACTTTGAAACACGCAGCATAAATATGACCAGAATCGCAAAAGCTTCTCTCAACCAAAACTCCCAAGAAGCGAGCGAGTCCATGCCGACTTCCTCAAACAGCAGCCTGCAGACAGGCACAGGACAGCAGCAAAAGCACTGAGACTGGGGCCGCTGCAGCCAAGAAGAGGGAGGAGTTGAAGCAACTCTGCCTCTCGCTCTCTCCCTCTCTCTCTCTCTCTCTCTCTCGCTCTCTCTCTCTCCCTCCCTCCCTCTCTCTCTCTCTCTCTCTCTCTCCCTCTCCCCCTCTCACTAGGATTAAACCTAGTGCGTCTCCCTCCCGAGAGGGAGGGAGAGAGAGAGAGAGGGAGGGAGAGCGAGAGGGAGGGAGAGAGAGAGAGAGAGAGAGAGAGAGGGAGGGAGAGCGAGGGGAAGGGAGAGAGAGAGAGAGAGAGAGAGAGCGAGAGGGGGAGGGAGAGAGAGAGAGAGAGAGAGAGCCAAAAATGAATGGTTAAAGTGACAGTTCTATCGAATTTCACAAAAAGCCGTTTATCTCTGAATATTTTTTCTCATGCTAAAACCATGCTGTATTCAACTGCTAATGCTTACATAACTACTAACTCTACAAACTAACTCTTTTAGACAGAGAAAGTACACATTCTATTAGTACTTTTGAGATATTGTATGTTCACAAACTCCAAGCAGAAAATAATCCTCGGCGCTTGTAAAATGAGCCACAATCCTCAAAAAACGGCTTGGCAGAAGCTACCTACAGCAAGAAAAAAACGGCTGGCAGTCAATGTGTTAAAAAAGTTTTTTTTTTTTTTTTTTTTTTTTTTTTTGGCCCCTTGATGTCCCGGGCCCCGGGGCTTCAGCCCCGGTAAGCCCGTTGGTAAAATCGGCCCTGCATAGGAGACCACACTGTGATCACTACACACAATCATAACATCAAACAGGTCACCTCCTATAAATATCTAGGAGTACAAGTTGATGTGGAAATGAGCTGGCACACGCATGTGACAAGTATCTGTGCGAAAATACATCAACGCCTTCACTTCCTTCGAAGACTCAGGTTATTTGGGGTTAGTAGAAATATTATCCTGATTTTTTATAGAGCTAGTATCGAGTCCATCCTAAGGTATGGCATTACCAGCTGGTTTGGAAACCTGACTGTTAAGTATACATCTCAAATCATTAGGCTGGCAAAGATGGCAGGGAAGATCATGGGTATGTCCACACCCCCCAAGTCATTTTTGAGCAAGTGACGATGAGACAAGATCACAAAATCCTATTCCCCCCCTCTCATGTATTGAATTCTGAGTATGAGTTACTGCAATCTGGCAGGAGATACACCTCTGTGTAGGTATAATAGATACAAACATGTTCCTCAGTCAATCAAACTGATCAATGAAATTACTTTGTGAGCAATGAGCACTTAATCATGGGTGTATGTGCAATGGTATAATGTTGTGGTGTAATGTTGTATGTTGTATTATTAAACTGTATGTATGTACTGTATGCAGCTGGCCCTCACTCTGAAACACATTTCTCCCTACGGAGACAAAATCAAAGAAACCTTGACCTTGACCTTGCATGCCAAAGAGCAGAGATGATGTCATAGGCACTGATGATACCTTATGCTAATGAGGTCAGAGACTGATGATGTCATCAACATGTGACATCACTGATGACATCGCTGCTCCCTAAGATGTAGTCACCTGTCACCTGTATGTCACGTGACTACTGATGATGTCATAAGACATTGTGACAACATTGTGATGTCATCAGTGATGCAAAGTCGGCAAATTATGCACTGCGCATGCCAAAGAGAAGAGATGATGTCATAGGCACTGATGATGTCATAATGCCATCAGTGATGTCACTCAAGCTGGCATAGGCATTGTGAGATCATCAGACTTGAACCCCTGATATTGATATTTTGTTACCTTTATTTATATATCTAGGGGAGTCTCACTGAGAGCAATGTTCTCTTTTTCAGGAGTGTCCTGTTCACATTCACACACACATTCACACCTGGAAGCTGACCAGTGCAACAACAGTCTGATCGGCTGGCCACTGAGAGCCAGGCTATAGGCCCAGGCTATAGGCCCAGGTTATAGGCCCAGGCTATAGTCCCAGGCTATAGGACCGGGCTATAGGCCCGGGCTATAGGCCCGGGCTATAGGCCCAGGCCATAGGCCCAGACTATAGGCCCAGGCTATAGTCCCAGGCTATAGGACCAGGCTATAGACCCAGGCTATAGGCCCAGGCTATAGGCCCAGGCCCGGCCCTATAGTAGTATGTGGTGTGAGAATTAGCCCTAACCCAGCCCTATAGGGTCGGGCCGGAATAGGGCCCCGTCGGACTCGGGCCAGAATGCAGGGCTATAGGGGCAAGCACTGCTTTTCACTTACCCCACCCAATTGTTGCAATTCCTCCTGATCGCCTGTAGAGGTCATTATCCATTAACTCAAAGTCCCAATGAGAATCTTAAGAGCATCTTCTTGGGGTGACACATGAAGCAGGGAGGGATTGGGAGGATGTGGTGGAAGAAGACTAATGTTTTTTTGTTTGTTTTTGAATGTTTTGTTACACATTTGATTCATGATTGTATGGCCTACATTAACCTGTTCTTTCACATGGTGAGTTTTTTTAAGGTCTTGAATCTAATTCAGTGGAATTGTCAAATTATTCTATAATTGTCAGACAATAATAAAGAATAACACACGTGAACATGTTTCCTACCTTTTATTAAGCAGGCTATTATTCTGCCCTGCAATGTGGCTGCAGGTTGAGGCCTTCTCAGAGAGAGAGAGAGAGACAGACAGACAGACAGACAGACAGACAGACAGACAGACAGACAGACAGACAGACAGACAGAGACAGAGACAGGATGTGGTGGAAGAAGAAATGTTAATTATGTTTTCTTACACATTTGATTTATGATTGTAGCCTATTTGACACGGTCACTGTATCACAGGCCAGTGCTTCCTTCCCCCTCTGTCTGTGGCAGGGGAGCTGTCCACGGTGCTGAACGTGCCAGAGCTCCAGCATGCAGAGGCCGGCTGCTGTCCAAGGTACCAGCCGCTCTTCCAGTGTGGGAGGACTGGAAAAATCGTTCATTTTATGGCTTAATATTTTATAGCCATTTGAAAAGTTATCATGCGTGATTTTTTTGTTAGAACTGCCCAATTGCCTTAATACTTTGTTCAATGATAAGAGTAAATACAGAACACAGTAGACATTGTCAGCTAAATCTGAGTAGAGTTGTGTTTTTGATGAATGATATATTTCTCACGTTATGTCCATTATCTCCCTGCTGATGTGTTTGAACGTCTCTGCAGCCTGGACAGAGAGAGAGGAGAGGACCACCTATGAGTTTTACAGCAGCAGAAAGTGGATTCATTGTCTTTCTTCTGTCTGTGTCAGGGTAGTGTACATTTACATTGACATATTAGGCATTGTGCTGGCATACATAAGAGCAACATACAGATAAGGTGTAGAATAAGCTTAAATTCCTCGCTGCCTACCTTGCATTCTGTTTTACTATTCAAAGTATCAATACTAAGGAGGGCAAAGGTCAAAGCCTCACTGGTCTGACCATCAGTCTCTGTGAACAAGATGTGAAAAACGAAAGGCTCTATTGTGATGTGGTGCATATCTTTACCACTTTAGACCTTGTCTTCCATTCCTTTAAAACTGGAGGTTCTTGTGTCTGTTTGGTTCCTTTTAGTTTTGAAATCATAGAACCATCTTTCTCTGTCATACAGTAAACAGACCCCTCCCATCCCATCCACACACACACACACACACACACACACACACACACACACACACACACACACACACACACACACACACACACCACACACACACACACAGTGCTCCTGCACTGATGTTGCACCTCCCATGCAATATGACCTTTTAATACTCTGTACCGTGTCTATATTCTGCTAAAATTACCATCTCTAATAACTGTACTTTTGCCAGCTTTGTACTTGTACCTGTTACCTTGCCTTGCTAACTTTGTACTCTGTCACACTTGGCTGTATAGCTAAATACTCTGTCCATATCTTGTGTTTAAATTCATGCGTATATATTGTGTTATTGTGTTGTCTATTATGTCACGTAACGTGTGCACCAACTAGTACACCAAGACAATTTCCTTGTATGTGCAAACATGGCAGAATAAAGGAATTGTGATTGTGATCCAGCCTGTGTTCTGGTCATGACTGAAGGCCTCAGTCACTTTAAGTCTTCACACAAACAATGCCTATTTAACCCTTTAAACACTGTCAACTGTAAAGTGCGGTGCACATTATGGGAAAGCTTATTTTACTGCTAATGGAATTGCATTTGGTGGTTAGAAAATATTCATCTTTCTTCATCTTAAGTCTAGTCTAGTCTAAATTGTTAGCTCTATAGTCCACAAAAATGTCCCCACCCTTTGGCGACCACAGTTTTGGCCCTGTACATGGCCACAGCTATTGCAAATCCACGCTCGTTTATTTATATAGCCCTTTAGCACAAACATGTTGGACAGGGTTTTACATAGCATCATATACATTATGTCACATGTCAGACAACAGATACTAACCACTGAGCCACTGTGCTGCCCAAGTTAATTTCCAAATGACTACATGTCCATGATGAGGGGGGGGGAAATTCATCAATCACTTATAAGCTCTAAAGTATATAGAGAATCCAGCAGACAGTTAGGCCTACTACTTTCTTTTAAAAGTACCATGATTTGTGTTTTGTTATGTGAGAATATATGTGACTAGACTTGACTTGACTTGACTGTTTTATTTCTCAGAATTCTGCTCAGTGAGAACGCAGAACCTTCCAACAGTGTGAACCCAGAGGTATTACATATCCATGTGTCCCTAGCATGATCATATATTAGTCAAGCCTTAAGGTGCATATTCAGTTAGACATACATGATGAGGTGAAGAACTCTTGCAATTCCTCCTGATCACCTGTAGAGGTCGTGCATCATTTACTCAAAGTCCCAATGAGAATCTTGAGAGCATATTGCTTGTGATGATTTCCTGTGGAAACGATGTTGGGGTGGGACATAGAGCAGAGAGGAATTCAAACCAACCAATGGGATATCTGATATCTGAATGTGACATGTTATTTACAGTATCGTCTTACCTGTTGGTGTTGCTGTCTCTGTTGCACTGAGAGAGAGAGAGAGAGAGAGAGAGAGAGAGAGAGAGAGAGAGAGAGAGAGAGAGAGAGAGAGAGAGAGAGAGAGAGAGAGAGAGAGAGAGAGAATGTGGTGGAGGAAGAAGATGAGGGGGAAACGGATGTAATGTTAATTAATATTATTTTTAATGTGTTGCATAACACTTTATTTATAATGTTAGTTATAAGCCTATTCTCTTGCCATTCAAATGGTGAGGGTTTTTAGGCCTTGAATCTAATTCAGTGAAATTGTCAAATTCTTCTATTATTGCCAGACGATTAAACAATATAAGACATGAACTTGTTTCCCAAACAATGGTATATTTCTATATACGTATATTTATTTTGTTCTATCATTGTCTTTATCAGAACATGTGTTATCATGATGTATGTATGACCATAGGCTGTTTCTTCTGTGGGTGAAACAGATAAAACTGTCTCTTTTCTATATAGGTAGAATGATATTAATCAGTTAATCAGTTTGCAAAACAACAAAACTCATTTCTGCTAATAAACATGATGATTTACTGGCTGCTTTCCTGCATGTTAATGGTGTAAAGAGGAAGGAAGCTTTTGTTTCTTTTTAATACAAGCTTGTTACCACAGAAGACCACATCCTGCTTCACAGTGAGTCCTGTCACATACATTGTGTTTAATGTCTTATCTTATGAATGAGAGACTGCAAAAGTCACACCCTCTTCCAGATTCATCATGGGGGGATTCTGAGAATGCAGAACCTTCCAACAGTGTAACTCCAGAGGTATTAAATATTCCTGTGTCACTAGAATGATAATATATTACTCAAGCCTTAAGGTGCATGTTCAGTTGGATCAGGGATGTCCTAACTTTTGTGAATGGGGGCCAGATTAGATCATGTGAAAATACCTGGGGGGGGGCATGGGTTATTAAAACAAAATCACGTACAATACAATTGTCCTCTAAGGATTTTTTTTACCGGAAGCCCTGCTGCAGGTTGAGGCCGTCTCTGAGAGAGAGAGAGAGAGAGAGAGAGAGAGAGAGAGAGAGAGAGAGAGAGAGAGAGAGAGAGAGAGAGAGAGAGAGAGAGAGAGAGAATGTGGTGGAGGAAGAAAATGAGGGGGAAACAAATGTAATGTCAATAAATGTTATTTTGAATGTTTTGTTATACATAACATTTGATTTATGTTTGTAGCTATTAGCCTGTTCTCTTTTCATTCTAATGGTGAGTTGTTTAGGCTTTGACTCTAATTCAGTGAAATTGCAAAATTATTTAATAAAGAATATAACATGTTTCCTTTTAGCTATTATTCAACTGTCCTGCAATATGCTGTGAAATCAACATGGCTGTCCTGCAGTTTGGTCATTTTGATTTGATCACCCTACACCCAAACCACAACAATTATATGTATCTTTTTCTAATCATCATCATTTTTCTCAGAATGATGTTATCATGGCAGATGCACGTTGTGTTTCTTCTGTGGGTGATGCAGATAACGCTCTCTCTCTCTTTTCTATAGATAGACTGATATTAATCACTTCATCACTTTTCAAAACACTCAAACTCATTTCTGCTAATAAACTTCGTGATTTACTGCTGCTGCTTTCCTGTATGTCAGTGAGGTGAGGAAGGAAGCCGACACACTTTTCTTTCTTTCTTTCTAACCAGCTTGTTTCTCTCATGCTACAAGTCAACCACAAAATACCACATCCTTCTCCACTGTAAGCTCTGTCAGATACATTGTGTTTAAATGTTTTATTTCATGGCTTATTGCTTAAAATTTAACAGGCTTTTGAAAAGTTATCATTATAATAGTTATGATTTAATATTATTTTGGAGAACTGCCTAAGTGCATTAATAGTTCAAAAACAAGTGTAATGACCATTGACAGTACATAATATGGACCACCTTAGCTATATGTTTTTGACACAGCAAAATGAAGCTCACTTCCCGATATTGTTTGATTTCGTTTGATTGGATGAATGGATTTTCCTGGTGCATTGTGGGAAATCTGTTCAAACCTGGAGCCGGGAAAACAGGAAAGGGCGTGAGCGTGGACGGGACTCGGGGGAGGGTTTCCTCCGCCACGGCATCCATCTTGTTCATGTTATTTTCCCTGCTAGCCGTTAGCTTGGCTAACAAATGTTGCTAACGTTAGTTGCTATTGCTAGCCTTGCTCCATTGCTCTCACATTGAATACAATAGCCCGAAGAAAAACCAGAGTATTATTTCCTCCAGACCTCGAGCGGCGTCACCAGCCTGCCGCTTGCATCTTCCACAAAATCGAGGTAATCTTATTTTCTAACGTAACGCTAATTACATAGCATGACATTAACGCTAGCTACGTTAGACTAGAGTAGCATAAGTTAACGTTATACAACGTTAAACAGTATTGCATGCTGCACAGATTCGGACACAAACGCAGTTCTGTTTACCTAGGTTACCTCTTTGAGATGAGGCAGACTCAAAGCATACTCATGATCTACCAGCTATAGCGTTATATATCTAGCTAACGTTAGATCAACTATCAATCAATGAGAGGGAACAAGGGGGTTAAACTCCTCTGGATAGTTTATCCACCTCTGCATTTACAGTATTTACCAATCGCACGTAGTGTTGGGTAAGCAAACGTTAACGTTATACAGTGATTAACAGTGTCTAGTATTGCATGCTGCACAGATTCGGACGTAGACAGAAAACAAACGCAGTTCTGTTTACCTAGGTTACCTCTTTGAGATGAGGCAGACTCAAAGCATACTCATATGATCTACCAGCTATAGCGTTATATATCTAGCTAACGTTAGATCAACTATCAATCAATGAGGGGGAACAAGGGGGTTAAACTCCTCTGGATACTTTATCCACCTCTGCATTTACAGTATTTACCAATCGCACGTAGTGTTGGGTAAGCAGACATTAACGTTATACAGTGATTAACAGTGTCTAATTCGTTTCTTCCAGGGGTAGGCGCCGTCCAGTACCGATGGGACACACAACAGAGGATTATGATTTGTGACGATCAAAGCTATAATATTCTGTTCTCCTGAGATTAACGCTAAACTACATGTTACTGCTGATCAGTTGTTTCAACATAGGAAATTGCCATAACACACAAGCCAAATGCTGACATGAGAGATTTGCTTTGAACAAGTTGTAGCCTAGCTAGTATCTGCCAGTGACCGGAGAATATTGTTATATTTGCTTGTTTTAATGCTTTTGTCAATAAACATTGTCAACAAAGATAGCCTTGTTGTATATTATCATGTATCTGAATGTCGCAAATATGATCGCGCAGAACGATCCATTAGTTGTCTGGTCAGAGGCAGGTTGGATAAAATGATCAGATGTGATATAAAGATTGTTGATGTCGAGTGAACACGAACTACGAACCGAAGATTGGACCATGAGGACATGACGACGGAGAAACAAGCGATCAGCAGTCTGCTTCAATCAACGAATGCTTTATATTTATTGAAATGAAATATGGTGATATCTGGTGGTCTGAAATTACTCTCTCTAGCTAGGCTAACTGGCTCATATTATGTCATATTATTGTAACGTCTGAATCAGCGTTTCATAACTTTATAATAGCCTAACGTTACTGTATAGCCTGGATGACAAATGCTACCCATCCTTCCATTGGTGTATGCTGCCTTTAGCTTGTGGTATTATGGTACAGTAATATTGTCTAGCTACTAGACAGACAAGTTTATCTGAAATCAGGGTGACAAGATCCCTGCTGCTAGCTCGTCTGCCTTTCTGTGTCACAGAGTATCTAGCATGTTTACAGTAGCTGGACTGTGTATTGCTGTGAAAAAGTTAAATTTGATTGTTTCAAGTGTTACACGTGGTTACACGTTATATTTTTTAATTGAGCTTTGCGGAATACCTCAACACAATTGTGTATCAGCTTTAAATGTCCAATATATACAGCATTAAACAAACGACCAGCAGCATTCAAATGTGCAAAAACGTTATATTTATTGAAATGTGGTGATCATGTCACAAGTCACATTACATAACGATATAGCGTTAGGTGTTCTTTTGATCAACAGACCTCGGGGGCTCTATACTGTTGCTACGTTGCTAGCTAGCTAGCCGCAGATCAGCTCTGAAGCCCCAACTTCAGAGCTGCCCGTCCACTAAAACCCGATTTCGATATAGCGTTTTAGGTGTTCTTTTGATCAACATACCTCATAACGGGGATCTATACTATTACGTGTGTCTACTAACATCATTAAAATATCATAAGGGTAACGCTGTTTCTGTTATTTTACTTTTAATCTCTGGCTACGTTGCTAGCTAGCTAGCTAGCCTGCCTTGGCAACTGGTTGGAATCATCTGTGGTTTCCTGTGGCTGGTGTAAATCAAAGAAAATCCCGCCCCCAAAGTTATAATTTTTATCGGCTCTTTTACTCGAAATGGGACCATAATTTAGAAAACGGAGCCCAGGAGAGCATGAAAAAGACTTGAAATTGTTTATTCAGACCATAAGCTCATTCGGAAAATGTTTATTTAAGACACAGAACGAGAGAGAAGTCGGCTCATTTTTACATTGGAGCCAATGTACGTGTCGTCACTTCCGGACCTGACGTGCGCCCCCCGGCGGGATTTTCGAATTAATGGAATTCCAGAACTGGCTTCATACATTCCCTAGTTGACTTGCCCACTGGTAATGACAGAGTAGCCCACAGTAGATGGCACATTGCCAGCTAAATATGAGTGGATTTGTAGTCTTCCTTCTGTCTGTGCTGACCCCTCCCCCCCAGCTCATAAACTCTTTGAGGGTCTGGTGGTACCAGAACCTCTCGTCACAGAGACAGTTTCTACCCAACTGCCATCCGCCTCTTCGACGAGACCTTTATCACTCCCCCCCTCCCCCCACCCTGATGCCCCCTGGGCACAGCTGGCACAGTAACAGCCCAGGGTCGTCCCCACAGAGATTACTCCCCCCCCCCCCCTCCCCCATTATATATTCCGCTTTAAAGGACTTTATTTTATACTTTATAATTTGTGATTTTTTTTTTTTTTGCTTTGTCTTTCCTACACTGCATACTTGCACTAGGCCTACTGTAAGTCAAATTCCTCGTTTGTAATCTGATTACTTACTGTGGCTGGCTATTAAAGTGAATCTTGAATCTTGAATCTTGTACATTTACATTTTAATTTGAGGCATTTGGCATAATAAGCACAAGGGAGAATATGTGGCTATACTCCTATTTCCTATAGCTGCCTATATAGAGAGCCGCAGGGATGACGTATTTTTGTAGTCAGAATGCGGAAGTCCCGGACATCCTGGTTCTTCACTGTTTCTGTCTATGGGATTTTTTTATGGGTTTTTGCCACGATGCTTCTAATAATCTCTCTGGGCAACGCTGGTAATCAAACGTGAACCAGAGTTCAGTCGGATAATCTTCACACATGAGGACCACTTTCATTAGTTTTGTAGCGTAAATGCGAGCCCTAGAAGTAAAAAGCTTGAGCTAAGCTAATCCAGAACTACCGGTACACACTGTCGCATAGGCTTCCACGTCACAGTGTAGTCTCAAAAGCTTCAAAACTCATAAAAGTGGTCCTCGTGTGTGAAGATGATATTACTAAACACTGGTTCGCGTTTGATTAAGCCAGCGTTGCCCAGAGAGATTATTAGAAGCATCGCGCCAAAAACCCATTTAAAACTCCCATAGGCGAAAACAGTGAAGAACCAGGAGTGTTAGCATCGATGATTTCCGGACTCATTCCTGCGGCTCTCTATAACACTAGTAATTAGGCTGCTCAAAGCATCAATACTAAGGAGTTCAAAGGTCAAAGCCTTCCTGCCCTGACCATCAGTCTCTTTGTACAAGATGCAAGCTGTGTTGTGATGTGGTGCATGGCTCTACAATAGCAGACCTCATCTGTTCCTTTAAACCTGGAGGTTCCTGAGTGTCTGTGTGGTTTGTTTTAGTGCTCAAATCCTACATTCATCTTTATCTGTCATATAGCCCTTTCACACCAAGGCTCTCAGCAGGGTTCCCAGGTTGGTTTTGGGTATGAAAGGGTTAACATGGGTTGCCTGACCTGGGTTGGCAACCCACCTCCAAAGCCCCAGGGTCCCCACTAATGTTAAGGCACCCATGCTAATAGCCTATGCTAACTGTTATGCATCTCTCCTGGGTCTTATCTGAATTGTCATGACCAGGGATTAAACTGCTGTGTTGACTGACTTGGTGTGAATTGACAAAAGAGCTGAACATGGGCCAAGTAACCCTGGTCTAACCCTGGTCTAACCCTGGTCTAACCCTGGTCTAACCCTGGTCACTGGTATGAAAGTGGGCATACAGTAAAGCACAGTAGCCTGTGTTGTGTTGAAGCCCTCAGTTAGTTAGTGATGCCTCTCTTTATCCCTTTACCTAAAGACTGTCAATTGTAAAGTGTTGTGGTCATTAAAGACAGTATGGGAAATGCTATTTTGGTGGAACTGGAATTGTAATTGGTGTTTTGTTTCGTTGTGTTTTTATGGACTTATGTTTATTCATCTGAAGTCTAGTCTAGTCTAAACTTGTTAGCTGTGAACAGCAGCTCTGCACTGCCGGTTGGTCCACATAGACTAGCAGCAAATCGGATTTGCCTGAAATGTGGCCAAAGTGAAATTGTTAAAACACATCCTCATTTTGCCGTTAATCCGTGTAAATCCATGTCGTCCAGATGGTCCCAAGAACACCTCAGTGTTGGTCAGTTCCTCTGGTGAAACACTGCACTTCAGTGACTCTGAGCTGCAGCAGTGATGCCAACCCAGCAGCTACTTACACCTGGTACAAGAAGAATGATGCCTCTCCAAAAGCATCAGGACAGACCTTCACCATCACTGACATCACACCTGAACACAGTGGAGAATATTACTGTGAGGCCAGGAATTCATAGGAGCTACAAATTATTCTACCCTTCTTATCACTCTAGATTCATTCTGTAAAGAAAATTATTTGAGGTGAAGTTTTCATGTTTTTGTTTCATTACTGTTATTATTAATTATATCTTTAGTTGATTGAAATCATGTTATATTGTAATATGTGCCGGCGTCCGAAGGGCGGCGGCGAAAAATTTGGGGCGTTTGAAGCCAGATTTGGGCCATTTGAAGCCCTATTTGGGTCATTTAAAGCCAGATTTGGGCCGTTTGAAGCCCTATTTGGGTCGTTTAAAGCCAGATTTGGGCCGTTTGAAGCCCGATTTGGGCCGTTTGAAGCCCAATTTGGGCCGTTTGAAGCCCAATTTGGGCCAAGTCCAATTTTACAATGGAATGCACCCACTTTAAACCTGAATAAAGTAATAAAACCACTAGTAAACCAGTAGGCGGCGCCTGGCCTGCTGTTCAGTGAGTGGCCTGGCCTGGCCTGCTAAAAAAAGAAAAAAAAAAAAAAAAAAAATTTGGCAGGCCAGGCCAGGCCAGGCCAGGCCACCGGGCATTTGCCCGACGTGCCCGATTATGTAGTCCGCCACTGAGTGTGAGTGTGAGTGTGAGTGTGAGTGTGAGTGTGTGTGTGTGTGTGTGTGTGTGTGTGTGTGTGTGTGTGTGTGTGTGTGTGTGTGTGTGTGTGGCTCTGGCCAAATTCTGCTCTATTTCTGCAATAATTGGGAGTCGCCACATTTAGAGGAGGGGCTGTTTCCTTTATCCATAGATTCAGACTAGATAGATCTGTCACTATAAGATTTCCCATTGATTGTGCATCTATTATTGTTTGTGTTCAAGCATTTTTGGTTTAAATGTGAACACAAATAAAGGTATTAAAATATGTGTGTGTGTGTGTGTGTGTGTGTGTGTGTGTGTGTGTGTGTGTGTGTGTGTGTGTGTGTGTGTGTGTGTGTGTGTGTGTGTGTGTGTGTGTGTGTGTGTGTGTGTGTGTGTGTGTGTGTGTGTGTGTGTGTGTGTGGAAGTGTTGGATTGGTGGAGACATGTGTTGTGCCGAGTAAGTAACTGTTTAAAAGTGATATAATTGTCTGGGTAGACGTGACCTCCCTGTTTCTAAGTTAAAACAGCCACGAAATATGGTCGGGATGCAATTGTTGTCGGCGGCGGGGATGCGGAAACGCTCACGGAACCTGCCGCGGGCGCAAATTAGAGCCGTGCCAAATCATCTGCACCCCCCAAAATGCCAGCGCAAACAAGATTTGGGCGGTCTTAAGCACCAGAATTATTCACAGGTGTGGCCAGGCAATGCCTGTGCATTACATCAATCAAACCAATCAGATTCTCGTCTCGCAATCGGTGTTTGCGCGAGGCAATGCTGTAATTCTCTCCATGCGTAATAGAGTGGATTTACTCGTGCCGAGGACAGAGAGAGATAGAGAGAGCTTGTTGACAGATCATCTGTGGTGCCAACGACCCTCCAGGTCCGGGGTATGGGATAGGTGAAGGTGAAGGTGAATAGCCTATTGCAAGTAGGCTAATGTCCATTGGCCAACAAGTTTTCTCAATTCATTTCCCTCTTTGCGATGTGATAAATGTTTCTCAGTGAGTTATAGTTGATTGCCTCACTGAATTATCTGCTACCCAATTTTAGCAGCAGAATTTGATGTCCTGGCATGGCACGTCCGTGCATAATGACATATCCAAAAGGAATTTTACTCTGCATTGCGCTGCGCTGCACGGAGATTATGGTGCGCTCAAGCACAGCAGGGTATTTAGCACGTAAGATGTGCTTTTCAAAGCTCTCAGCGGAAAGTAATAGCGTGCTGCTGATGATAGGAGAATGCCATCTATCTATCCCCACATGTTTGCGCTGAAACGCCTGGTTTGGCATGTGGCACGCCTATGTCCAGTACAATTATAACAGGCATTATTATAACTGCCAATTTGCATTGTGCACGGCGTTAAACGAGCGCAAAACCAGCACAAAGGCTAAATTACCGCTTTTGTAACGATAGGGCCCATGGGGTCTTAGGCCTGATGATAGCCTACTGATATTATGCTATCTGGAACCAAGGCAAGGCTCCCTGTGTGTGTCTCTCTGACATACACACAGACACTACATTCAGACGTTTATTGTCTGCAACAAAGTGATGCATCATGCAGTCACCTGCACTGTTACAGGAAGGAAACCTGTATTTTAGCAGTCGTGTTGAGCACATATGTGCCCACAACAATTTCCTCTGCAAGACCACATCCTTCATACAAGTGCAGAGTGGGCACGGCATTGTCAGCTAAATAATAGAGGTGTGTCTTTGATGTGACTATATTCTCACGTTATGTCCATGATCTGCCTGTGTTTGAACGTCTCTACAGCCTGGACAGAAAGAGAAGAGGACCAAAAATGAGGTTCACAGCGGCTGCCAGTGGATTTCTTCTCTTCCATCTGTTTGTGTCAGGTATTCTATCATTACATTTACACTACACAAATGTTTTTCTGCTGCTGTAAGCCACAACAATTTACATTGAGTGGAACAGTGGAATAAGCTTCACTGTATGTTAGCTGTTCAGAAAGATCATTGCCTGATGTTCATCACTATCTGTAAAAAAGTTGACTGTATTTATTTAGAGCTTTTATCCAAAGCACTTTACAATATGCCCTCATTAACCCATTCATGCACACATCGATGGCGACAAGCAGGGTGCTGGTGCGGCCATCAGAAGCAATTTGGGGTTCAGTAACTTGCCCAAAGGACATGCAGACTGCAGGAGCGGGGATCAAACCACCAACCTTTTTTATCCAAAGCCATTAGTGGGCGACCCACTCTACCTCCTGAGCCACAGCTGCCCCAAAATACATTAGAAATACTTTATCATTTTGATGATATGGACTTATACAAATGTGTTAATCATTGTCTTTTTGTTTGTTATAGCTTACAGTTTATTGATGAATTCTAAATTGTATTTTAGAATTGTATTTTTTACGATATGTAGGCTGACGCAGTTGGGGGGTGGGGGGGAGGGGGTAAAAATTACCCCTTGACGGTTCTAGGGGATATTGATATGTTAGTGATATGTGTGTGTGTGTGTGTGTGTGTGTGTGTGTGTGTGTGTGTGTGTGTGTGTGTGTGTGTGTGTGTGTGTGTGTGTGTGTGTGTGTGTGTGTGTGTGTGTGTGTGCGTGCGTGCGTGTGTGTTTGTGTGTGTTCTAAATACAATTTCTAATTGTAATATACAATTCTAAAATACAATTTAGAAGTCATCAATTAACTGTAAGCTATAACAAACAAAAAGACAATAATTAACACAAAGAACATTTCAATAATTATAGAGGAAGAACATATTTAAAAAATAATTATAGATGAAGAATATTAGTCCTTTCCTGCATTCAACATACAACCAAGGGATTTCATACGCCATTCATTATCCATCTACAGTTTGTTTGAAGTCTGTGTGTTAATTTGAACGTTATACAAATGGGAGAGGTGCAGATTGAGCAGTGGTGGGAGCAGACACTCATTCAGGTTGAGACGAGTAAAGCCAAGTAGAGACGAGCCATACAGACAGTGTTGTAAAACATGGTGGAAATGAGACAAGAGGGAGAGAGAGAGTGTGGGGGAGTGTGACATGACAAAGCTCCTGGGTCGGATTCAAACCCACAACCTCACACACATTTTCAAAGGTCACTTTATGATGCTCTCACATCAGTGTGACATCTCCATATATGGTGATACCGAGCCTTTGAGTCCTCTGGGTGTGACAGGTGTCGCATGATCAGCATTTATTAATAGTTGACCACAATGAACAGAGAGGCTGCAAACCAAGCAAAGCTCAATTCTATTGGCCAGTTTCACAGCAACCATTTTGAGGTTGTAAAGCACGAGGTAAAGCAGGTGTAGTCAAATTAAAACAATATTATTTGAAAATTATAAACAGAAATGGTCAGAAGAAGTTCTGTGTAAACCAAAACTGAGAACGTATAGTCTGATTAAACACATTTATCACCCAGAGCACTATGTCACCCTTAACCTGAGCAGAGCTCAGAGGTCAGTTTGTGCCCAGCTGAGATGTGGTATCCTGCCTCTGGCTCTGGAAACCGGGCGCTTCCACTCAATTCCTGAGGAGGACAGAAAATGTCACCTGTGTGATCTGGGAGAGGTTGAAAATGAAATGCACTTTCTGTTCTACTGTCCGTTATATCACAATCTTAGACATAGGCTTTTCTGTAAAATTTCTTTTGATGAAGGTCCTGATCTGTTTTCTATGTCTGATGATTGTAGACTTCAGTACTTGTTTACTGAAAAAGTGTTCCAGGTTGCTCAGTTTGTGTTAAATGCCTACCAACAGCGTAGGATGGTACTTTATGTTTGAGGTATAATCTTTTCTTTCATTGTCTGACATGTTTGGAGATGTATCATATTCTGTTCTTTCATTTTCTTTTTCTTGCTCCTGTATGTTTTGAAACTAGTGTCTTGTAAGCCCATGTGGGCTGGGCACCTTAAGGTGTATGACACTTTGAAAAATAAATAACTAACTAACTAACTAACTAACTGTAACCAATTTTTTTTTTTTTGCCTTTATTTATACAGGAAGGCTCTTGAGAGCAAGCTCTCATTTTCAAGAGCGCCCTGTTACAATGAACATATACAAGGGTTTACAGACAGACAAGATAAGAGCAATAAGAACAAATGATAATCAAGCTAAAACATGTGCATTCCTCGTGCAGTGTGTTCTCGAGGAGAACTCTAAATGAGTCCAGAGAGATCCATTTCTCCAGCTTTAGAGTGTCCTGGAGCATATTCCACTTGTTAGGGGCATAAAATGAAAAAGCAGCTGCTTGTTCGGATCTCACTCGTGGAATATGCAGCCTGAGGTGAGATCGTGAGCGTGTACAGTAACTGGTGTTGATGTGAGTAAGAAGTGAAGACAGATACAGTGGAAGCTGTCCAATCAAGGCTTTGTAAATAAATAGGAGACAGTGCTGTTCTCTTCTAGTTGTCAGAGAGGGCCAGCTCACCTTTTCATACAAAATACAATGATGAGTAAGAAAACAATCACCTGTTATGAAGCGCAGGGGGCGCTGTGATACACAGTGTCAAGCGACTTCAAAGCAGTTGACCTGTTCTCCCGTTCAGTCAAACTGCCTCATGGTCCACTGCTCCAATGCAGACGTGTTCCTTCTCTACTCCTCCACACTGTAGCACAGTCTGCCTCCATCCACACAACTATATATATATATATATATATATATATATATATATATATATATATATATATATATATATATATATATATATATATATATATATATTAACATAACATGACTGTCCTGTTCCTTCTCTACTCCTCCACACTGTAGCACAGCCTGCCTCCATCCACACAACAACTCACTGTAGACACAACACATTCAATCATCTGGTCCAGCACTTTACAATCACACTGATTGGCTAAATGGAGGTGCTACAACATGTGTTTACTTGTTACTGATTGGCAGAGCTGAGGCAGGACGGGCATACGATTGGCCCATGCTGGGGCTCATTGGTGGGGGACGACATGTGTACTTGATGAACTGAATATGACAGTGCAGTACTGCTGCGCTACTGCTCCACCCCAGAGACAAAACTGATTGCATTTATCTTGATCACCTGAGTGACAGAATGACCAACATGATCTGGCAAACAATCGCCACCCCTCCCCTTTTTTAAATCAGATATCCTCAATAACAACATTATTACTAACATCTGTCCTGTAATGTGTTTGTGAATGTGATTGTGGTTTGTGATGTGCTCTGTGTTACAGTGGTACAGCCTCAGGATGACTGGGGAGTGACTTACACTCCTACTAAGATCTGTGCCATCAAAGGATCAACAGTGGACATACTCTGCTCCTATCCAGCCTACCTAGATGACCTTACTGTCACAGTTAAGAAGACGTTGTGGTTTAAACTGGAGGGTGGTGAACCTGTGGATGTGACAACAGACCCAGAGTATGCCGGCCGTGTGGAGTATGGTGGTGATGAGAAGAACTGCAGCCTGAGAATCACAGACCTGAGAGATAGCGACTCAGCTGTGTACAAGTTCAACTTCACAACAAACCATCCAGCTGGGAGCCATACTGCTTCACCTGGAGTCACTCTGACTGTCACAGGTAACTCTTTGATCAGACCATTTGTTACTTCAGTTACAACAAACAGCTCCACAATGAAGTGACTGAGGGGAGAATTATTTTTATATAGTAAAACAGTAGGTTATCAGCACTGTAAGCCAAGTTTTTATTGTCATAAATCTTTAATAAACATTGTGTTTTGGTTACGCGTCTATAGAGAGCCAAAGTGAAACGTCACTTCCTGCTTCAGCACTGTACCAGATATTCTGCTATTTATTTTCCCATAACATTTCGTAAAATGCTTATAAATAGTTTTACTTGCATGGTCAAACCAAACAGTTCAGATATATTTAGAAACAGGAGAGACCACACAACATTTCACTCAGACCAGAACGTAAAAAACTGTGGATTTAAAGAAAACATTTTTTCGATGTTGTTTTTTTTAGTTTTGGTCCAAGTGAAATGTTCTATGGTCTCTCCCGATTCTAAATATAGCTGAACCGTTTGGTTTGACCAGGTAAAACTATTTTTATATGGATTTTACGAAATGTCTATATGGTTATGGGAAAATAAATGGCAGATGAAAATCTCTGGTAGTACCGAGATTTTCATCTGCCATTTATTTTGGCACTGTACCATACTGGTACAGTGCTGAAGCAGGACGTAGGCGGTCAGACGCACACAACACACACACACACACACACACACACACACACACACACACACACACACACACACACACTTCCACAGTCTTTCACAAACACAGAGCAAAGTGTTCACTGTTTTCTATTGTTGAATTGTACATTTTTCCCTTTAACTTTGTTACTGTAGGCTACTTGCTGCTTTGGCAACAATAAAGCTATCTAAATTTAATTTAATTGAGAGAGGGGGAGAGAGAGAGAGACAGAGAGAGAGAGAGAGAGAGAGAGAGAGAGAGAGAGAGAGAGAAAGAGAGAGAGACAGAGAGAGAGAGAGAGAGAGAGAGAGAGAGAGAGAGAGAGACAGAGAGAGAGAGAGAGAGAGGCAAAAACAACAAGAGACACAACAAGCATAAGGCAGTATAGTGATAAGACAAGTCAGAGACAGTGGCATATTCACTGCACATAGGTGCACGTGTCGGGTGCATACTTTAGACGTGCTTAAACATTTTAAATTCTGCGTATTTGACATACAGGTGCAAATAACATATTCCTTATTAAACATACAATTAAACTCGGCATTTTAAATTCGGCGTATTTGACATACAGGTGCAAATAGCATATTCCTTATTAAACATACAATTAAACGTTAGACATACGTAATGGTAGCAGCTACAGTACGGTACAGTGCGGCTACTACACTATTTGTGTATGTTAAGGAGTCTCGTGGCCTGCGGGAAGAAACTGTTCCTCAAGCGATTTGTGCGTGCTTTCGGAACCCTGTATCTTCTCCCTGAGGGTAGCAGGGAGAACAGGCTGTTGTGGGGATGGTTTGTGTCTTTGATGATCTTCAGGGACCTCCTGAGGCACCGCTGTTTATACAGTTCATGCAGAACTGGCAACTCACATTCTGTTACGTGCTGTGCCGCGCGTCTCACTCTCCGTAGCGCCCTGCGGTCCATGGTGGTACAGTTCCCGTACCAGGTGGTGAAGCCGCCAGTCAGCAGGCTTTCAATGGTGCCTCTGTAGAAGTCCCTGAGGATTTCTTTCCTTAGCCCAAATTTCTTCAGGCGCTTGAGTCCGTGTATTCGCTGTTGGGCCTTTTTGACAACAGTGGCGGTGTGGTTGGCCCATGTCAGGTCCTGGTGGATATTGACTCCCAGGTACTTGAAGCTGTCCACCCTTTCCACCACTGTGCCGTTGATGGTGATTGGGGGGGGGTGCGCCCCCCCCCCCTCCTGTAGTCTACAATGATCTCCTTGGTCTTGGAGACGTTCAGAGAGAGGTGGTTGTCCTGGCACCATTGTTCCAGGGCCCCCACCTCCTCTCTGTAGGCCGTCTCGTCGCTCCCCGAGATCAGCCCCACGACTGCTGTGTCGTCTGCAAACTTCACGATGGTGTTAGAGGTTTGAGTCGCCACGCAGTCGTGGGTGTAGAGGTCATACCAGAAGGGGCTGGAGACGCACCCCTGGGGCGCTCCTATGCTGATGGTCAGTGGGGAGGAGGTGAGGTTGCCCACCCTCACCACCTGGCGGCGGTCTGTCAGGAAATCCAGGATCCAGTCGCACATTGCTGTGTTAAGTCCCAGGTCCTTGAGCTTGTATACCAGCCTGGAGGGTACTATGGTGTTGAATGCTGAGCTGTAGTCCACGAACAGCATTCTTACGTAGGTGCCCTTCCCCTCCAGGTGGGACAGGGCGGTGTGGAGCACGTGTG
>NC_139626.1:52164642-52179642 GCF_964638095.1 Poromitra crassiceps | reverse complement strand
GTGTGTGTGTGTGTGTGTGTGTGTGTGTGTGTGTGTGTGTGTGTGTGTGTGTGTGTGTGTGTGTGTGTGTGTGTGTGTGTGTGTGTGTGTGTGTGTGTGTGTGTGTGTGTGGGTGATTGAAGGTTTAGTGTCTAATAACATTTCTGTTCCATGTTCACATATCCAGGTCTCCAGGTGCAGGTGACCAGATCCCAGTTCTCTAACCAGGCAGAGCTGAAGTGTCACAGCAGCTGTCATCTAGCTGGTCGTCTTTCCTACATCTGGTATAAGAATGGACAGACAATTAAGGGAGAAACTTCTTCTTCTTATCCAGGCAACTTTGGTCCTGAAGACAGCTATTCCTGTGCTGTAGAAGGATATGAGGATTTCCGCTCTCCTTCAGTGTGTGAGTTTACTTTACTCCACTGTGTGTCACTGACATAACGCCACCTGGTGGAGCCAGATAAAATCCATGATAAAACAGAGCTTAATCTTAAAAGTGTATTTATGTTAATCTAATTTCTTCCAGATGGCCAGAAGTTCCCAGGTGAGATGCTTCTATTATTCAAACGTGACTTTCCTGACACATCTGACTGCACTAAAATTAAGTCACATTTACACCTAATAATATTCCATATAAAAACACAGATTACAGATTATCAATCTGTAATGGACGTAAACATCCTAAATCTCTTTTCATCTGATCTCTTCCCAGCCCCGAGGGAATCAACAGCCATTGCAGTAACGTTAACTACCACTCTTCTCCTGGTTATCATTCTCCTCATAGGCATATTGGTCTTCCTCTGGATTAGGTGAGCAATTCTGTTTCACTGTGGTTATGTTAACTTGGGCATTTAAAATACAATGTGTTCATTTATTCAACTGTTCATTCATTCTCCTAACCAGAGAGAGGAGGACCTCCCAACAACCATCTGGACCTGGAGGAAGACCAGACAACAGTCTGCAGGTGAGAAGAGGAACTAAACAAGTCTGTGGTTAACAAAAGTTTATGGGAAAGCAAATTTGGATTCAGCATGATAATCTTCACAAACTTTAATAACTTGTATGACTTTTGGAACGTAAATGTTTTTTTTTACAAATTTTTTAGAAAACGCTTCAAAAGGCATAAAAGTTATACATGTTTGTGAAGATTATCCTGCTGAACCCAAATTCGCGTTCCCATAAACTTGTGTTAACCACAGACCTTATTATGCATTAAAGTGAAATCCCCATTCTAAAACCCCATAGACTTTCCCACTGACGAACCAAATGGTGGCGATTTCTGGATAAAGCCTACAAAATATGTCATCCCTGCACTACTCTATTTGGGCAATCACCTAATTAAAAAAGTGTGGCTCCGTCAGGTCACCTGCACGGGTGCTCTTTACACTTCCTGAAAGTTTCAGCACAAAACGAAGTTTCGCAGGTAAAACACCATAGCTGTGACTAGCCAAAATTCTTGAAACAGACAGAGCTCACGTTGACAAATTGATATATAGATTATTAATTGTTGACAACCCTATTACCATGTATTACCATGTATTACCATGTATTACCATGTATTACCATATATTGCCATGTATTGCCATGTATTTCAGGTGTGCTGTCATGTCTTGTGACCTTGTTAAACTTAATATTGTTTGTTGCAGATTCCTCTCTCTGCTCCAGCCTCCACATCCCAGCCAGACTCCACTTACCAGAGCCTCAGTCCAGCCACCATGGATCAGAACCAAACATACTCTACTCTGCCACCAGACTCCACTTACCAGAGCCTCAGCCCAGCCACCATGGATCAGAACCAAACATACTCTACTCTGCCACCAGACTCCACTTACCAGAGCCTCAGTCCAGCCACCATGGATCAGAACCAAACATACTCTTCTCTGCCACCAGACTCCACCTACCAGAGCCTCAGCCCAGCCACCATGGATCAGAACCAAACATACTCTACTCTGCCACCAGACTCCACTGACTAGAGCCTCAGTCCAGCCACCGGATCAGGACCAGACATACTCTATTTTTAGACAGATGAGTAGTGGAGTGCTGATATGCTAGTTTGTAGTATACGTGTATTTGATTCAATATTCCAGATATTTTAATAACCATAATAAGTAATCAGATTACAAAGGAGGAATTTGACTTAGTGCAAGTATGCAGCACAGCAGTCACATCAACAGTAGAACAACCTTCTAGAACAATCCAATTATAAAGTGCAAAGTCCTTTAAAGTGACATATAATGGGGGAAGGGGGGCAGAGTTAAAGTCCTGATTTGTGGGGGCTTATGGGTCTCATTGAAGATGCAGATGACAGTTGGAAAGAAAGTGTCCCTGTTTCAAGAAGTTCTGATACTGCCAGACTTCTGCCATGAGCGAGGGCTTTGAGGAGTTTATGGCCTGGGTGGGAGCGGTCGGCCATCATTTTCCAATGAAACCGTTTCAGAATTTTTTGTGTGTTTGTATAAAATGTTCTGCTCTTATTTCCTGTTGAAACAGGATGTTGGGTCCGGTCAAAACGTGGGGAGGGATCATTCAAAAGTGTCATCATCATCACTCAGTTCGCCACAGAAAGGCAGTTTTATTGGATGGGCCCGGTGGAGGAGTAGGACTGTTCAAAAATCTGTATTGTTCAATTTCACACAGGCTTTGTTGCTACAGCAACTCCTACGAGTGGATCAGCACACTGAAATGTGCGTGTACATACTCAGCCAATCAGGATGAGCCTACTCAACCCCTATGGAGCTGCACCGTATAAAATGGTGCCGGTCTCACTCATCACCAACCACTTTGCTTCAGCACCTGGTGAACAAGTTTGCCATCGTCTGGAATCAACAGCATTGGATAGATACCGCCCGAGCCAACAGGGCCTACATCAACAGAGAGGGCAGCGTGTGATCCACACCACTGTTGAAGGCTGCCAAGGACCTGTGGTGCTGGGCCACAGAGCACCTCTGTCCTCTCAAGGCGCTGCACAGTCTGGGCCTGGAGAACATGCGGGCCAACCTCATGTCGAGAAGCGCCCCCTGGAGGATGAATGGATTTGAGACGCTCACCCGTTAGGGGATGGATGCGTTTGGACACGCTCCATGGCCATAAAAGCTGCGTTGGGGTTATGCAGTTTCTTCAGGAGCTCCACACTTTTATGCTTTTAAACTTTTGAATGGCAGTTTATCTCCTTGTTATGGTTTATTTTGTAATTTCCTCTTCTTTATATTCACTTTTATCTGTTTACATCTGTGTTTAGTTGCATGTTTGTTTTCTTATAGTATCCATTTATCCCCTGGATTACCTTTTATTATTATTTTTTTACCATTTTGTATTCATTCATGTTTATTATTCAACTGTTTTATATATTTGATTGTGAAAAATTCTGCATCATTGTTTTTATTGTATGTAAAGTGTTATAAAAATAGTTTTAAGTGAGGAAGCAAGGAATCAAATTCTGTAAACTATTCACCTTATGTAGCCCCGCCCACTTGACCCAGTTGTGTTATGATTTCCTGTTCAAAACACCGTCTGTTTTTTAGTGTAAACACAATAGGAAGTAACTGGATGACCCCTGTGTTGGAACATAAGGTGAATAGGCCTATTAATGATTTACTGCCATAGATTGTAAATATATTAAAACTTCACTGTGCATAGTTTGTTCGTATATTTTAAGATGAAATACATGACTTGTTTATGACATTTTTTAGAAGCCTATTTCATTAAGTAATAATAAAGACTCAAAATATGTTTGTTTTCTTTTTTCACTCCCAGCTCTTTATCCTATGACTCACTGTTTGAATGATAACACACAGCAGTAAACAATATGTTTAAGACTTGAATAGAGTTTGTTGTTATTGTTATTGTACTGGTCCTATAGACTGTTATTAACATATTGTTTTTCTCCATCTTCTCAATTCCCTGTGATAATACTACAGCCATGAAACTTTGCACTGTGGGAATTAGACCCACCAGAAATACGTATAACCGCCGTCAGCCTGATGGTGGTGCTATAATTAAAGGGTGGGTTCCCAAAGTGGGGGTCGGGAGCCCCCGGGGGGTCGCGACTCGCTGGACACCGATGGGGAGGTCGCGAGATGATTTCCAGAATGTGTGAAAAAATTGACCTATAATGTGTGAAGTACAGAATGTGTGAAATACAATATAAAAACTATTACAAATAGCACATTTTAACCATAATTGTTAGGTTTAGTTTGTTTTATTTACTCTATTTAGTGCATGTGCGCTGTTGGATATTGGGACATTGGGTCACTATGAAGGGTCCTTGGTACTGTTTTGATGTGATGGCTCGTTAAACGCTTGTTATGGTCCAAAATTTAGTTTAAATCAATGCGCCCTGCACTCATTTGGTACATGAGAAGAAGAGATATAACCGGGCTTGTTTTATCCTTTTGTTCCAATACCATTACTTATTTTATTCTGGTGTGCTATTCATGCTGTGTTTTGCTTATAAAATTAGGCTAAAAAATAGCATTGGCTTTTTATATAATGACATTCGAATATCATGCTGTATTGGTTTATGTTTGCTCCAAACACTGTAGGCCAAAAAGACTGAGGTGGGCCTATTACTGTTCAACTGGTAAAGTGTATTTCAAGTCAATAATGGCATTAGAACTGTTTTACTGTCACATATACTACAAAGCCTTGGAGCCACTGGAGAAAAAGATTAGGTTTCGAGGGGAAGAGGTTACTTTCGGTTACTTTCGTTTTCATCGTTGGTGAATGCGAGTGAGGCTGTGAGAATGAGATCATGCTTTCTGCTTGGGCGCTTTGCTGGGGGTCTCCGTCTACTGTCTCCCCTCCAGGTATAAAGCCAAAGGAGGGGGGAGAGTGAGATGGGGGAGCACCTATGCAGAGCGGCCTAGCACACAATTTAAGAGCATATGCCTGCTTGGTACTGTTTTTTGAGAAACTACACTGTCTTTTCTATGTTATGTAAAGATAACTTTGTTATCTTTGTTATCCTTTGTTCAAAGTAGATAAGGGAGGGGCTCATAAACAGAGCAGACCGCGAAGGCCATTCTATGTGTCTGGAAGAGAGCAAGGAGCGGGAGGAGAGTGATACCGAGCACCTGCGCGGGAACGGCCCACAACTTTTTAAAGAAAATGTATCTTTGCTTAGCGCTATTTATGAGAGGGCCCATTGTATCCCCCAGCTGCATAAAGAGTAATGTTGCGGCCTGTCAGATAACAGAGGGGAGGGATGGGTGCAAATTAAGGACAAGGCCATATTATCTAGGTAGAACGAGGTCCCGGGTGGGGCTGAGTGACCTCAAGAGCCCTCAAAAAGGTTGGGTGATAATTTCAGAACCAGCCATTTGATAAAAGGAGTCACATGGAGCTGGGAGGGGGGCCACTAACTAAGAAACCCCTAACTAGTTCTCTAGCAGGCAGAGAGCCAGAGCTGGACACCTGCCCCAGCCGTCACATGACCAAAGTGAGATCATGGGAGGCAGGCCTCAGTGATGTGGGAAAGGCCTAAATTTGGGAGGGTTTTAGTACTTCTGGGAGGTATCTCTGAGAGGGAATAAATACGAGTCCCCAGCCACTGTAAGGCACCTTTTTTTCCCTCGAGGATTTTGGATTTTGGAATTCACACATCTTTGGGACAGCAGCATCTTCACTTGGGCATTTTTGCATTGAAGAAAACTCTGTTTCTGAGAACTTTGTAAACTGTTTATTTGATTTTAAAATAAATATTTTTTTAAACCTATTTTCACTCCTTTTTCCTGCCGGTACCATTTTGAGGTTCTCCTCGCTCCAAGAGCAGTGAGTATTTCCACCAGAGGCACCTTTAAGCCTTGGGTATAATACCTGGCCCAATAAGGGCAGTGGGCGCGCGTTAAGCGCGTCCCCTCCCTTGAATCTGTTGTTGAATGAGCGTTAGTAATTTCAGTGATGAAATGGACTTAGCATTTCTCACCTGGGATAACGTAGAACATCACCTAGCCTCTGACTGTAGAATCAGCTGATACCTGGTACTGCACTCAAGCAGGGAGTGCTCTGTGTGGTCACGTGCGTGTGACAGGCTATCTGAGATGCTTCTAGGCCTGACACGGGAGCGTGGATCATTGCAGGGTTTGTTTTTGAGTGAATCCTAATATACAGAGCTCAGGCCAAAAACAACACTGGTGATTGCTAATCAATATTATTTGTTGTGTTAATCAGCGAGTAAGAAAAATTAGAGTAATTAAACACTACTATTTATAAATGTTAATTTGTGAATAGAAAGATTATCTGTACTCTGACCCGCGGAGCTCCCATAGGCTAGTAAGGTGAAAGACCACGTTTGACCGTGTCGAGCTAGTGGATTGGAGCCGGGGTATAGAAATTAAAGCTATAAGGTCAAAACCTAGAATGACATAATAGATGGTAGCTAAAGGAACTCTCTTATACCGGCTGAGAGTTTTCTCATCAGGCATCAAAAGTGCTTGAGGAGATATTTTAGTATCTCCTTAATATATTATTGAGTTAATATATTTTGATATTTTAAAATATTCCATAGTGACCTGAAAGGTCATGTCTAGGGGTCTTTTATCCAACAGCGCACAAACATTTGTATGCTTCAACCACCTCCGGGGGTAGTGGTCACCAGCCTCTGAAGCACCGTTATTCGCGGGCTGAAACATTTGTGGTTAAAAGGCTGTACCTCCCACAACGTCTACCACAACTTGTGTAAGACGAGATAAGTTCTAGCACTGTTTTTTTTGCTTTACTTCACTGGGAGTCTCACTGAGAGCAATGCTCTCTATTTCAGGAGTGCCCTGTTCACATTCAAACCTGGTGCCTGACCAGTACAACCAGTCTGATCTGCTGCACAATGAGCAGCTGCAGTGCAGCAGTTGGGGTTAAGGGCCTTGCTCAAGGGCAGCTCAGTGGTGGTAATGAGGGAGGGGCAGGCACTGCTTTTCACTTTCGCCACCCAATTGTTGCAATTCCTCCAGATCGCCTCTAGAGGTCACTCATCATTAACTTAAAGTCCCAATGAGAGTCTTGAGAGCATCTAATAGAGAGCCCCAGGGATGACGTATTTTTGTAGGCTGAATGCGGAAGTCCCGAACTTCCTGGTTCTTCACTGTTTCTGTCTATGGGATTTTTGAATGGGTTTTTGGCGCGATGCTTCAAATAATGTCTGTGGGCAACGCAAGTTGAACCAAGGTTCAGCGGGATAATCTTCACACATGAGGACCACTTTCATGAGTTTTGAAGCATAACTGCGAGCCCTATAGAGGTAAAAAGCTTGTGCTAAGCTAATCCAGAACTACACACTGTCGCATAGGCTTCCACGTCACGTCAGCACTCAACCTGGACTTTTGATGATGTGTGCACTCATTACCCCGGGCTGAACAGCGCTGAACCAGGTGAGGGAAAGAGAATTTCCGTGTTTGTCCTTGAAGTGGTGACGTTATTGACGTATATATCCCCATCGACTCAAAAGTGTAGTCTCATTTAGCCGTTTGCTAGCTAGCCACCCTTTTAACGGCACATAAGAGCTTCAAAACTCATAAAAGTGGTCTTCATGTGTGAAGATGATGTTACTAAACACTAGTTCGTGTTTGATTAAGCCAGCGTTGCCCAGAGAGATTATTAGAAGCATCGCGCCAAAAACCCATTCAAAACTCCCATAGGCGAAAACTGTGAAGAACCAGGGTTGTTAGCATCGATGATTTCCGGACTCGTTCCTGGAGCTCTCTATTGGGGTGGCACATGAAGCAGGGAGGGACTAATCAAACCAACCAATGAGATCTCTGCTATCTGAATGTGAATTTTCTGATCCCTGTCACTTACAGTATCCTCCTTACCTGTTGGTGGCACTGTCTATGTTTCACTGGTCCTCTGGCTCTTTGGGGCCGATGACGAGGTACTGGGAGCACAGCTGCAGGTTGAGGCCGTCTCTGAGAGAGAGAGAGAGAGAGAGAGAGAGAGAGAGAGAGAGAGGTGGAGGAAGAAATGTATGAGGGGGGGACACATTTAATGTTAATTCATATTATTTTGAATGTGTTGCATAACACTTTATTTATAATGTTAGTTATTAGCCTATTCTCTTGCCATTCAAATGGTGAGGGTTTTTAGGCCTTGAATCTAATTCAGTGAAATTGTCAAATTCTTCTATTATTGCCAGATGATTAAACAATATAAGACATGCACTTGTTTCCCAAACAATGGTATATTTCTATATGTATATTTCTATTGTTCTATCATTGTCTTTATCAGAACATGTGTTATCATGATGTATGCATGGCCATGGGCTGTTTCTTCTGTTGGTGAAACAGATCAAACTGTCTCTTTTCTATAGCTAGAATGATATTAATCAGTTAATCAGTTTGTAAAACAACAAAACTCATTTCTGCTAATAAACATGATGATTTGCTGGCTGCTTTCCTGCATGTTAATGGTGTAAAGAGGAAGGAAGCTTTTGTTTATTTTTAATACAAGCTTGTTACCACAGAAGACCACATCCTGCTTCACAGTGAGTCCTGTCACATACATTGTGTTTAATGTCTTCTCTTATGTCTTATTGCTTAACATTTAACACACATTCCAGCAGCCCTCAACCAGTGTTATTATATTGACAAAGTAGGCCTACTACTTTCTTTCAAAAGTACCATGATTTGTGTTTTGTTGTTTAGTGAGAATATGTGTGACTATTTGTAGCAGATATCTCCTTATTTCTCATGGCAGATTTGCCAAATTTCTGTCAACATTATTATTTTCTCATCATCTGTGCCAAACTCTACCTGATATCTGAAAACGCCCACTAGTATTAACCACAAGCACACAGCACACACTGATGTTAGAACATTCAGCCTGTAACCCAGAGCTGACATTATAAACATCAGAAACTTTATAGGCTAGAGACTGCCAAAGTCACACCCTCTTCCAGATTCACCATGGGGGGCTTCTGAGAATGCAGAACCTTCCAACAGTGTAACTCCAGAAGTATTAAATATTCCTGTGTCACTATAATTATAATATATTACTCAAGACTTAAGGTGCATGTTCAGTTGGATCAGGGATGTCCTAACTTTTGTGAATGGGGGCCAGATTAGATCATGTGAAAATACCTGGGGGGGGCATGGGTTATTAAAACAAAATCACGTACAATACAATTGTCCTCTAAGGATTTATTTTACCAGAAGCCCTGCTGCAGGTTGAGGCCGTCTCTGAGAGAGAGAGAGAGAGAGAGAGAGAGAGAGAGAGAGAGAGAGAGAGAGAGAGAGAATGTGGTGGAGGAAGAAAATGAGGGGGAAACAAATGTAATGTCAATAAATGTTATTTTGAATGTTTTATTACATAACATTTGATTTATGTTTGTAGCTATTAGCCTGTTCTCTTTTCATTCTAATGGTGAGTTTTTTAGGCTTTGACTATAATTCAGTGAAATTGCAAAATTATTTAATAAAGAATATAACATGTTTCCTTTGAGCTATTATTCAACTTTCCTGCAATATGCTGTGAAATCAACATGGCTGTCCTGCAGTTTGGTCATTTTGATTTGATCACCCTACACCCAAACCACAACAATTATATTTCTCTTTTTCTATCATCATCATTTTCTCAGAATGATGTTATCATGGCAGATGCACGTTGTGTTTCTTCTGTGGATGATGCAGATAACGCTCTCTCTCTCTTTTCTATAGATAGACTGATATTAATCACTTCATCACTTTTCAAAACACTCAAACTAATTTCTGCTAATAAACTTGGTGATTTACTGCTGCTGCTTTCCTGTATGTCAGTGAGGTGAGGAAGGAAGCCGACACACTTTTCTTTCTTTCTTTCTAACCAGCTTGTTTCTCTCATGCTACAAGTCAACCACAAAATACCACATCCTTCTCCACTGTAAGCTCTGTCAGATACATTGTGTTTAAATGTTTTATTTCATGGCTTATTGCTTAAAATTTAACACGCTTTTGAAAAGTGATCATTATAATAGTTATGATTTAATATTATTTTGGAGAACTGCCAAAGTGCATTAATAGTTTGTTCAATGACAAGTGTAATGACAGAGTAGCCCACAGTAGATGGCACATTGCCAGCTAAATATGAGTGGATTTGTAGTCTTCCTTCTGTCTGTGCTGACCCCTCCCCCCCAGCTCATAAACTCTTTGAGGGTCTGGTGGTACCAGAACCTCTCGTCACAGAGACAGTTTCTACCCAACTGCCATCCGCCTCTTCGACAAGACCTTTATCACTCCCCCCTCCCCCCACCCTGATGGCCCCTGGGCACAGCTGGCACAGTAACAGCCCAGGGTCCTCATCACAGAGATTACTCCCCCCCCCTCCACCATTATATATTCTGCTTTAAAGGAATTTATTTTATACTTTATAATTTGTGATTGTTTTTTTTTTATTGCTTTGTCTTTCACTATTGATGTACACTGCATACTTGCACTAGGCCTACTGTAAGTCAAATTTCTCGTTTGTAATCTGATTACTTACTGTGGCTGGCTATTAAAGTGAATCTTGAATCTTGTACATTTACATTTTAATTTGAGGCATTTCGCATAATAAGCACAAGGCCTATTTCCTATAGCTGCCTATATAGAGAGCCGCAGGGATGACGTATTCTTGTAGTCAGAATGCGGAAGTCCCGGACTTCCTGGTTCTTCACTGTTTCTGTCTATGGGATTTTTGAATGGGTTTTTGCCGCAATGCTTCTAATAATCTCTCTGGGCAACGCTGGCTTAATCAAACGTGAACCAGAGTTCAGTCGGATAATCTTCACACATGAGGACCACTTTCATGAGTTTTGTAGCGTAAATGCGAGCCCTAGAAGTAAAAAGATCGAGCTAAGCTAATTCAGAACTACACACTGTCGCATAGGCTTCCACGTCACAGTGTAGTCTCATTTAGCCGTTTGCTAGCTAGCCGCCCGTTTAACGGCACGTAAAAGCTTCAAAACTCATAAAAGTGGTCCTCGTGTGTGAAGATGATATTACTAAACACTGGTCACGTTTGATTAAGCCAGCATTGCCCAGAGAGATTATTAGAAGCATCACGCCAAAAACCCATTTAAAACTCCCATAGGCGAAAACAGTGAAGAACCAGGAGTGTTAGCATCGATGATTTCCGGACTCATTCCTGCGGCTCTCTATAACACTAGTAATTAGGCTGCTCAAAGCATCAATACTCAGGAGTTCAAAGGTCAAAGCCTTCCTGCCCTGACCATCAGTCTCTTTGTACAAGATGCAAAAAAGGCTGTGTTGTGATGTGGTGCATGGCTCTACAATAGCAGACCTCGTCTGTTCCTTTAAACCTGGAGGTTCCTGAGTGTCTGTGTGCTTTGTTTTAGTGCTCAAATCCTACATTCATCTTTATCTGTCATATAGCCCTTTCACACCAAGGCTCCCAGCAGGGTTATTCCCAGGTTGGTTTTGGGTATGAAAGGGTTAACATGGGTTGCCTGACCTGGGTTGGCAACCCACCTCCAAAGCCCCAGGGTCCCCACTAATGTTAAGGCACCCATGCTAATAGCCTATGCTAACTGTTATGCATCTCTCGCGGGTCTTATCTGAATTGTCATGACCTAGCCTGTGTAAACCCAGCCCCCACGTGACCTGCTCTCAGACCTCTGGTTCTCAGTCACTACGTAGTGACTGAGAACTCTGAGAGCAGGTCACGTGGGGGCTGGGTTTACCCAGGCTAGTGATGACCAGGGATTAACCTGCTGTGTTGACTGACTTGGTGTGAATTGACAAAAGAGCTGAACATGGGCCAAGTAACCCTGGTCTAACCCTGGTCTAACCCTGGTCTAACCCTGGTCACTGGTATGAAAGTGGGCATACAGTAAACCAACAGTAGCCTGTGTTGTGTTGAAGCCCTCAGTTAGTCTTCACACTAGTGATGCCTCTCTTTATCCATTTACCTAAAGACTGTCAATTGTAAAGTGTTGTGCTCATTAAAGACAGTATGGGAAATGCTATTTTGGTGCAACTGGAATTGTAATTGGTGTTTTGTTTTGTCTTGTTTTTAACATATGAACTTGTTCATCTGAAGTCTACTCCTATTCGAGACCATATACTGAAGGACTTCAGTGGACTTTTCCGTGGACTTTTCCCTGTGATTACTCTGTCTAGAGACTTTTCTTTATTTGTCGGCCGTCCGACTCAAGTATAGGCTAGATTTAGCGTTAAGCTTTATTGCTGTATTGCTGATCCTTGTTTATTTGTTCCTCTGTTCAAGTGTGAAGTAAAATACGTTTATCTGATTCCCGACTCTGTTGTCTCTGCTCATGGGTCCAAAGACACACTCACAGCCAAACACTGTGTCTAAATTGAGATGTATATTGTCTGCAACAAAGTGATGCAGTCACCTGCCTGTTACAGGAAGCAACCTTGTATTTTTAGCAGTTTGTGTCTCTTGTTGAGCACAACAATTTCCTCTGCAAGACCACATCCTTCATACAAGTGCAGAGTGGGCAGGGCATTGCCAGCTAAATAATAGAGGTGTGTTTTTGATCTGACTATACTCTCATGTTATGTCCTGCTGATGTGTTTGACCGTCTCTGAAGCCTGGACAGAGAGGAGAGGACCAGCTACCATGACTTTCATCGCAACAGCCAGTGGATTTCTTCTCTTCCTTCTGTCTGTGTCAGGTATATTTACATTCACATTTTATATGCTGCTCTAAGCCACAACAATTTACACTGAGTGGAACAGTAGAATAAGATTCACTTTAGTCGTGTTAGCATTCAGAAGGATCATTGCCTGATGACTGACTGCATTTATTTAGAGCTTTTATCCAAAGCACTTTACAATATACCCACATTAACCCATTCATGCACACATATATGGCAGCAAGCAGGATGCTGGTGCAATTTGGGGTTCAGTAACTTGCCCAAGGACATGCAGACTGCAGGAGCGAGGGATCAAACCACCAACCTTTTTTATCCAAAGTCATTAGTGGGTGACCCACTCTACCTCCTGAGCCACAGCTGCCCCAAAATACATCAGAAAGACTTGATCATTTTGACAAACAAGGTCAGAGGTTATGGTATGGACTTATACCAAAAAATTAAATACAAATAAAAATGTATTGTTTTTGCTGGCAATCGCCTTTTGAGTGTAGTCTTATTCAAATGGTAGATTTCTCATGTTTTATGGCATTTTCTTTACTGGAAGAGAGACAGGAAGAGAGAGAGAGAGAGAAAGAGAGAGTGAAAGAGAGTGACATGAAGAAAGAGAGAGAGAGAAAAAGAGAGAGAGAGTGTGGGGTGACGTGACAAAGGTCCTGGGTCGGATTGAAACCCACAACCTCAGACATTTTCATAAACTCTGTTATCTCATATCAACATGATGTTATTATTGTGTATCCATACTAAACACTACCAGGTCACTTTATGATGCTCTCACATCAGTGTGACATCTGGTGATACTGAGCCTTTGAGTCCTCTGGGTGTGACAGGTGTCACATGATCAGCATTAACTAACAGTTGTGTTTCCTGCTGCGCTCACCAGCAACATGACTATAGTGTGAACAGAGAGACTGCAAACCAAGCAAAGGACACACTCTATTGGCCCTTTTCACAGCATCCGTTTTGAGATGGTAAAGCACGAGGTAAAGCAGGTGTAACCACATTAATGATGGTACTGGAACACCTAAATGGAATGGAAGTTGACCATCATTAATGTATTGTAACACCTGCTTTACTTCTTGCTTTACCATCTCAAAACAGCTGCTGTGAAAAGGGTCTATTGTATTTCAGCATCATGATCTACCTGTTCTCCTGTTGAGTCAAACTGCTTCATGGTCCACTGCTCCAATGCAGACGTGTTCCTTCTCTACTCCTCCACACTGTAGCACAGCCTGCCTCCATCCACACAACAACTCACTGTAGACACAAGACATTCACTCATCTGGTCCAGCAGTTTACAATCACACTGATTGGCTAAATGGAGGTGCTACAACATGTGTTTACTTGTAACTGATTGGCAGAGCTGAGGCAGGATGGGCATACGATTGGCCATGCTGCCTGCATCATTGGTGGGGGACGACATGTGTACTTCATGAACTGAATATGACAGTGCAGTACTGCTGCTCTACTGCTCCACCCCAGAGACAAAACTGATTGCATTTATCTTTATCATTTGAGTGACAGAATGACCAACATGATCTGGCAAACGATCACTACCCCCCCCCCCCATTTTTTTTATCATATATCCTCAATATCAACATTATCTGGCAATTGGGTTTTTTGTAGTTTTCTTGTTAAATTTTAGATTCAGATTTTAGGCATTTGGCTGACACCCTTAACCAGAGTGACTTAGACAGTAGAGTGCAATACTGTAGAATGCACTTGAATTCTTACATCTTAGATCTGTAATGAGCAGCTGACATCTGCTGATCAGCACTTGTCATTCTGAGGAGTTTGAAGCTTACCCACAAAATGCCCTTTTCCTCTTGGTTCCTCCTGATCCTCTCTGTTTGACTTCACAATGGAGCTGAGATGATGTGAGTGGCAAAGTGGTTATGGGAAATGTAGTCCAGGTCTCTAGCAGCTTCACATACTGCAGCACCTCCACACTGCAGATTGTGATTGTGGTTTGTGATGTGTTCTGTGTTACAGTGGTACAGCCTCAGGATGACTGGGGAGTGACTTACACTCCTACTGAGATCTGTGCCATCAAAGGATCAACAGTGGACATACTCTGCTCCTACACATATCCAGCCTACCTAGATGACCTTACTGTCACAGTTAAGAAGACGTGGTTTAAAGAGGAGGGTGGTAAACCTGTGGATGTGACAACAGACTCAGAGTATGCAGGCCGTGTGGAGTATGGTGGTGATGAGAAGAACTGCAGCCTGAGAATCACAGACCTGAGAGAGAGCGACTCAGCTGTGTACAAGTTCAGCTTCACAACAAACCATCCAGCTGGGAGCCATACTGCTTCACCTGGAGTCACTCTGACTGTCACAGGTAACTCTTTGATCAGAGCATTTGTTACTTCAGCTACAACAAACAGCACCACAATGAAGTGACTGGGAGTGGACAATCATTTTTATATAGTAAAACAG
>NC_139626.1:52149642-52159642 GCF_964638095.1 Poromitra crassiceps | reverse complement strand
ACTGAGATAACACCACCTGGTGGAGCCAGATAAAATCCATGATAAAACACAGCTTAATCTTAAAGTGTATTTATGTTAATCTAATTTCTTCCAGATGCCCAGAAGTTCCCAGGTGAGATGCTTCCTATATACTATTATTCAAAAGTGACTTTCCTGACACTGTACAAACATCTGACTGCACTGAAATTAAGTAAAGGTTGATGTTATTGACTATTCTAGAATAAAAACAAAAAGAAAGTGAAAGATGTTTGTTATTTAGCCAACATTGTTTCACCTTTTTCTGATGCGGTCGGCTTTGTGGGCGCTGCCATGAGGGGCTCGCTCGAGCTCCCTTCATCATTCTTCTTCATCGATTGCAAGGGGCACAAGGTATCATGGGATATCCTAGCCCAGCAAAGGCACCATTATGATTCCTCGAAGATTATCCATAACCAGGTACCTAGAAAGGTTGCAAATTCAGTGAACTTATGTATCAAACTGGTTTCAGACAGCCTAATTACAACTTCTTACCTAGAAATGCCACCTATAAAGCTCGTTCACTTGACAATCAGAGAGGGCCATATTGTATTATAATACTTGCCCTTTATAAGTCATTATAACTTGCTTTATAATGTGTTGTGATTATAGTTATAATAAATCATTAGGCACATTTATTAGTGATTATAGTTATACAGCGCTAAAAGCACTATACAGCATTATAACACATTACTGTATAAGTATGTTTATAATGCGTTATAGACATGGGCTTCATAGAAAGTGTTACTAAATACTCAATATAAATGGCAATAATACAAACAATGACATACTTTGTTCAGTCTCCAACTAAATGTGTACAGCAGGTCTGGATATCTTCGTAACTCTTTTCAGGCAAACAAAACGTCCTTTTAAAATGAAGGGTTAGGTTGAGTTATGTCCGCTAGGTTAAGCTAACAAAACATATACATTTGCAAGAAAGCAACACTAATGTATTTTTTTCCAATACAAAAATAACAAATTACACTCAAATAAAGTTTTTTTTGCCATGACATCGTGTATATATATATATATCTATATATATATAGATATATATATCTATATATATATATATAGATATATATATATATATACACGCGCACGCACACACACACACACACATCCACACACGCCTCCACCGCAGCTCCTCCTTACATGCTGTGTCTAACCCCGCCTCCACCGCAGCTCCTCCTTACATGCTGTGTCTAACCCCGCCTCCACCCCAGCTCCTCCTTACATGCTGTGTCTAACCCCGCCTCCACCCCAGCTCCTCCTTACATGCTGTGTCTAACCCCGCCTCCACCCCAGCTCCTCCCTACATGCTGTGTCTAACCCCGCCTCCACCCCAGCTCCTCCTTACATGCTGTGTCTAACCCCGCCTCCACCCCAGCTCCTCCTTACATGCTGTGTCTAACCCCGCCTCCACCCCAGCTCCTCCTTACATGCTGTGTCTAACCCCGCCTCCACCCCAGCTCCTCCCTACATGCTGTGTCTAACCCCGCCTTCACCCCAGCTCCTCCTTACATGCTGTGTCTAACCCCGCCTCCACTCCTTACATGCTGTGTCTAACCCCGCCTCCACTCCTTACATGTTGTGTCTGACATTATTTCTGTTGTGATTGTTGCTTGCTCTGTTCTGTACCTGGAGGTATCTGCTGCTGCTCTTCCTGGACAGAGGACCAAATATAGCTAATGCATAGGAGGTCTCTGCTGCTGCTCTTCCTGGACAGAGCCATACCACCAAATATAGCTAATGCATAGGGCAATAGAAGTTGACTTCTGACTGGGTCTGACTGAACCATGTTTTGTGTATTCTGTTGAGACCAAAATAAATGTTGAGAAACACAATCAGCTGTTCACTTGTCCAAGAACTGAGGACCTTAAATGATCCTCTAGCTTTCCACTATCACTTAACATTTCACATTTACACAGAATAATATTCCATACAAACACAGATTACAGATTATTAATCTGTAATGGACGTAAACATCCTAAATCTCTTTTCATCTGATCTCTTCCCAGCCCCGAAGGAATCAACAGCCATTGCAGTAACGTTAACTGCGACTCTTCTCCTGGTTATCATTCTCCTCATAGGCATATTGGTCTTCCTCTGGATTAGGTGAGCAATTCTGTTTCACTGTGGTTATGTTCACTTGGGCATTTAAAATACAATGTGTTCATTTATTCAGTTGTTCATTCATTCTCCTAACCAGACAGAGGAGGACCTCCCAACAACCATCTGGACCTGGAGGAATACCAGACAACAGTCTGCAGGTGAGAAGAGGAACTAAACAAGTCTGTGGTTAACAAAAGTTTATGGGAAAGCAAATTTGGATTCAGCAGGATAATCTTCACAAACATTAATAACTTGTATGACTTTTGGAACGTAAATGTTTTTTTTAACACAATTTTTAGAAAACGCTTCAAAAGGCATAAAAGTTATTCACGTTTGTGAAGATTATCCTGCTGAACCCAAATTTGCGTTCCCATAAACTTGTGTTAACCACAGACCTTATTATGCATTAAAGTGAAATCCCTATTCTAAAACCCCATAGACTTTTCCACTGACGAACCAAATGGTGGCGATTTCTGAATAAAGCCTACAAAAATACGTCATCCCTGTGCTACTCTATTTGGGCAATCACCTAATTAAAAATGTGGCTCCGTCAGGTCACCCGGACGGGTGCTCTTTACACTTCCTGAAAGTTTCAGCACGAAACGAAGTTTCGCAGGTAAAACACCATAGCTGTGACTGGCCAAAATTCTTGAAACAGACAGAGCTCACGTTGACAAATTGATATATAGATTATTAATTGTTGACATCCCTATTACCATGTATTACTATGTATTACCATGTATTGCCATGTATTGCCATGTATTTCAGGTGTGCTGTCATGTCTTGTGACCTTGTTAAACTTAATATTGTTTGTTGCAGATTCCTCTCTCTGCTCCAGCCTCCACATCCCAGCCAGACTCCACTTACCAAAGCCTCAGTCCAGCCACCATGGATCAGAACCAAACATACTCTACTCTGCCACCAGACTCCACTTACCAGGGCCTCAGTCCAGCCTCCATGGATCAGAACCAAACATACTCTACTCTGCCACCAGACTCCACTTACCAGAGCCTCAGTCCAGCCACCATGGATCAGAACCAAACATACTCTACTCTGCCACAAGACTCCACTTACCAGAGCCTCAGTCCAGCCACCATGGATCAGAACCAAACATACTCTACTCTGCCACCAGACTCCACTTACCAGAGCCTCAGTCCAGCCACCATGGATCAGAACCAAACATACTCTACTCTGCCACCAGACTCCACTTACCAGAGCCTCAGTCCAGCCACCATGGATCAGAACCAAACATACTCTACTCTGCCACCAGACTCCACCTACCAGAGCCTCAGCCCAGCCACCATGGATCAGGACCAAACATACTCTACTCTGCCACCAGACTCCACTGAGTAGAGCCTCAGTCCAGCCACCGGATCAGGACCAGACATACTCTATTTTTAGACAGATGAGTAGTGGAGTGCTGAGATGCTAGTTTGTAGTATACGTGTATTTGATTCAATATTCCAGATATTTTAATAACCATAATAAGTAATCAGATTACAAATGAGGAATTTGACTTAGTGCAAGTATGCAGCACAGCAGTCACATCAACAGTAGAACAACCTTCCTTTAAAGTGACATATAATGGGGGAAGGGGGGCAGAGTTAAAGTCCTGATTTGTGGGGGCTTTCGGGTCTCACTGAAGATGCAGATGACAGTTGGAAAGAAACTGTCCCTGTTTCAAGAAGTTCTGATACTGGCAGACTTCTGCCATGAGCGAGGGCTTTGAGGAGTTTATGGCCTGGGTGGGAGCGGTCGGCCATCATTTTCCAATGAAACCGTTTCAGAATTTTTTGTGTGTTTGTATAAAATGTTCTGCTCTTATTTCCTGTTGAAACAGGATGTTGGGTCCGGTCAAAACGTGGGGAGGGATCATTCAAAAGTGTCATCATCATCACTCAGTTAGCCACAGAAAGGCAGTTTTATTGGATGGGCCCGGTGGAGAAGTAGGACTGTTCAAAAAACTGTATTGTTCAATTTCACACAGGCTCCGCCCCTAGCAGGGCTTTCTTGCTACAGCAACTCCTACGAGTGGATCAGCACACTGACATGTGCGTGTACATACTCAGCCAATCAGGATGAGCCTACTCAACCCCTATGGAGCTACACCGTATAAAATGGTGCCGGTCTCACTCATCACCAACCACTTTTCTTCAGCACCTGGTGAACAAGTTTGCCATCGTCTGGAATCAGCAGCATTGGATAGATACCGCCCGAGCCAACAGGGCCTACATCAACAGAGAGGGCAGCGTGTGATCCACACCACTGTTGAAGGCTGCCAAGGACCTGTGGTGCTGGGCCACAGAGCACCTCTGTCCTCTCAAGGCGCTGCATAGTCTGGGCCTGGAGAACATGCGGGCCAGCCTCATGTCGAGAAGCGCCCCCTGGAGGATGAATGGATTCGAGACGCTCACCCGTTAGGGGATGGATGCGTTTAGACACGCTCCATGGCCATAAAAGCTGCCTTGGGGTTATGCAGTTTCTTCAGGAGCTCCACACTTTTATGCTTTTAAACTTTTGAATGGCAGTTTATCTCCTTGTTATGGTTTATTTTGTAATTTCCTCTTCTTTATATTCACTTTTATCTGTTTACATCTGTGTTTAGTTGCATGTTTGTTTTCTTATAGTATCCATTTATCCCCTGGATTACCTTTTATTATTATTTTTACAATTTTGTATTCATTCATGTTTATTATTCAACTGTTTTATATATTTGATTGTGAAAAATTCTGCATCATTGTTTTTATTGTATGTAAAGTGCTATAAAATAGTTTTAAGTGAGGAAGCAAGGAATCAAATTCTGCAAACTATTCACCTTATGTAGCCCCGCCCACTTGACCCAGTTGTGTTATGACTTCCTGTTCAAAAACACCATCTGTTTTACCTGCTCACTAGTACTGTAGTGTCACAGGAAGTGTCAACACAATAGGAAGTAGCTGGATGACCCCTGTGTTGAAACATACGGTGAATAGGCCTATTAATGATTTACTGCCATAGATTGTAAATATATTCAAACTTCACTGTGCATAGTTTGTTTGTATATTTTAAGATGAAATACATGACTTGTTTATGACATTTTTCAGAAGCCTATTTCATTAAGTAGTAATAAAGACTCAAAAGATGTTTGTTTTATTTTTTCACTCCCAGCTCTTTGTCCTATGACTCACTGCTTGAATGATAACACACAGCACTAAACAATATGTTGAAGACTTGAATAGAGTTTGTTGTTATTGTTATTGTACTGGTCCAATAGACTGTTATTAACATATTGTTTTTCTCCATCTTCTCAATTCCCTGTGATAATACTGCAGCCATGAAACTTTGCACTGTGGTAATTAGACCCACCAGAAATACGTATAACCGCCGTCAGCCTGATGGTGGTGCTATAATTAAAGGGTGGGTTCCCAAAGTGGGGGTCGGGAGCCCCCGGGGGGTCGCGACTCGCGGGACACCGATGGGGTGTCACGATTTCCAGAATGTGTGAAAAAATTTACCTAAATAATGTGTGAAGTACAGGATGTGTGAAATACAATGTAAAAACTATTACAAATAGCACAATTTAACCATAATTGTTAGGTTTAGTTTGTTTTATTTACTCTATTTAGTCCATGTGTGCACAAACGTTTGTATGCTTCAACCACCTCCGGGGGTAGTGGAGGTCACGAGCCTCTGAAGCACCGTTATTCGCGGGCTGCAACGTTTGTGGTTAAAAGGCTCTACCTCCCACAACGTCTACCACAACTTGTGTAAGACGAGATACGTTCTAGCACTGTTTTTTTTGCTTTACTTCACTGGGAGTCTCACTGAGAGCAATGCTCTCTATTTCAGGAGTGCCCTGTTCACATTCAAACCTGGTGCCTGACCAGTACAACCACAATGTGATCTGCTGCACAATGAGCAGCTCCAGTGCAGCAGTTGGGGTTAAGGGCCTTGCTCAAGGGCAGCTCAGTGGTGGTAATGAGGGAGGGGCAAGCACTGCTTTTTACTGGTCAATTGTTACAATTCCTCCTGATCGCCTGTAGAGGTCACTCATCATTAACTTAAAGTCCCAATGAGAGTCTTGAGAGCATCTAATTGGGGTGGCACATAAAGCAGGGAGGGATTAATAAAACCAACCAATGAGATCTCTGATATCTGAATGTGAATTTTCTGATCCCTGTCACTTACAGTATCCTCCTTACCTGTTGGTGTCACTGTCTATGTTTCACTGCTCCTCTTTGGGGCCGATGATGTGGGTACTGAGAGCCCTACTGCAGTTTGAGGCTGTCTCAGAGAGAGAGAGAGATGGGGGGAGAGGATGTGGTGAACATGTAATGTTATTTTGAATGTTTTGTTCATTTGATTTATGATTGTAGCCTATAGCCTACATTAGCCTGTCTTCAAATGGTGAGGTTTTTAGGCCTTGAATCTAATTCAGTGAAGTTGTCAAATTATTCTATATTATTGCCAGAGGATGATAAAGAATATAACACGTGAACATGTTTCATCCCTTTTATTGAGAGGGCTATTGTTCAACTGTCCTGCAGTGTGCTGTAAAATCTTGATCACCCCACACCCAAAGCACAACATTTATATTTCTCTTTTTCTACCATCATCTTTGTTCTCTGAAGATATGTCATCATGACAGATGTATCAGGTGTTGCTTCTTCTGTGGTTGTTACAGTTAAGCCAAGTTTATTTATAGGCCGAGCACATTTCATACAGAGGCAATTCAAAGTGCTTTACATCAAATGGATAAAAAGAAAATAGCATCAAGTATTACAAGGTGAAATATAAGATCCAAAAGGTCCCAGTGCAATGCAAAAATAATGACGATATTTTTATTATTTGAGTTACTTCATAATGCATATCTATAAGGTGCTCTCCCGCTTATATAGATGGTAGACTGATATCAATCAGTTCATCAGCTTGCAAAAAAACAAAACTCATTTCTGCTATTAAACTATGAGATTTACTGGCTGCTTTCATGCGTGTTCATGGTTAAACAGGAAGGAAGCTGTTATTTTGGTTTTACCAGCTTGTTCTCTCCTGTGTAGGCTACAAGTCAACCACAGAAGACCACATCCTTCACCGTGAGGGCTGTCAGATAAATATTATTTTAATGTTTTATTTTATGACTTACTGCGCAAAACTGAACAGACATTTTATAAGTTAACATGTTGGATGTATTATTATTTTGTAGAACTGCCCAATTGCCAGTTCAATGACAAGGATAATGGCAGAGTAGACCGCACAATTTCAGCTAACTATTAGTAGCCTATAGAGTTGTGTTTTTGATGTGACCGACTGATCTCATGTTATGTCCTAACTGCTGAATGTGTTTGAACGTCTCTGCAGTCTGGACAGAGAGAGGAGAGGACCACCTATGAGTTTTACAGCAGCAGAAAGTGGATTCCTTTATATTTCTTCTATCTGTGTCAGGTATTGTACATTTACATTTACATATTAGGCATTTTGCTGGCATAAGCATAAGACCAACATCCGGGTAAGTAGAATAAGCTTTAATTTCTAGCTGCCTAGATTGCATTATTTTTTAAATTCAAAGCATCAACACTAAGTACTGCAAAGGTCAATGCGTCACTCCCCTGACCATCAGTCTCTTAAGGTGCACAGAAAAAAGTATGGCTCTGTTGTGATGTGCTGTTTATCATGTTCTTGAGGGTCTGTTTGGTTTGTTAGGTTAGGTTAGCTGGTCCGTCAGTTGGTTGTCCACAAAATTCCCCCACCCTTTGGTGACCACAGTTTATTTTCACGCTAGTTATGTTCGTGGTCGCAGCTATTGTGAATTCACACTTGTTTATAGCCCTTTATCAGAAGCATGTCCCACAGGCTTTTACACAGCATCATATACAGTACATGTCTCACCCACAACCTTTTTAGGAGGCAACAGTAGCTGCCACTGAGCCACAGTGCTGCTAAAGTTAATTCCAAATGGCCACAAACCAGAGAAGGATCCAGATACAGACACTCAGACCAAGGCAGTATTAAAGTCCACTTACATGCAGTCTTTATTCCACAACAGGCAAAACTACAGTAGGCCTACACAAAGCAGGCAGATGGATAAGGATCTCAGGTAAAAAGTCTGGCTGGCAGAAATCACAAGTCCAGTTAACAGGCAGAATTAGGTAAATCAGAACACAGGAAACAACACTGGACTGAACTTGGAGAATTCACAAGATGTTCTGGCAAAAAGTGAAACAAACAGTCTTATATATGGAGTGGCTGATTGGAGAATGGATAGCACCCACTGGTGGGAAACAGGGAGAGAGATGGAAGAACTGGGCTGGATGATGATCATCATACATCTGTACCAAACTCTACCAGTTCACCATGATGTTCTAACATCAGTGTGTGCTGTGTGCATTTATGGTTAATAGCTACTAATGGGCAGTGGCGTAATGTCATTGCCATGGGCCCCGGTGGAAGTATTTGTTCTGGGCCCTACCTGACAATTAGGCTATATTCTTATAGAAAATATGGACTCACTCATTATTTTTCATCAGGCAGATTGTGAGCCGTCTATTGTGCGTTAGCAGTACCCCCGGAAGGACCCAAGACACAAACAAGAGCCATGCTACATGAAGGGATATTCCTCCTCCCCAGCTCCATATATGGTCAATGATGTCACCAGAACCTCACAGGAGACTCCGCTGACACGTTGGAAAGAGAACGCGTTCGTATTTTCCGATGATACTAATCCACTGAATCCAGTGAACTAAACTTACTGTAAAGCTATAGCATTCGTTAGCCTAGTAAGCTACATGAGGGCAAGTGCTGACTGCATAATACAGCATGGATTTTATTTGGAGTCGGACTGCAGCAGAAACGATAAGTACGTCTCGCTCTTCATGGGCCCTTGACAGCTCTGGGCCCCGGTGCATTGCACCGCGGTGCATTGCACTGCGGTGCCGATCCTTACGCCAGTGCTAATGGGCGTTTAGATCATCTAGGTGTCATGGTGGGCGGTGAGCACTCGAGGACATGCGGACGGGCACGCACTCCTTTAGCGCTCACAGCGTCCCAGGTTGGAATCGAACCCAGGACCTTCTAGCTGTGAGGCGACTGCGCCACCGCGCCCCCATCATTTTCAAAGCAAAGTCTTCAATTCTGCTTTCTCATATCAACATGATTATATTATTATTGTCTATCCATAATAAACCCTACCATTCCACTTTATAATGTTCCCATATCAGTGTGCTTCTCCATATATCGTTAAGATGATTGTCCTCTGGGTGACATGGCAGCTTTGCCTCAACTCACCCTCTTCAACACTCAGCCTACAAACCAAGGGATTACATCCGTCATTCATTTTTCCATACATGTTGTAAAATGCTTATGAAAATAGTTTTACTTGGTCAAACCAAGCGATTCATCTATATTTAGAATCAGGAGAGACCATATATTTCACTAACCTGACGCTGCCAGATGGACGGTATAGCTCCACATCGGTTTCACTAAACCAGTCGATCTGGGGTTGAAGTCACCAGACCCGCTGACGGAGGCGGGCACTTTGTCCAAGCTACTTGGCAGGTGATTGGATGACCCATCTGTCTATCACCGCTGGTGGGTGTTAACTTCAACCAATCAGATCGCGGAAGGTGCCTGTGGCTGATCTCCGTGGTATTCATTGATTGAGTCCTCGCGGTCGTAAAGTCACCTTCGAAGCATTTAGTTAGATTATAACGAACTAGTTGTGTTGCTTAGCCTTCCCAAATGTTGAGGGTCGTTTTTTAGAATTTAATACATAGAATTGGGAACGTTACATTCAATTTTATTCACTGCCTGTCACTTCCGCGGCAGCAGCCATGTTGACGAGTGAAAAGAACTACAAAGACCATGTACCCACTACTTGCCCAGACGAGCCAGAGCCCGC
>NC_139626.1:52024642-52144642 GCF_964638095.1 Poromitra crassiceps | reverse complement strand
TAAAGCACGAGGTAAAGCAGCTACCAAAAACATTCATGAGGGCCCTGGCACTGGAACACCTAAATGGAATGGAACCATCATTAATGTATTGTTACACCTGCCATACTTACTGCTTTACCACCTCAAAACACCTGCTGTGAACAGGGTCTGTTGGCAGTGGTAATCAACCTTGCCCTATACTAAGGAGCCACATTGACTAAAATACAATACACTTTTGGATTGTGGTAAAGTCCTACGGGACTTTGTGTGCTTTATTTTGTGATGTTGTTGCAAATAAGCCCTTTTCATTTGGGAAATGATCGTTACCACAAAACAGACAAATGCATTTTCCTGAACCCATGGATACGAAGAAAAACTCAAGTTCCCAGTCCGCTTTAAATGTTCAATATTCCTCTTCATATTTGCGTTTCTTACGTTCTTTAGCCATTAGCGATTAGCCTTTTTCACTTCCCACCAAATTCACCCATTTTGTGTCTAAAAGGCAGGAAGTAACACAGGTCCCTCATTAATGGTCTGCTTGCACTGTGTTGCTTCCTGCCTCATGGTCCACTGGTAAATGCAGTCCTGCCAGTGGTGCCGGAATTACTTTTGAGATGGAGGGACAGTGATGTAGCGCAGCGGCACTAAGTAGCGGCGGCAACTGCAGGGTCACTTCCTCATCAGGTGCAAAGGGCACGTGGCAAATATGACGTCATCACGCGGGCCGCGTCGGGGGGCGAGGCCTCCGCAACCGCAAGCGCCTACCTGAAGATTTCTCTACCAGTGCAGAGCTCCACAGCTCCCAGAGCACGCTGCGCTTTTCAGGAGAGACAGGGAGAGAAATGAAATGAAATTGTGTTTTGATCACATTTCTTGACCCATGTGTTCAAACTTTGATTTCTAACTGTTCCTGTTTAGTAATTTCAAGTAAATGTGCTGTGATGAGAGAGGGATCCGCATAACTTGAGGCATCAGGGCTGAGAACGCCTATTTGCATTCAGTAAAAACAAGTTTGGTGATTTAGTCCATGGGCCAAACCAGATATCGGTACCATCTCAGTGGGCAAAACCTTACCTATACTAAATTGTTTATATGGTCAATAGAAGTAAATTAATATGTGATAGCCTTTACACAGGAGTAGCTTTTTATATTTATTGGACATTTTCTTATTTTTTATTCCATGGGCCAAACCACCAAAATTGCACATATCGGTACCACTCAAGCGGGAACATTCTAATCATGATTTTTGAAAAGGTACATATCCAGATGATATTTTAGTTTGATAGCCTTTGCAGAATGGCAGCTTTGTGACAGTTATCAGCTCATGAATTTAGCCTGCCCCTATAATAAATCGGATTTTAGGTGCTGATGCATATCCTATTCTAGGCTCATTTTCAGGACCTTTACTCATGTTCTATGAGAACATGTTTGATAGCATTTTAAAGGGTAGCTTCTTAGCTTTCATTTAAGCTCATTTGTGAGTCTGTCTGACAAATAAAGAGGTCACATGGGGTCTTCAAATTGTCAGTGACATTCATTTATCCACAATTTTTGCCTAAACTATAGCATTTATTTCAGCACTGTGGCATCTAGGAACATCACAGACACAAACAACAAACACTGGAATACTCACAGGACTATAAGGATTTAGAAAAGGTATAATGTACCCATATCCCATCATGAGGGGTGAATTTGGCCCTTAAGCTAGAACAATGACTTCTCGGAGGCCAGAGCCCAAAATTTTACATATCAGTAAAAGAGACCTCTTTTTCTCAGACAGACTCACAAATGAGGTTAAATGAAAGAAGCTACCCTTTAAAATGCTATCCAACATGTTCTCATAGAACATGTTCAGGCTACTCTCCATACCTTTAGGCAAATCAGACACTGCTTAGCATTTCATACAGCTCTATCTTTTATGCATGCAATGATCTTTTTTTCTCACCTCTCATATTGCATAACTTCCTGGTCTCAGGCATCAACCTCAGCCATTGGACCACATCCCTCTACAACCAAGCTATTAAAGTCCTGGCCAAAAAACCACAGAGATTCCATCATTGAAGTATTCTGAAAATATATTTAAAAAAAGATTGCTACGTTTTGCTAACCTCATTATCTACTCTAACCTTGCACTTACATTGAAGTGTCTCCACCATTTAGTGCCACCCATTTGCAGCACCTTCATAACCAGACTGCACTATATTGGCACCAACACTCGAAATGCATCTGAAGGAAACTGCAGAGTTAGACACTGTAAAACTTCCTTTGCACAGACTACATTCTCAATTAAAGGCATACTGCGTTTAGCATACTAACAGCAACATAGTGTAGAATAAGCTTCAATTCCTCGCTGTCTAGATTGCATTATATTTACTATTGAAAGCAGCAATACTAAGGAGTGCAAAGGGTGGAAGCCTCCCTGCCCTGAACATCAGTCTCTGAAAAATAAAGAGAAAAGTAAGGCTCTGTTGTGATGTGGTGTATACAAGACCAGACCTTCTCTGGTCTGGTGATCTTGTGTTTGTTTTAGTCGTCAAATCCTAGAATTGTCTTTAATTATCTGGCATACAGTAAACATAGCCTTTGTTGTGGTCATGACTGAAGCCCTCAGTTAGTCTTCATACTAGTGATGCCTCTCTTTATCCGTTTACCTAAAGATTATTAATTGTAAAGTGTTGTGCTCATTGCAGACAGTATTCTATTTCGGTGGAACTGGAATTGCAATAAGTGGTTATTTTTTTCTCTTCAAAATGAACTTGTGTTTATTAATCTGAAGTTTAGTCGTGTGGCTCTTGTCTAATCATGTTAGCTGCCACCAGCAGATATAGCTCAGTCGGTCGGTTGGTGAGTTGGTTTGTCCACAAAAATGTCCCCACCATTTTGGCGCCCACAGTTTTTCCCCTACTGGTCACAGCTATTGTGAATTCACACTTGTTTATTTAGCTTATCATCAGCATGTCTCAAAGGGTTTTACACAGCATCATATACAGACACTGTCACACCCACAACCTTTTTTTGCTGAGGCGACAGTAGCTCTAACCACCGAGCCACCGTACTGTCCAAGTCAATTTCCAAAATGCTGCATGTGTCACAAACCAGAGAAGGACCCAGATACAGACACTCCAAGGCAGTATTAAAGTCCAGTTACAGTCTTTATTCCACAACAGCTAAAACTCCAGTAGGCCTACACAAAGTGGATGAGGATAGCAGGGAAAATGTCTGGCATGTAGAAATTCAGATTCATTTATTTAGAAGATGGGACATTGCACATTAATGGACAGTACAGCCGTACAGTAAATATGCCAGGTTTTAGCCCAAGGGCTAGTTTCCACCTGTAGTCCCATGGCAGGTTGATGCAATCTTGAAAAGAAAAAAAAAAAATTAATAATACAAAAAATGAATAGTATAAAAGGTTAGTAAAACACAAGGTGAGTAAAACACACAGAGCATGCAGCAAAACATGACAGACAATATGCTAAAAATGATCACATTGTTGGTTTGATCTGAGCCACAATTTCAATTGGCCTTTAAAGGTGGCGAGACTAGGGCATTCTCTAATAAAGAGAGGTAGATTATTCCAGAGGGTGCTTCCCATGTAGGATAAGGTCCTCTGGCTAAAGCAAGTTTTTCTAAAGGGGACCTCACAGACCTTGTTTGTAATGGCCCGAGTGACACGGGTCGAGTTGGCGGTCGAACGATATTTGATGAAGTCAGCTAGAGGAGGCGGCGCCAGTCCATGTAGAACTTTGTATATTAAACAGGCAGAGGTGAAATTTCTAAAGTTCTCAAAACTTAGCATGTCATATTTACGTATGACATGACAGTGGTGATGAGAAAAGGGTTTTTTATCTAGTATTTTCAGGGCTTTTTTATAAAGTAATTCGGCTGGTTTGAGAGTAGTTACTCCTGTCAACGACCAGCTATTTATACAATAATTCAGATGCGAGAGGATCATCGAGTGTAAAAATAAAAACGCAGCGTCTGTGGACAGACAGCTCCTTATTTGTCTGAAGTTATACAAGTGGAATTTAATTTTTTTGGAGATCATTTTGATGTGGTTGCTGAACGTTAGGTTGGAATCCAACATCACGCCTAAGTATTTAAACTCGTTAACCACAGATAATTCCTCTGACCCCAAGAAGACATTGGAGCGCGCAGGTGCAATGTTTCTTTTAGAAAAGAACATGCAAACTGTTTTTTTTGCATTCAGCATGAGACAAGATTTAGTTAGCCATGCCTGGATATGAGAGAGAGCTGAAGATAAGACACGTGCCGCCTCCCCTGGGTTTTTAGCCCTTGTGAAGATAACTGTGTCGTCAGCATAAAGCTGGACATCTACATTAAAACAGTAATCAGGAAGATCATTAATGTACAAAGAAAAGAAAATTGGCCCCAAAATTGACCCTTGGGGGACCCCTACTGGACAGCTCAGGTAAGGGGAGCTGACACCGCCAACCACAGTGCACTGCTCCCGGTGAGACAGATATGATTCAACCCATTTAATGGCCGCAACAGAAAAATTGAAGCTGGACAATTTAGAGAGGAGCACACTGTGGTTGACGGTGTCAAACGCCCTCTTAAGGTCGAGGAACACAGCTCCCACACAACCATCCCTGTCCAAGGAGCCTTTTATTTTCTCCAAGAGCAGGACCAAAGCAGAGTCAGTTGAGTGATGTGGACGAAAACCAAACTGCATGGGGTGCAAGGGGGTCTGGCTCGTCTCAAGAAATTCTATAAGTTGTTTAGCAACCCATTTTTCAATGATTTTAGAAATTATTGGTAAAATACTGATGGGTCTAAAGTTGTTCATGTCAGATTTATCACCAGCTTTGTAGATTGGGGTAACTGAGGCCAGTTTCCATGCCTTTGGGACGGTTGAGTGCTTGATGGATAAATTAACTAAGTGCATAATAGGTGGCGCTAATGTCTCTTTATTTAACTTCAAGAAGCTGGTGTTAAGACCATAAACATCAATTACCTGATGAAGTTCTATAAGGACCGAAATGTTATTTAATAAAGTATTTTGCAAGTAAAGCACAGAGTGCAGGAATCATCTTTTCTTGAGACAACACAGTCTTACAGAAAATTGTAAAATAGAAACGTTTTGGACCAAAGTTGCTATGTTACAATTTTGGCTCCAAAATTGTAAAATGGTGAAGTTTTAGGTTTAGGGTTAGGATCTCTTGTGTGCAATTCTACCAAAAGGGGGCACCACAAACACCAAAATGGGCATGGCCTAACACAATAACGGGCGTAACGCCACACCTGTTTGTCCAGTGATCATGAAACTTGGCAGACATATCAAGGCAGGCAAATCAGAAATTTGGTCATCATTGGTGAAAGTGGGCGGGGTCAATAATGTAACCATGTAATCGCGGTAAATCAAGTCCATTCGCATAATCGGGCCCAAACCTCTCAGCCTCATCTGGAATGGCATTTCTGACGCTGCAATTTGACCAAAAGGGGGCGCTGCAGATTCCAAAAGTGGGTGTGGCCTAACAATAACTGCCCTCCACACCTGTTGGTTCAATGATCACAAAACTTGGCAGATATATCGAGGCATATATTTGGACCGTATGCCAGAACCAATGGCACCTTTTTGTGACGTCAGTGCGGTTGGAAAAGGCGTGAAACCCTGTAGTGGCTGCTTGCAGCTATTCTCACCATACATCTGTACCAAACTCTACCACTTCACCATGATGTTCTAACATCAGTGTGTGCCGTTGCATTTATACTAATGGCTGTTTTGATCATCTAGGTGTCAGAGTGGATTTGAATACTTTTCCACAACTCAGTGATCAGCATTTATCTACAGTTTCCTTTCACACTCCGCTCAGCAGCAACATGACCAGTGTGAACAAACCAAAGTACAGACTTTACTTTTACTTTGTTGTCATTTAGCAGACGCTTTTATCCAAAGCGACGTACAACAGATTAAAATACATCACACAATAAAACATAGCAGAACAATGAAAATAGATTAAAACAGACAATATGTGATCATGATAAAAATATGCATAGATAAAAGATGATCAAGAGTGCTGATTATTACAGTGTATAAAACAATTCAGGAGTCAAAGACATGCAGTACAGGGAGAGATAGGAAAGTGGATAGTAAATAGATGAGTTTTTAGTTTTCTTTTACAGACTCTAATCTCTAAACAGACTCTAAACTCTAAACATAATCTAATCTATATTGTGCATCTCACCCTTCTCATTATTCATTTAGCATTTGAATGGTAGAAATAATGCTGATAATATACAATTTGATTCTTTAAACCTCTTATACTCTTTTAAAGTTCATCACAAATTGGGGTGTCGCAGTGGCTCACCTGGTAGAGCACGTACCACAAAGGCTTAGTAGTCTTTCACGAGGCCGGCCCAGGTTCCAATCCCACCCGTGGTCCTTTGTTGTATATCATCCCCTCTCTCTCCCCACCTTTCCTGTCTGCCCCACTGTCCTATCAAATAAAGGGAAAATGCCTCAAAATAAAAAATTAATCCGGAACTTTACTTACAGGAACTACCCTACTAGTAATGTGAGCTAACAGTATTTAAAAAAAAATCCATTGGAGTGATAGTGGGGCAGCAGCTAAAATTTCAAAAACAATTGTCAATTTATTTTAGCAAAAAAAATAAAAAATAAAAAGGGAGGGGGGGGCACCCACCCCTTTAGATTCATGTTCCCCCCACATCCATTTTTTCTGGAATGTCTTTAGCTATATGTACCAAAGCTGTGTGCTTTTATCACAACATGCACAATTGTTATGTTTAACTGCCCAAGTCAAATGTACACCATTCAGACTGTGATGCATTAGTGGTGTATAAAGATGCTGTAAAAAACACTCACTTTTTATTATTTCTTGAAGACTCCTCTCAAGATAGGATTTGCAAGTTATGAAGTTTCTGTAATATGGCCCAGGCCTGTCCTGTAATGTGTTTGTGAATGTGATGTGGTTTGTGATGTGCTCTGTGTTACAGTGGTCCAGCCTCAGCATGGCTGGGGAGTGACTTACACTCCTACTGAGATCTGTGCCTTCAAAGGATCAACAGTCGACATACGCGGCTCCTACAAATACCCCTCCAGCTTAAACGGCCTCAATACCAAAGTTACAAAAGAATTCTGGTTTACTAAAAGGGTAGGTGATGAATTTGTGGATCTGACAACAGACTCAGCGTATCGAGGTCGTGTGAAGTATCACAGTGATGAGAAGAACTCTATCCTGACAATCAAAGACCTGAGAAAGACTGACTCAGCTGAGTACTTCTTCAGGTTCATCACAAATCCACCTGAAAGCTTTTTTGGTCACCCTGGAGTCACTCTGGCGGTCACAGGTAACTCTTTGATCAGATTATTGGTTCATTCAGTTCCAAATAGTGTTCAACATTTTCGAAATGCTGATGTTGTGAGAGAGAGAAAGAGAGAGAGAGAGAGAGAGAGAGAGAGAGTGTGTGTGTGTGTGTGTGTGTGTGGTGTGTGTGTGTGTGTGTGTGTGTGTGTGTGTGTGTGTGTGTGTGTGTGTGTGTGTGTGTGTGTGTGTGTGTGTGTGTGTGTGTGTGTGTGTGTGTGTGTGTGATTGACGATTTAGTCTCCAGTGACATTTCTGTTACATGTTCACTGATCCAGATCTCCAGGTGCAGGTGACCAGATCCCAGTTATCTAACCAGGCAGAGCTGAGGTGTCAGAGCAGCAGTTGTCGCCGAGCTGATCATACTTCCTACGTCTGGTACAAGAACGGACTGAAAATAGAGGAAGCAACTTCTTATTCTTATAAAGGCAGCATTGGTCCTGAAGACAGCTATTCATGTGCTGTAAAAGGATATGAGGATTTCCGCTCTCCTTCAGTGTGTGAGTTACTCCACAGTGTGTCACTGACATAATGCCATCTGGTGGACACCACCTTTACCTAATGTAGCGACTGTACCATGACTGCATGTATTTAGGTTAGAATAGCTGTAATGTCTTCCTAAAATCTGCTTTTCTGTGTCTTGTGTTTTCGCTGATGTTTGTCCTCATTCTGTTCTATGGTTGATTGATGATCAGTTATATGTTATTAGCAGTGTGCGAACTATAGTGTGGCTTTCGGGGGAGCCGACTTTTGAGGGGCTCAAATTCATAAAAGGGCACTACAGCCGCCGTCCGAAGGGCGGCGGCGGAAATTTGAGGCAATTTGAAGGCCAATTTAGGGGTATAACTCATTTTAAATCAGCACGCTCAAAGACACGGATACAGCTCTTGTCTGTTCCACTTTTCTCTCCAAGAGAGAAAAGCGCGCTGCGCACACAGAGAGGGAGGCAGGGTGAGAGAGCACAGAAAGGCGAAACGGGCGCACTGCTCTCCATATACACTGCATCCACAAGAACATGATATCTCTGCCCAACACTTTTATCCACTCCATAACGCACATGTCCCACTCACTGTGAAGTTCCTGACGCATTCCATCTCACAAACAGTCCTCCATATGCGGGAGGACTCGGAGGTAGGCTATTCCAGCTTCACCTCGTCGTCACTTTTTCCACATCTGCGTTTGAAGTAGAAGCGACTTGTTGCTGTTCAACTGACGGCTGCTTCCATTTCTTCGTAAATGTAAAGTTTGTCAAACTGCCTTGTTTTCTTTTTGACATCTTGCTCTTGTTTTAAATCTGACCTGCCCGCGTGAGTGACGTTTGATTTGCACCTGCGCCGCCACGCTTCGATGTGGTGAGAATAACATGCATGTCGGTATAGGGGCTTACAGTGAATTTGACAGTGATTGAGCACACTCTGAATCATACGATTAAAATAGCGTAATTTTACGCATTATTCACTATGAAGGTAGGCTACAGAAAAAGAAATAGAAAATACATGGGGTAATATATATTAGTCAATAATTTAGAGACCCCCCCAAATTTCACAAGTCAGCCTTTCAGGGGGTCTACTACTTCTTTAAGGGGAGCCAAAGCCCCCCCAGCTCCCCCGTAGTTCGCACCCTGGTTATTAGGCTCATTTTCTGTAAAGTCCTTCAAGTCATCCTTACCTCATCTTAATGTATGGAATTTTTTATTCCAGATGGTCCCAGGAACACCTTGGTGTTGGCGAGTCCCTCTGGTGAAACACTGGAGGGCACTTCAGTGACTCTGAGCTGCAGCAGTGATGCCAACCCAGCAGCTACTTACACCTGGTCCAAGAATGGAGATCCAGAGCAGAAAGCTTTGAGATCAGGAGCACAGCTTGAGTTTGTTCCAATCCAGTCCTCTGACTCTGGAGAGTATCACTGTGAAGCTGAGAATGTGTTGGGGAAGAAGAGGTCTGCCTCCATCTTTGTCAATGTGACATGTGAGTGAAATACAACTCGTGAATCATACAATGTAGAAGCTCAGCAGCTTTTTAGTTTTTATTGATGACAGCCTCCTGCTGTAGGCACACTGGGATGAAAGATGGCAGAAATATCCAGTAGGCTTCTTTTAACCCAGACTGGCTCACCACAACTGAGCCACAGATGCTCCACTCTGCTCCTCATAAAATGTAGAGATAGAGCCTGATCTGCCTACTATAGGTTGAGGCCACGTCTCGTCATAGACGCTGGTTTAGCTGGCTCAGCCTGGCTGGGGCCGTGGTCAGGGTGGCGTAAAAACCCCCGTTCTATCAATTCAGCAAAGTTAGAATTTAGCTGATAGCCCAGCCCAGGCAGACACGATCGGGGATTTAACCACCGCAGCAAATGCACATCTGAGCAGACGTCTTGTGTTCTGCTCTAGAACCCCCAAACCTGTAGTTTAGAGCCGCAGCACCGTCTTTTGGTGAGTCAGCCCATGAGATATATGGGCGGTTTTACCCCACTCGCGCGCCAGCCGTTTAACATTTTGTGGGCATTCCCAGACATGTGGACTGTCTCTATTCACCTTATTCACCACGCCCACTTTTTCTCTCTTCCACGTTCAACGCAAACGTATTTGTTCTTCCGGTTCAGCGCTAGTTGCCTTCTGTGGCTTCTGTGGTTAGCCACTAGTTAGTTATGTTATATGGCAGTAAAATGCCACTGAATGACCAAATTGATAATAACTTTTAACCATTTCGAGTAACACTGTTTCCATACGGATCACCAGCGTTAGTTTGTTGTTTATAACGTGGCTATATTCATAACGTTTCTATCTCGGATGCGTTATTTCGAATCGCACATAGGTTACGCTAGTGGGTTTCAGGACGCAACAGCCTCGACTCCACTAACGTCATCTTAAGAGCACAATATTCCTGGAATGCAAGTTTAACTAAACAGTTACATATCCTCTGCATTCTACATAAAACTAAGATATTACGGGTTGTTTTATTTTGCATGTTACATACGTATTGGCCAAGATATGTTAGTTTATGGCGGAGTAATTCTGCCAGTTTAGATGCGGAGTGTGCGCAGCCATCTTGCCTGCAGAGTTTTTGGCAAGTCAAAACGGAAATACTATTACGGAATGACGTAATGCGGAAGCGTCCATGTGTAACCGAGTTGAATCAGCACGGATTCCTCGTGAGTCCCGAGTGGTAGCGAGTGGATTGGTTAAACTCACTCCCCAGGTATAAAGGCATGTTAACCAGCTCCGCCAAGGGAGCTAGCTCTCTTGGTGTTGCGGTTAACATGCTGGACTCCCAAGCCGAGGGTCGGCAGTTCGAATCCACCCCTGGACAAGCCCTTAACATGGGTTGCTGCAAGTACCACCTACACAACGCCGTTACACATGTGTGGGCAAAGAATAAGGTGAATAGAATGAGGAAATCTGTCCGTCTGCATCTATTATCTCCCCAATCAGAAACTGCACATGTGCAATGAGCATTGAGCATAGGCCCCAACTTTATTTTTGGCATGTCTGCATGGTGTTGTGGCACACGCATCCTCTGGTATGGACTAGTTTTTATATCATCTTTAAAATGAATTTGGCATTTTACATATGGGGTGATGAATTTGAATACAAAATATAATAAAAATCCATTACTTTTGCAGGCATGCTCTCTGCTTCCTCACATCACCTCACTAATCTAATTTTGGGATCATAGAACATCTCAATTGTCTCTGCGGTTTAACTCAGAATTATGATATTTCTGAGAGCACTTGAAGGCAGCACAATAGGTAGAATACTAGATGCAGCAGCTGACTGCATGTAGTCGCACCAACCGGGTAAAAAAAAATCATGCAAATCAAAAATCTCTTGACAGATTACTGATGATGGGATCTAGTTTTGTGGATGGTCAGGTGAAAATGTAAACAGTTGCACATGGAGCTGGTAGAGTTTGATAGAAGACTGTTCACTGAATGAAAATGATGCAGTAGGGTTGGTCTGATGAACAATGTCATCGCCCATCGCCGATGGCCGACAGTCATTGGCTGGGTTTCCCAAAAGCTTCTTTGCGCTAAGAAGCTAATTCAACCCTTCTTAAGGCCCCCTTAAGAAGCAAACGCGTTTCCCAATTGCTTCTTTACGAAGGCATGCGTTTCCCAAAAGCTTCTTAGCGCTAAGAAGCTTCTTTGACCCTTCTTAAGGCTCCCGTAAGAAGCCAACGAAGCCAACGCGTTTCTCGATTGCTTCTTAGCCTAAAATTATCTTCCAATTATCCTCCGTTAAGAAGGCTGCGTTTCCCAAAAGCTTCTTAGCGCTAAGATGATCTTTCGTTAAGAAGGTTTTGTAAGAAGGGTCTGGAGCCTTCTTAACACCTTCTTAATGACAAAACACTGGCAGATCCAGCCGCGTCAGGCAAAAGGAGATACTTGTGTCCACTGTTCCTCTTGTGTTTTTCCCTTTTTCCTTTCCTTCATGTACCCTTTAGTGTTTAAAATTAGGGAACACTTGAAAATCTCCCCTGTATGTATGGTTACTTGTGTTTTAAATGTTTTACCGTAGGCTATATTCCTCTAATCAGAATGGATTCCTTTTATAATGTTGTGGATTTATATAGCACCTTTCACAGAACCCAAGGTCGCTTAAATTCTGTAGTGTTTCTCTGTTTTGTTGTATGCTGTGTATATAAAGCAATTTGAACTGCAGTCCATGTCTGAAATAAATAATGTTTAATAAAGTTTAACATGACCATGATTAGGTGTTAACAGTGTTTCTCAACCACTGAGTCGTGGCCCACTGCTGGGCTCAGAGTGCCATCAAGTGAGCCGCTCCAGTTAAGATGCTTCTTAAGAGCCTTCTATTTTTTTTATTTTTCTCGACTGTTAAGAAGGCGTTTGGGAAACACTTCTTTGGAGCCATTCTTAACTCCTTAAGAAGCTTCTTAACTCCTTAAGAAGCTTCTTAACTCTTAACACATTCAGTGCCAAGGACGTCTGTGGACGTCCTAAAAAAAAGTAACGTTCAGTGCCAAGGACGTCTGTGGACGTCCTAAAATCATAATTCATATTATTCCATAATTCTGCTGTTTAAGGTCGTACCCAGCCAGTGAGTGTGACACACACAGGCTGCACAGAAACCACACCACACGCCACCACATCAGAAAACACCAGCCAGAGTCAGTGAATGTTGTCGAAATTAGAGTGCAAAAGGTATTCATAAAAGGGCCTGTATCTTGGAAACTAAAAAAAAACGACAGAAAACCCTTGAAAGTGCACTTTTTGGAGAGGCTGTAATTTCATAATGGAACTGTCTAGAAACAAAATTTCTTCTTTGGAAGAAGCAGGAGTGTTCAATCTTTCATTAAAGTCCAGCCCCGTTAATATAGCCATAATAGAAAAAATTCTATAGCTGTTTTCAACTGAATGGAAGTGAATCTGGCACAGGCTCCAGACAATTTTACTGAAGCGCTGTGGCACTGAATGTGTTAAGAAGCTTCTTTGTTGGGAAACTCAGCCATTGACCACTGAGCCCTTTACAGATGTTGCTCATTTGGTTTTGCAGTACTGCAGTACTGCCACAGCAGTGCCACAGCAGTGCCACAAGTGGGAGTGATTGTTTGTGGAGGGCAGTTCAGTAACTCTGACCTGTAGAATAGAGATTTTTTTTTAATGCATGTTAATTAATTTCTTCCAGATGCTCCAAAGATCCCCTTGGTGAGTTCCTCTGGTGAAACAGAGGAGGGCAGTTCATTGACTCTGATCTGCAGCAGTGATGCCAACCCAGCAGCTACTTATACCTGGTACAAGAAGAATGGAGATCCAGAGCAGAAAGCTTTGAAAACAGGACCACAGCTTGAGTTTGTTCCAATCCAGTCCTCTGACTCTGGAGAGTATCACTGTACAGCTGAGAATGAGCTGGGGACAAAGAGGTCTGCCTCCATCTCTGTCAATGTGACATGTGAGTGAAATACAGCTACAGTTGTTACTCATTTAGTTTGACCACTTTGCTGCAGCAGAGGTAAACTGCTGCCACGTCACCACATCACGGCCATGGAAACCCAGCAGTAAAGTGGACAAATTGAATGTTAAACATCTTTAATCTGTCAACTTTTTTTTAATTTAACGTTCAACAGGGAAAGGTTTTGATGATCACCTATGTTTTCCTCCTGATCTGCCCTGCATGACTTTCAACTGGAAGCTGTTGCTCAGTACAACCACAGTGTGACTGTTCACTGAGCCGCTCCATTGAAGTGCCTTGCTCAAAGGGACAGTTGACCCCAACATTTAAATTCAGTCATTATTTACCTTTATTTTGTTCACCTTTATTTCACCAGGCAAGTCATTAAGAACAAATTCTTATTTACCCTCCATGTCAGTGTAAACTCAAGTTAGTCCAAACTCTAGTCTAGTCCATAGAACAGTTGTGGAGATTCCCAGTACTACTCATACCTTCTCCAAAACAATTGAAGTGTTGGATGACTGCTCTTTAGAGTTCCAAAAATAACAAAAAGTCACTCCAAAAATGACTCCATATTGCACTTCGTCGCATTACCAAACCTCTCGAGGCCACTGTAGACACACAACATGAGGGTGAGTAGATAATAACTTTAAGGTCAGAGTGACAGCAGATTTTGAGGGACAGGAGAGCATTACTTAGTCACTGTTGCCAACAACACTTTCCCAGCTGTTCTTATCTGGAGATTCAAACCATCAGACTTCCAGTCACAAGCTCACTCCACATTTTCAGATGCTGCCTCCCACATATTTACTACTAATTGTTTAAATACAATATGTGCCATCGTTAAAACACGTTTTAATGAATCCATGTTAACTGATATCTTGCAGATGCTCCAAAGATCCCCTTGGTGAGTTCCTCTGGTGAAGCATTGGAGGGCGGTTCAGTGACTCTGACCTGCAGCAGTGATGCCAACCCAGCAGCTACTTACGCCTGGTACAAGGAGAATGACGCCTCTCCAAAAGCATCAGGACAGACCTTCACCATCACTGACATCACACCTGAACACAGTGGGAATTATTACTGCGAAGCCCAAAACAGCAGAGGGCGCCATAATTCCACTTTCCAGTTGACTGTTGTGGCAGGTAATGCTAGTTCACTTGATAGAGACCAGCAGGGACAAACGTTTATGAAACGGTGACGTTTGTGTTCAGCAAGATAATCTTCACAAACGAGGCCCTTTTATGACTTTTGAAGCGTTTTCTGAAAATCACGTTGAAGAAAAACACATTTACACTTCAAACATCATAAAAGTGGTCCCTGTTTGTGAATCTTGACTTGCTGAACACAAACGTTGCTGTTTCATAAACCTTTGTTAACCACAGACCTTATTTCATGCATTTAACCAAAATCCCAATACAAAAATCCCATTGCTTTTTACACGTACGAGCCACAAGTGCTACTTCCAGACTTGTTCCGGCGATACACTACACACACCTCTGTCCTGTAACAGAGGCCATCCATGTCTGGGTTTGAGGGCTGGGTAGGGGGAGTGGCTAGGGGGATGTGGGAGGTGGTATGGTCAGTAATGGGGCGGGGCTACAGAATAGGGGCCGTAGCTAGGGATAGGAAGGTCGTAGAGTCAGGATTCGAGGGGTGGGTAGGGGGAGTGGCTACGGGAATGTGGGTGGTGGCAGGGGGCGTGGTGAAAGGAAGGGGAAGGGACTAGGAAAAAGGGAAGAGACTGATTATCAGTCAGTAATGGACCTTAATTGACATCTAATTCTCTAATTGATTGTATTTTCATCTGATCTCTTCCCAGCCGCATGGAAATTAACAGCTGCTGCTGTAACTACGACTCTTCTCCTGGTTATCTTACTCCTCCTAGGCCTGTTGGTCTTCCTATGGATTAGGTGAGCAATTCTGTTTCACTGTGGTTATGTTCACTTGCTTATTTAACACGTTCACTGCCGTTGACGAGATATCTCGTCTTAAAAAATCCAACGGTTGACTGCCGTTGACGAGATATCTCGTCTTAAAAAAAAAAAAAAAAATTGACGGTGGGACGTGGATCTAACGCTTTTACATCTCCTATATAAATATTGGAGCCACCGAACGTGTACAACCCATTCCACCGACCCACTAAGTGGCGACAGTGCTCTCCAGACTATTGAAATCCGAGCCAAAACTGCAGGGAAAAGCTTGAGGAAGCCATTCTCATACTGTAGGCGAAAACACTTTCGCGCTGGACCACAGCGGTGGCGCACAACGGTGGGGGGTTCCAAAAATAGACTGGGTGGAACACACTTTGAAACACGCAGCATAAAGCCCAGAATCGCAAAAGATTAATCAAAGCTCTCAACCGAAACCCCAAGAAACGAGCGAGCCCCATTCAGACTCGCCCGACAAGGGGCAGCCAGGCAGCACAGACAGCAGCAACTCGCTTGTGACAGACCCGCTGCAGCCATGGAGGCAGGAGGCGAACATACATGGAGGGAGGAGTTTGAAGGAGAGGGGGGTTTCCTGCTGTTATGGAGGAAATTACTGTTCAAAACTATTGTTTAGATGTCTGACGTCTTACTGATGCCAAAAATGAATGGTTAAAGTGACTGTTCTATCAAATTTCACAAAAAGCCGTTTATCTCAGCTTAAATTTTCAGACGCTGAAACCATGCTGTATTCAACTGCTAATGCTTACATAACTACTAACTCTACAAACTAACTCTTTTAGACAGAGAAAGCACACATTCTATTAGTTCTTTTGAGATATTTTGTGTTCACAAAATCCTAACAGAAAAGAATCCTCGGCTCTTGAAAGATGAGCCAGAATCCTCAAAAAAAAAACTTGGCAGAAGCTAACTACAGTATTGAAAAAACGGCTGGCAGTGAATGTGTTAAACTTCAGTCATTTGTTTAGTGATTCAGTTGTTTATTCATTCTCTAACCAGAAGGAAGAGGGCCTCCCAACAACCATCTGGACCTGGAGGAAGACCAGACAACAGTCTGCAGGTGAGGAAGAGGAAGAGGAACTAAACAAGTCCAAAAGAAAACTACTTTCCTCTTGCAGTCTGGCTCTTCAGTTCAGACTGCAGAGTCACTCGCTTTATCCAGTATATGTCTCTTTTTTTCATAGATAGATAGATAGATAGATAGATAGATAGATAGATAGATAGATAGATAGATAGATAGATAGATAGATAGATAGATAGATAGATAGATAGATAGTGTAGCGGTAGATTCCCTGCCTACCAACACAAGGGTCGCAGGTTTGCACAAAGGTGCTACCTCTGGCTTGATCGGGCATCCATACAGGCATATGTGCCTGGTCGCTGCACTAGCGCCTCCTCTGGTCGGTCGGTGCACCTGGTCGGGGTGGAAGGGAACTGGTGGGAATAGCATGATCCTCACACGTCCTGCCAGTGAAGCTCCCCCTGTCAGGTGAAACGAAGCGGCTGGCAACTGTGCATGTGTCGGAGGAAGCATGGTGTTAGTCTACGGCTCTCCCCAGGTCGGCAGAGGGTGGAGCAGTGACTGGGTCAGCAGGGGGGAGGGAATTTTAAAAATACAAAATAAAACGGTTCCTTGTCATGTTGAGAATAATAACAATGTTTTCTGATGTTGCATTAAATTGCATTAGGTCTCAATAAGAAAGTCAGCTAAACGTCTGCAATATAATGTCTGCATTGGGGGGATCTAATACTTGCAAGGCCAACAAGACAGCTGGATTTATGCAAGATCATGAGATCAAAGCATTTGGCAGCGTCAGCTTGGGGGGGGTGTGACGTTCACAATCAAATTGAAGAGCACAGTTCAATCCACACACATGCTGCTACTTTGAACAGAAAGGCCTTAATGGAACAGAATGGAACAGAACAGAACAGAATAGAAGGGCATTAATTAGTCCATCTTTAGTCGGAATTGCAACAATATCAACAGAACTTATTTCATCCTGTATTTTACTTTTAAGCAGTGCAGCTGCTTCTATATGTGACATGTGTGTACATTTGTAGCAGAAGGTCTCCGTTTGTAGCATGATAGACCAATTATATGGAAGAAGGGGCCAACCTGCACAACCTGCACCACTTCGTTCAACACCTGGGCGTGACCCCCCCCCATTACATCCCATTTCTGGGCTATTTATTAGAATTTATATCCTAGGAATATAGGAATCTTACTATTCAAGCAATAACAATGACAATTTAGTGTGTAAAATGTTCTGATTGTTGAAATAACATTACAAATTCTTCACTATCACTATGGTTATTTTCACGTTTTGTTTTTACTGTTGACTAGATTATACTTTTATAAGTAAAGAAAACATTGCACAATTGCTATATTACAATATTGATATTGTCAAATATTTTGGGCCAAACACCATCTGCTATTGTTGCACAGTTGAACACAAGGGAGCAGATTGGGAGTGTCTTTAAATTCCAGCGGGGGATTTATTTATTTATTTACAGAGTAAGGGTCAGAAAGTGAGTTTTCTATTAATGTCATGTAACCTTGTCTATGTGATGTCTACCCATCAGCAAAACTCAGGTGGTGTGTCTGACACATCAGCCGCAGCACGGACACAACCGACAGACCAGCAGCACTACGCCAGCGTCCACTTCTCTAAGACACGGACAGATCCTGTCTCCTCCAACGTCAGGCGTCAGAGAAGAGAGGAGGAGAATGTCCATTATGCTGCTGTCAAGTTCAAAACAGCCCAAACTGATCCTGGGTGAGCCGGTCTTCACATTTACAGCTGAATGAAGCACCAACATAGCACACTGTCCTTGATATGACATTTACAATGTATGAGTTTTAAACAACGTCCAAGATCTTTATAGATCATTTTATTACCGTTGTATTTACATGTTCTATCTTTAACCTGCTTTTAGTTCATGTTCATGTCTATGAATTTCCTCTCATCTTCACAATGCACTCATATGTTTCCCCCCCCCTCTCAGAACCAGCAGCCAGCAAGCTGATGAAGATCCATCTGAGCTGTACAGCAAAGTCCACAAACCCAAAACAACCCCCAGATTCTGAACACAACATGACTTTATGGGCTATTATGGGCCTTTTTCACCACCATTTTGTGTCTAAAAGGCATCAAGTAACTCAAACTTCCAACTTCCAATTCATTTAGGTGTTCCAGTGTCAGGGCACTCGTTAATGTTGTGGTTGCACCTGCCTTTTAGACACAAAAGGACTGATGTGAAAAATGCTAATTAAGACATGGCGTTAATCAATCTTTAGTTAAGCAGGTAGCCGAGCAGGCAGCATCATGACAACCATAAAAGTCAAGCAAACTAATAGAACAACGTATAGGCTAGTATGTAAAGTGCTTGTTGGGCTGTTCTGTGTGTGGATTTGGCAGGACTGGAGGCTGGGGTTTCTAGTGGTGTGCTGCTGTCTTCGTGTGGGGTCTTTCTGCTTCTTAGCGGTGTGGTGTGGGAGGGGGGGTGGGTACCCCACCCATTATAAAGTGACAGCGAGGAGAAAGGGCTATCCCACCCGTTATAAAGTGACAGCGAGGAGTAAGGGGTATCCCACCCATTATAAAGTGACAGTGAGGAGAAAGGGGTATCCCACCCGTTATAAAGTGACAGTGAGGAGTAAGGGGTATCCCACCCATTATAAAGTGGCAGCAAGGGGGTCCTGACTAAATGATGAGTTGGGAGTGAGAATGTGTTGGGTCATGGGGCTTTTGTGGGGGGGTCTTGGTCAGGGGGCAGTGGGGGTGTTCTGCGGGCCGGGTGCACCTGTGTTGGATGCTGTAGGGGACAGGGGGTGGGGCTTTCCCTGGATGTCTCGGGGGCTTGGTGGCTGGAGTGCCTGGGGTCTACGGGGCTGTCATTGCTGTGAATGGGGTGCTCTTGATGCGTGGGGGGGTTTGGGGAGTGGAGCAGTTGTGTGGGGTGGAGGCAGTGGTTTGTGCCACTGTCAGTGTCTTGGCTGTGCCTTATTTGATTGGTTGGTGTTGCCTGGTCAGGTATACAGTCATTGGTTTCTTTCAGGGGTATGGAGTTTTCTCGGGCTCCAAACTTTTACACTTTTAAGCTTTTGAACTTTTGTTTGAATGGCAGTTTATCTATTTTTCTATTTTATTTTGCAATTATGTTTCCTCTTCACGTTCCCTTTTATCTGTGTTTAGTTGCATGCGTGTTCATTTTCTAGTTGTATCCATTTACCACTGTATGACCTTTTATTAATTTCTTCTTATTCATTTATGTTTATCATTCAACTGTTTTATGTATTTAATCGTGGTAAATTCCGTATCATTATCATAATCATCATCATTACATTATTATCATTATATTATATTATTATTATTAGTGTTGTTGTTGTTGTTGTTGTTATTATGGTGTGAAACCACTTTGCTTTATGTTATTTGCTCATTGATACTTAACACAGGTCAGCTCTATAAGCACATATCTGTTTCCAATATCTTCACTTGAAGGAAAGGAATCAAATTCTGCAAAGTGTTTATGATTTAGTGCCGTAGATTTTCTAAATATATTAAAACTTCACTGTGCATAGTTTGTTGATGTATATCGTTAAGATTACATACAGTGACTTGTATGACATATTTTTCAGAAGCATATTTCATTAAGTAGTAATAAAGACTCAAGAAAAAATATATTTGGGTTATTTCTCACTGACTCCCTGCTCTTTTTCACGCAAAGTATAACTCGCTGCTTGAATGATAACACACAGCAGTAGACAATATGTTTAAGACCTCGTTAGGGGAACACCTATTGTTATTGTACTATTGTCTTTCTCCATCGTCCTAATTTCCAATGAGATGGTAACTGCTAGAGCCATGAAACTTTGCACCATGTCTTCGATTGCTTTAATTAGAGCCACAAGAAAAATACCCCCCATCGGCCTAATGGGGGCGCTACCATTAAAGGAAAAAATTAAGAATGACAAGTTTAAAGGGCTGTATCTCCCACACCATTTGTCTGATTTTGCAGAGCATACTGTACTCTGCAAATGCAATGAGGATGCTCAAGATCTGCCTGGATGTTTTTTTATATATATTTTTTAATTATTTAAAAAACACATTTTTAACATCCTCCTACACCAAAGTCAGTCAGCAGCATCTATTGACAAAGCTCTTTACATTTTCTTCCTAGATTTGTTTTACCTATACTTTTCATTTTCAAGAAATCTTGAAAACAAAAGTAGACATAAAAAAATAATTGACTCTTAATTACGCATACTATATAAGCTCAATTGTGAATGTTTCCACCCAAATATCATATTCTTTCATATCAGGCAAAAGCCATATAGCCTTGAGGTGTGATTAGTGCTGTTGGTACTCAGTTCCATTTCATGCCAATTGCATCAGTTGTCTTTTTCACAAAGACAACACAACAAAAACCTTTAGAGCAGTGGTTCTCAACCTGTGGTACCAGTACCACTGGTGGTACGCCGGGCTCCCTCCATCTCATACTTTCATGGTGGTCATTTATGAGGTGGTACTTGGTGTAAAAAGGTTAAGAACCACTGCTTTAGAGCAGTGGTTCCCAAACTTTTTTTCTTAGAATAAAATATAAATATAAATAATATAAAATAATAAAATATTAGAATAGGTAAACCAGCCATATACGTTTGATAAATCACACCTTTGTTTTATGCATGTGTTAGGCTGATTAAAACATATACACATATTCAATACTGTATAAATGAGACCAAATAAATGCATTTAGGCGGACTGTATATATAATTGTTTTTATTTCTCATCAGTAAAACAATATACACATTTGAAATAAAAGACTATATGGAAGAAATTCTGCAAATTAATTTGGTGACCCAAATAAAATCTCGATCCAGTCTTTGGGAAACACTGCTTTCGAGTCTTGAGATTTCAAATGTCCTTATTGCACAGACTGAATTCAAAATGGCCACTGTGCATTTGGCCTTGTTGCTGGAGGAGTTGAGCGTTGAGCACTCTGCAGATGAAGCGAGAGAGAGGTGTCCTGCTGCTTACCCAACATGACAGACAGGAAGAGAGAAGGGAGCACAGTGGAGAGTTTACATTCATTTTGTCAAACACTTGTGTAAGAGGAGATCAGTTCTAGCACTGTGGTTGCAATTCCTCCTGATCACCTGTAGAGGTCGTTCATCGTTTATTCAAAGTCCCATTGAAAGAGATTTTGGAGAGCATCTTGCTTCATTCATGTGATGTATTTCCTGTTGGCGTGGGATGTAAAACAGGAAGGGATCCCTCAAACCAACCAATGGGATATCTGATATCTGAATGGGATCTGATCCCTGTCACTAATCCTCTTTACCTGTTGGTCTATGGTCCATTGGTCCTCTGTGGGGCCGATAACGAGGTACTGGGAGCACAGCTACAGGTTGAGTGAGGCCTTGTCTCTGAGAGAGAGAGGGGGGGGCGGGGGGGAGAGAGAGATAGAGAGGGAGAGAGAGAGAGCGAGAGTGAGAGAGAGAGGGGGGTGGGAGAGAGAGAGAAAGAGAGAGAGGGAGAGAGCAAGAGTGAGAGAGTGAGAGTGAGAGAGAGAGAGAGAGAGAGGGGGGGGGGTGGGAGAGAGAAAGAGAGGGAGAGAGCGAGAGAGTGAGAGAGAGAGAGAGAGAGAGAGAGGGGGGGGAGAGTGAGAGAAAGAGAGAGATGGAGAGGGAGAGAGAGAGAGGGGGGGGTGGGAGAGAGAGAAAGAGAGAGAGAGCGAGAGTGAGAGAGAGAGAGAGAGAGAGAAGGGGGGGAGAAAGAAAGAGAGAGAGGGAGACAGAGAGAGAGAGAGCGAGAGAGAGAGAGAGGGGAAGAAAATTAGGGGGGAACAAATTTGAATCATGTTGTATAACATGATTTCTTTCTTCCTTTTGAATGTTTTGTTCCATAACATTTGATTTATGATTGTAACCTATATGAGTCTATTCTCTTGTCATTCAAAGGGTGATTTGTTTTTTAGGCCTTAATCAGTGAAATTGTATAATGCTCATTATTGTCAGACGATGATAAAGAATAGCCTATAACACGTGAACATGTTTGCTGTTTGACCTGCAGTTTGATCAGGATCTGGTCACCTATACACTCAAATTTAGGCTACAACATTGAGGTACATTTCTCTTTTTCTAGCATCGTCTTTCCTCAGAAGATGTGTTGTCATGGGGTGTTGCTTCTGTGAGTGATACAGACACGCCTCTCTCTTTTCTATAGAGAGCCAAAGTCAACATCACTTCCTGCTTCAACATGCACAGCAGAGACCTTTCATCCGCCATTTATTTTCCCATAGACATTTCGTAAAATGCTTACAAAAATAGTTCTACTTAGTCAAACCAAATGATTCGGCTATATTTAGAAACAGGAGAGACCATATACAACATTTCACTTGGACCAAAACAAAACAAAACGTGGAAAATGTTCTTTTTTTAAATCTGCTATTTATTTATTGTTTTGGCCCAAGTGAAATGTCGTGTGTTCTCTCCTGTTTCTAAATGTAGCTGAAACGTTTAGTTTGACTAAGTAAAACTATTTGTATAATCATTTTACAAAATGTCTATGGGAAAGTAAATGGCGGATGAAAATCCCTTGGTACGCATGGTAAAGAAGGAAAGGGCTTCGACTTTGGCTCTAGAGACTGATGTTAATCAGTTTAAACTTGGTGATTTACTGCCTGCTGCTTTCTTCAGTGAGGTGAAGAGGAAGGAAGCTGACACCTTTTTATTTTCTTCTGACAGTTTCTCTCACTCAACCACAGAAGACCACATCATTCTCCACCGTAAGTTCTGTCAGAGAAATTGTGTTGTAATGTTTTATTTGATGGCTTATTGCTTAAATTTGAACAGCCATTTGAAAAGCTATCATTTAATAGTTATGATTTAATATTATTTTGGAGAACTGCCAAATTGCATTCATACTTTGTTCAATGACAAGTGTAATGACAGAGTAGCCTACAGTAAGCACATTGCCAGCTAAATATGAGTAGAGTTGTGTTTGTGATGACACTATTAACTCCCTGATGTGTTTGAACGTCTCTGCAGTCTGGACAGAGAGAGGAGACGAGCAGCTATGAGTTTTACAGCAGCAGAAAGTGGATTCATTCTCTTCCTTCTGTCTGTGTCAGGTATTGTACATTTACATTTACTATATGAGGCATTTTGCTGGCATACTAAGAGCAACATACTGTACAGATAAGGGTAATCAGTTACTATCTGTCTATAGATTGTATCATATTTATTCAAAGCATCAATACTAAGGAGTGCAACGATTGAAGCCTCACTGCCCTGATAATCAGCCTCTACCAAAAAAAAAAAAGAAAAGTAAGGCTCTGTTGTGATGTGGTGTTTATCCTATAATAATCGTATCATAAAATTGCCTTGGTGGGCAGGCGGGCGGTGTCATTCAAGATGTGCGTCAAGTTTTGTCTCACGAAAGTGCGTAGGCAGACTATCATGGCCCCTGGATGATGAAATGCCCCCCCCCCCCCCTCCAACAGGATTTACAGCACAGCCACCTGAACACTCAAAGCCAACAGCACAATAACAAGAAATACTGTTGATCTGTATCTTAACACAGGCCTTAATACAGGCCAAATGGTTAGTCAATGTTCACATTTTACCATAGATTACCCTTTTTTTTTTTTTTTGGCTGTTGATCGTGAAGCAAATCTACGAGCCAGTTGCATAATTTTACCAGCATTTGTCTGGTGGCTGATCTTAATAACACAGGATTTACAGTGCAGAGACATTCAATTAAAGCCAAAAGCACAAATAAAGGGTTGGGGCCCTAAGAGATCATTTCCTCCCAGGTCGAGGCAAGATACGCGGTGGCCCTTCTGAGTTATAGCTCTCGGGCCCCTGGGCCCGTTGTGCAATAGATCCCTGTGAAAGTGACATCAGCATAGAGACACTGCGGCATGCGTCATCATTCAGAAACCACGCCCAAAACGGGGGGAAACAAAACCTCACCCCCCCCCCCCCCTATGTTGCATGCATGGTCGCTTGTTTCACACAAAGATCATAAAGACGGAAGAACACTCCAACTTGCTTCCTTGACAGCGATCCACATTTTTATTCTCGTCAATTCTCAATGGCTTCCTTGTTTTGCTCCGGAGTAAAACAAAAACTTTAATTGGCGAGTTTTTACATTTGTTGTCTGCGCAGCCCCACCACACAACAGCTTTTAGCTATGTTTAATTCAAGGAAAATTACGCTGGTGTATGGGAGTGAATGGAGAGCTTTCCCCCGTGATGGGCGTGGCCTATTTCATGCAGTGTCTCTATGGGGCCTCTGGCCTGGCTGACCGATGCCACATGGTTTGGGCCTAGCCTGGTTTTACGTCTGTCTGGCCGTTACGTGGTTTACGTCTGGCTCTTAAGTGGTTTTACGTCTAGCTCTTACGTGGTTTTACATCTGGCCCTTATGTGGTTTTACATCTGGCCCTTATGTGGTTTTACATCTGGCCCTTATGTGGTTTTACATCTGGCCCTTATGTGGTTTTACATCTGGCCCTTATGTGGTTTTACATCTGGCCCTTATGTGGTTTTACATCTGGCCCTTATGTGGTTTTACATCTGGCCCTTATGTGGTCTAACATCTGCCGTGGTTTCGGCCGGACGTGGGCGGAGATTCGACCCATTTTTTGTTGTTGTTGTTCCTCCCCAAATTTACAGAATAGCTTCAGCTATCAGCTTCATCTTGCTTCTTCGGTAGCTATTCTCTCTCCTGAAGATTTGTTTACCGACGGGGAGAAAGCCCCACGTGATAGCCACCCGTCAATCTCTCTCTCTCTCTCTGCTCAACACTGTTGTAGTACACCATTTTATTTTGAAATTCAGTTGCCTTTGCCATTTCCCACGGATATTGTCGCGTTTTTCTTTCATGGCTTGACAGAAAAAGTCTGCCTTCACGCGCCTAGTCGGCTTGAAAATAGAACTCACGTAAAAATCGGCGCAGCTCAGGCGAGGCGTGGGTACACGGAAGGTTCACGTTGAGGCGCCCTGTGTACACAGCCTCATTGACTAAAAAGGACGCCTATTTAAAAGCGTGGTTAAAGGCAATGCTTGGGTGCTGTGTGTGAACGTAGGGTAACACACAGAGCGCACAGGGTGAATTTTATGAATGGAAATTGAAAACGATACATATCATAGCGCATTTCCCAGTGCGCATACGTAAATCTGAGTCATTTCGCAGTGTGTATACGGCGTATACCTGCGTATCACATAGACAACACCACTGGCTCTTACATGGTTTTACCTCTGGCTTTTAAGTGGTTTTACATTTGGCTCTTATGTGGTTTTATGTCTGGGTCTTATGTGGTTTTATGTCTGGGTCTTGCATGGTTTTACATCTGGCTCTTACATGGTTTTATGTCTGACTCATAATGTATGTTGTTTTATGTCTGGCTCTTACGTGGTTTTACGTCTGCCTCTTACGTAGTTTTAGGTCTGGCCCTTATAGTTTTACTATAAGTTTTACTATAAGTACTACAGGCTATTTTTACATCTGGCAGTTAAATGGTTTTACGTCTGTCTGGCCATTACGAGGTTTACGTCTGGCTCTTACATGGTTTTACGTCTGGCTCTTACTGTATGTGGTTTTATGTCTGGCTCTTAAGGGGTTTTAAGTCTGACTCGTACTGTATGTGGTTTTATGTCTGGCTCTTATCCAGAATTTCCCTACGGGGATGAATAAAGTACTCTATCTATCTATCTTAAGTGGTTTTACATCTGGCTCTTACATGGTTTTACGTCTGACTCTTACTGTATGTGGTTTTATGTCTGGCTCTTAAGGGGTTTTATATCTGGCTCTTACTGTATGTGGTTTTATGTCTGGCTCTTAAGTGGTTTTACGTCTGCCTCTTACTGTATGTGGTTTTATGTCTGGCTCTTATCCAGAATTTCCCTACGGGGATGAATAAAGTACTCTATCTATCTATCTTAAGTGGTTTTACGTCTGGCTCTTAAGTGGTTTTACGTCAGGCCCTTATAGTTTTACATCCCTAAATTGCTCCCGATGGTGTGTCAGCAGCACCCTGTAAAGTGATTTGGATAAAAGCGATATATGAATGCAGGCCATTTGCCATTTACGTCTGGCCGTTAACGTGGTTTTACGTCTGACTGTTGAGTAGTTTTCGATCTGGCTGTTACACAGACACACACAACACAGGGCTGGGGTCCCACCAAACCACATTTGCAGGCCGTGTAGCGGCCAGCTGGTGCTGTCGGGTCAGTCCGACGGTTGGTCCACGAAAATGTCCCCGCCCTTTGGTGGCCACCGTCGCCGTAGTTGCGTACGTGGTCACAGCCATTGTGAATAAACACTTGTTTATAGCTCTTTATCACAAGCATGTCTCAAAGGGTTTCAGCATCCCATACAGACATGTGACACCCACGACTTTTTTGCTGAGGCGACAGTTAGCTCTAACCGCTGAGCCACCATGCTGTGTTTACCCTGCCTTTTCGACACAAAATGGCCACTGTGAAAAGGGCCTATTTAAGTCCAGTTACAGTCTTTATTCCACAACAGGCAAAACTCCAGTAGTAGGCCTACACAAAGCAGGCAGGTGGATAAGGATAGGAGGTATAAAAGAAAATGTGGCAGGCAGAAATCACAAGTCCAGTTAACAGGCAGAATTCAGGTAATCAGAATACAGGTAACACAGGAAACAACACTGGAATGAAATCGCCCACATGGAAAGAATCTATATGTACCCTATATGTTTTAATATAGGGCCACATATAGTTTTCCCATATATGGTGCATACATAAAATTGGCCGTTTTCCTATATTATATGTACATATATGTACCTATATGTATAGGTACATATATGTACCTATATGTACATATAATATAGGAAATCGGCCAATTTTATGTATGCACCATATATGGGAAACCTATATGTACATATATGTACCTATATGTAGGATTTAAAAAAAAAAAAAAATAGCAGCGCACACGGGATTCGAACCCCGTTCTCCAAGGTTCAAGCCGTGCGCTCTAGTGCTGAGCTATACATTTTCTTATACTAACCAGAGAGCCGGGCACATTATATACTCTCTCGCACACAACGTAGACCACAATTGTCAGCGATCGGGAAGTTATTTTATGTGATGCGTACGATCGTAACAGACTAAAATGATGTTGTGTGTGTGTGTGCATCTATAGTCTGTAGGCTGTACGGCTTCAGAGGTTAACTTCATTTAACACCAGAGACTCAGGAGGTAGGCCTACACAGAGCCTCGTATAGTCTGTTACAATAATAGTGTGCCCAGAGCACCTCCGCACTTGGTGCAGACCGGTGCAGACTTGCTTTGGTCTAGTCAGTCACAGCTAGTAAGTACTTGCGCATGCTCGTTGCTGCAGGAACTGAATTCATTATTTTATAGTATTGCGCTAAACTATTAACCATAGTTGTGTCCTGGAAGCTTTTTGCTGGCACCACATAGCCTATAGTCCCATATTTATGATATTTCATGTGACATAAAATGCGTTGAAATGTAGTTTTCGTGTAGATCAGATTTCAACTCTCAGTTACACAATAAAAGACAATAAAATGCCAATTCACACACTATCAATATTGTCTCTATTCCAAACTACAACAAATGTTTTAACAATATGATGAACCAAATTGTGTTTTTTTACACGTTTACGTTGTAACCGCATTTTAGCCGGTTGAAAAGAGGGTGAAATTAGGTCTTAGACGTTCAAACCCAATATCACCCAGATTTAAACTAAAAATCAACGTTGAAAAAACGTTTTGTGCTCGCTGGGTATATATGGATTATGACACAGTGTATACAAACAGATTTGTAAATGACCTATATAGGAGGCATATACCTTGTATTGTGTACATATATGGCCTATATGTGGATATAAAGAAGTGAGACCTATATGACCTGTATTATGAACATATAGGGCCTTTATGTGTATATAAAGAAGCTATATAGGAGACATATATGCCCTGTATGTGCACATATAGTACCTATATGTGGATATAAAGAAGCTATATGAGACCTATATGCCCGGTATATGCACTTATATGCACCTGAATCTGGCCTATATGCAACCTATATGCGGCATAAATGTGGCCTATATGCGCATATATGCACCTAAATCTGGCCTATATGCAACCTATATGCGGCATATATATGGCCTATATGCTCCTATATGCGCATATATGCACCTAAATCTGGCCTATATGCAACCTATATGCGGCATATATATGGCCTATATGCTCCTATATGCGCATATATGCACCTAAATCTGGCCTATATGCAACCTATATGCGGCATATATATGGCCTATATGCTCCTATATGCGCATATATGCACCTAAATCTGGCCTATATGCAACCTATATGCGGCATATATATGGCCTATATGCTCATATATGCTGCATATAGGTTGCATATAGGCTGCATATAGTTGCATATATGTTCATATAGATTCTTTCCATGTGGGCGGAGAACGCACAAGACCATCTGGCAAAGACAGGCTGAAACAAACTGTCTTATATAGGGAGTGGCTGATTGGAGAAGGATAGTACATGATGACTGGCAGGAGGAAACAGGGAGAGAGATAGAGATGAGAACTGGCTCAATGAGGACTGGGAGATTTCTCTTTTGGCAAATTCAGTCAGCATTATTTTCTCATCATACAGTATATGTGCCAAACTCTACCAGTCACCATGATGTTCTAACAGTAGTGTAAAGAAGAAGCAGGCCAGCACTCCAAAATGTCCTTTCAAAAATTGTATATCTCACCCGGGACTGCACACAATGAACGTTTCAGCATCAAGCCTTCATCAGTGTTGTGCTGTGTAAGGCTGAAATGACGACTAAATACATACAGACCGGAAGTACAATCAATCATTCAATAAAGGTCTATACAGGAAGTGCGTACATGTGTAAGCCCACAGATTGGAGGACGTGAAAATACTGTTACAAAATACATGTTATGTAAACATAATATGACACTTAAAAAATCTTACCATAGAAATACATACAATTATAAAAGCTTCACTCAGACATGCTCTCACACTGTCAGTGTGTGTGTGTGTGTGTGTGTGTGTGTGTGTGTGTGTGTGTGTGTGTGTGTGTGTGTGTGTGTGTGTGTGTGTGTGTGTCACATCGCTCCCTGAAAGCATGAACACCCTTGAATTGCAAAAAAAAAATAGAAGGTTAAAAAAGCGACCTAGTGCTGCCAAGGAAAACAATCTGACAAAAAACTGCAAGGGAAGCTGGTCAACCTAACCTGCAGCTATTTAAGCCAATAGGATCAAGGCATAGGCCCTGTGTATGTAATCCTACTGTGAGAGGTATGACCTACAGCAGTGATACTCAACTTGCGGCCCGCGGATGCGGCCCGCGGGCGACCCCTGTGCCGCCCGTGATGGAATTGCATTTTTTTTTTTTTTTTACAGTGCATCTGAACGCAACATGCAAGATACCCGCTGAATAAGTGTCCAACTGTTCATGTCATCCTGGCCAATACTAGCATTTCAGTCTGGAATATGGAATATATTTCAATAATCTATGATTTAGCTGCTAAATTGTCAAATACCGCCGTCTGCACGCTACCCAGTCACTTACGTATGTACTTAACCTAACTAACTTAACCTAAGTAACTATCCGGTGTGCACAACATTGTCAGACTAAACTGCGGCTGACATCCCAAAAACCTACAATCCGCTACAGAAAAATGTATATTGTTTGTTTATTAACTGGCTCCTGGCCTTCTATCATTTCACAAAAGTGGCCCCCGGGCAAAGCAAGTTGAGTATCCCTGACCTACAGAGTCAAAAGTATACACACTAAGGGCCATGTACAAAAAGTACAAAATAGAAATATTAGAAAAGGTTTAAAATAATCAATAAATAAATAGAATAAATAGATACAATAAATAGATACAATACAATAAATAGAAATAACTAGAGGAAACAACCTAGCAGGAGGCAGGAGCTCCTCATTAAGGCCATAGGATGTTCCGTCTGCATGATGTGTGTTCTCTTAGGTTCCAGGGCATTGAAACTGTAGCACCTTTAAACTCTGTAGGTCATACCTCTCACAGTAGGATTACATACACAGGGCCTATGCCTTGATCCTATTGGCCTAAATAGCTGCAGGTTAGGTTGGCCAGCTTCCCTTGCAGTTTTTTGTCACATTGTTTTCCTTGGCAGCACTAGGTCGCTTTTTTAACCTTCTATTTTTTTTTGTGCAATTCAAGGGTGTTCATGCTTTCAGGGAGCACATGTGACACACACACACACACACACACACACACACTGACAGTGTGAGAGCATCTCTGAGTGAAGCTTTTATAATTGTATGTATTTCTATGGTAAGATATATTCTTTAAGTGTCATATTATGTTTACATAACATGTATTTTGTAACAGTATTTTCACGTCCTCCAATCTGTGGGCTTACACATGTACGCACTTCCTGTATAGACCTTTATTGAATGATTGATTGTACTTCCGGTCTGTATGTATTTAGTCGTCATTTCCGCCTTACACAGCACAACACTGATGAAGGCTTGATGCTGAAACGTTCGTTGTGTGCCGTCCCAGGTGACTTATACAATTTTTGAAAGGACAATTTGGAGTGCTGGCCTGCTTCTTCTTTGCTCTTGTGACTTGTATTGGCCCTGCACCCTAGTGGACGCTAACAGTAGTGTGCCCTTTGCATGTATGGTTAAAACGAATGTGCAAATCCAGTCAGCATTATTTTCTCATGATATATGTGTCAAAGTCGCCATGATGTTCTAACAGTAGTGTGCCCTTTGCGTGTATGGTGTCACATTGCTTTCCCAGAACTCAGTGATCAGTATCTGTTTCCGTTTTCACACTCCACTCAGCAGCAACATGAGCACACAGTGTTTTCACACTCCACTCAGCAGCAACATGAGCACACAGTGTTTTCACACTCCACTCAGCAGCAACATGAGCACACAGTGTTTTCGGTAACACTTTACAATACTGGTGCAAACATGTGCATGAATGCATGCTTAACTCATGATGAATTAAGCCATTAATTGATGCTTACCGCATCATCAACTAATGAAAGGTATGTTTGATGAACACACCGAGTCATATATGAATTACTATTAATTAAGTAGGCTATGCCTATATCATCATAGTTAATTCCTCATCAGCACATACATCAACACACTGTGTTCAATAATACCGTAATTCATGTGTTAATTACCACTATTAATGTCACTTTTCCCCAACCAATCTGCATTTTCCTTCCTTCTTAGCTATGTTTTATTCCTGCTGTAATTTGCCCTGTTTTTAATATGTAGCCTATATGTTCTTATTACGTGAAACTGTTTTTATATGCACTGTAAGGCGACCTTGGGTGTTCTGAAAGGCGCCTCCAAATAAAATGTATTATTATTATTATTACCATCAACATTCAGCTCCCTGCAACCGGAACTTTAGCGTTACCGGACCGCAATGCCGATAGCCCACATGATTCAGAACCAGCTGAGCGAGGCGGTGTGCTGGGTGCAGCGTGTCAGGGACCGGCTGGATCTAACCTCTCCCAGCCATTACCTCGACGATCATCATGGGCATTCCTTCCTCTTCGAAGCTTGGTCCACTGCAGGGACACAGAACATGTGGCCGGTGTTTTGTGCCTATCTTACCGGGTGTCTAAATGCACGACCCAGCAGGCCAGCCACCCCCTACCACTACCCAGGCTAAGAGCCTCTCTCCCGGCCCGACACCCAGGGCAGCCCCCCTACTACCACGGGTAAACCCAGCCCCACGTGACCTGCTCTCAGACCTGTTGACTAGTGAGCAGGTCACCCAACCCCTACCCGCCCTGCCCCTCACCTTGCCTGGGTCCCACACCTCCGGCCGAGAGCCCTTCAGAGTTGTGCCTCACAAGTGCCTATATCATTATGTATGAATTAATAGTTATGTGCCACATATAGTAAAGTCACGACATACTTATGTATTAATTAATTGTTATGTGCCACATATAGTAAAGTCACGATATACTTATGTATTAATTAATAGTTTTGTGCCACATATTGTAAAGTCACGACATAATGATATCCTCACAAATCATTAGCTAATGTAGATGGATGCTGATCATGAAATCCCTTTTATACAGTATAGCAACACAATTGCATGCATTCCAGTCATGAGAACAATTCAAAATATATACTGTAGGTAATCAGTGAAGACCATCATTGGAGTTATAAAAGCACATTTATTTATCAAGTTTGTGAACATGTCCCATTCTGCCCTGGAGCAAGGACTCGCTCTCCAGTGCCCCTTGTCTGTATCAGCTGGGGGGAAACAGTCTGGCCTCTCCCCTCTCCTCCCCACGGCCCGCGTTGCTCGATCTCTCCAGTGGGTCCAACTCCAACTTCCAGCTCTCGTCCTTTTTCACTTGTGTTGCTCTTCACTTCCCGAACCAACGTGACTGTAGCGACAGGTCTCCACCATGCACGCACACAACAAACAAACAAGCTAGCTAGCTAAATTGCTACGGCTAGCTACCTGAAACTCTAACAAACCCGCTCGTTCCTCTTGCGATTGGTATCCATTCGACACTGCCACCACCACTGTGACCGACTCTTAGGCTTTGCAGTTTGTACTCTTCGTAGAATAAGAATACGGAGGCTGCTGTTGATATTTGCAAAACGACCACCACCTTGTGCAAACCAGCTAGCTAGTTGCTCTCGACGACGACCACGAGAATAAGTGTCAAGAAAGACATGGCACACAAACAATTACTTCCGTTGCCTCAGCCTGCCATCAAAAATAAAAGCACGCAGAGCTCAGTACTGCGTAGCTGGTTACAACATGAATTTCGACTTTTATTCTGAAAGTCTTGGCCGGAAACAATATGTTTTCTCGTGGCTACCTTGACAGTGGCCCAGTAAAATCCCCAAAATACATGCAGCGGATGCCAGATTGGGTAAACCCATGGGCAAGCCTCTTTTAGGCTATTGGCAATTTGAGTTTACCCGTGAGCACCAAGCATCAATCACTCGATCAGCCCGAGCCACGAGAGGAACCTCCATAAAATAGCGTAGCCTACACTACTACACTAGTAACAAGTAATCAGAATGATAGCCTACTGATAGTATTGTAATAAATGTGGGTCTAATATACCAGCAGGAGAAACTGCTAGTTAGCAGGAGAAACTGCTACTGTCAAAGCCCTAAAATAATCAAATGCACAGACTGGGGTATACAATACAACAATCTTTATTAATGAAATGAATGGAAATGAAATGTGAGTTCACGTGACGGGCTGGTTTACCAGGCTAGCTCGGACAAGGAGGAGCGTGGCTAGCGCATCCCGTCTTCGTTATGCAATGGGGGAAACTCAATCGATTTCCCGGTTGCAGGCGACTGGATGGGTGGTGGTAGTAGGGGGGCTGCCCTGGGTGTCGGGCCGGGAGAGAGGCTCTTAGCCTGGGTAGTGGTAGGGGGTGGCTGGCCTGCTGGGTCGTGCATGGCCCATTTCCACCGCTGGTATCAACGCGGTAGACACCCGGTAAGATAGGCACAAAACACCGGCCACATGTTCTGTGTCCCTGCAGTGGACCAAGCTTCGAAGAGGAAGGAATGCCCATGATGAACGAGCTAATGGCTGGAGAGGTTAGATCCAGCCAGTCCACGCTGCACACCGCCTCGCTCAGCTGGTTCTGATGTGGGCTATCGGCATTGCGGTCCGGTAACGCTAAAGTTCCGGTTGCAGGCAACCTGGATGTCGATAGTAATAATAATAATAATAATAAATTGTATTTGGAGGCGCCTTTCAGAACACCCAAGGTCGCCTTACAGTGCATATAAAAACAGTTTCACGTAATAAGAACTACTATACATATTAAAAACAGGGCAAATTACAGCAGGAATAAAACATAGCTAAGAAGGAAGGAAAATGCAGATTGGTTGGGGAAAAGTGACATTAATAGTGGTAATTAACACATGAATTACGGTATTATTGAACACAGTGTGTTGATGTATGTGTTGATGAGGAATTAACTATGATGATATAGGCATAGCCTACTTAATTAATAGTAATTCATATATGACTCGGTGTGTTCATCAAACATACCTTTCATTAGTTGATGATGCGGTAAGCATCAATTAATGGTTTAATTCATCATGAGTTAAGCATGCATTCATGCACATGTTTGCACCAGTATTGTAAAGTGTTACCGTGTTTTCACACTCCACTCAGCAGCAACATGAGCACACAGTGTTTTCACACTCCACTCAGCAGCAACATGAGCACACAGTGTTTTCACACTCCACTCAGCAGCAACATGAGCACACAGGGCTCTATTCTCCCACAGGCCATCGGCGCTATTACGGGCCTTAACCGCAAAAAAACGTGCCTTGCGCCTGTTTCGGCAAGATAGCAATAGGCTTTAGGCTGCCAAATGCGCTTTAGGCCGAATGGGCGTGGCGCAGTCCCAAAGTGGGCGTGTCGGCGCTAAATACCAGCCTAGTCATATCTTGGGAGCTGGCCTACATTTAGCGCTTTGCGCTTTTCAAAAGCAGGCCTATTCTTTGCCTTCACTGCTTCTTCTCTGTCACCCTTCTCTCTCTCTCTCTCTGAGTTCCCAGCATGCATTGTGTTTCTTCATTTCGCTACTAAATAGCCACCAAATGAGCCAAAATAGATATAAAAGGTAGTTCTAAATTAATGTGTAATGGTAACACAGCCTGCCATTGTCAACATTTCAATATTGGACCAAATAAAACCTCGAAATGAAAACACCACCCTATGTGAAACATATATGTCCTCCTGGGCATATATATACCCCTTGTCGAGTTAACGTGATTTAGAGAAGTAACAGCGGAACGCGCTTCGGAACGCGCTTCTAATGGCATCTGCTATACTGTGATGTCCGTCCAATAACTTGGCCCTATTTCACATTTAGTTTTACAATAAAAACACATTTATGCAATGACTTGACATAATGTAGGGTATATTTATGTGCATCATCCTTCCTGCAGCAGGCGAGAGAAAATGATATCTTTCTGGACAAACTTTCACCAATCTAATAGGCTATATTTTTCTAGCTGATGCATAGAACATTATTTTCACTTTGATCTTGCTATAGTGTAGCGTATTTACATGCTTGCAGTATTGAAACTGCAGTTAGATTGGTTTGAGAAGCATAATAATATGGAATAATAGCCTATAATGCAGACAGACAGGCTGGATGAAGGGAGGGGGGGGGGGCAGAGCGTTTGGCTTTCGTCTGGTTTTGCGGGATCACTGGAATTGGAGCTAAAAAGGCAAGCGTGCGATTCGTTTATTGCACTTATCCAATGAGCATGACGGTGCATAATTTTACGCCTAAAAGGCGTGGTTGTAATGCTTTGGGCTGCATCTAGCGCCAGCACGACGATATCAAGTGCGCCTTTCCACGCCCACTGCTTTGATCTGCGCCTGCCGCTCGGCCTAGAAACTGCGCCGATGCAACGATAGGGGCCACAGTGTTTTCACACTCCACTCAGCAGCAACATGAGCACACAGGGCTCTATTCTCCCACAGGCCATCGGCGCTATTACGGGCCTTAACCGCAAAAAAACGTGCCTTGCGCCTCTCTCTCTGAGTTCCCAGCATGCATTGTGTTTCTTCATTTCGCTACTAAATAGCCACCAAATGAGCCAAAATAGATATAAAAGGTAGTTCTAAATTAATGTGTAATGGTAACACAGCCTGCCATTGTCAACATTTCAATATTGGACCAAATAAAACCTCGAAATGAAAACACCACCCTATGTGAAACATATATGTCCTCCTGGGCATATATATACCCCTTGTCGAGTTAACGTGATTTAGAGAAGTAACAGCGGAACGCGCTTCGGGACGCGCTTCTAATGGCATCTGCTATACTGTGATGTCCGTCCAATAACTTGGCCCTATTTCACATTTAGTTTTACAATAAAAACACATTTATGCAATGACTTGACATAATGTAGGGTATATTTATGTGCATCATCCTTCCTGCAGCAGGCGAGAGAAAATGATATCTTTCTGGACAAACTTTCACCAATCTAATAGGCTATATTTTTCTAGCTGATGCATAGAACATTATTTTCACTTTGATCTTGCTATAGTGTAGCGTATTTACATGCTTGCAGTATTGAAACTGCAGTTAGATTGGTTTGAGAAGCATAATAATATGGAATAATAGCCTATAATGCAGACAGACAGGCTGGATGAAGGGAGGGGGGGGGGGGGGGGCAGAGCGTTTGGCTTTCGTCTGGTTTTGCGGGATCACTGGAATTGGAGCTAAAAAGGCAAGCGTGCGATTCGTTTATTGCACTTATCCAATAAGCATGACGGTGCATAATTTTACGCCTAAAAGGCGTGGTTGTAATGCTTTGGGCTGCATCTAGCGCCAGCACGACGATATCAAGTGCGCCTTTCCACGCCCACTGCTTTGATCTGCGCCTGCCGCTCGGCCTAGAAACTGCGCCGATGCAACGATAGGGGCCACAGTGTTTTCACACTCCACTCAGCAGCAACATGAGCACACAGTGGGCTCTATTCTCCCACAGGCCATCGGCGCTATTACGGGCCTTAACCGCAAAAAAACGTGCCTTGCGCCTGTTTCGGCAAGATAGCAATAGGCTTTAGGCTGCCAAATACGCTTTAGGCCGAATGGGCGTGGCGCAGTCCCAAAGTGGGCGTGTCGGCGCTAAATACCAGCCTAGTCATATCTTGGGAGCTGGCCTACATTTAGCGCTTTGCGCTTTTCAAAAGCAGGCCTATTCTTTGCCTTCACTGCTTCTTCTCTGTCACCCTTCTCTCTCTCTCTCTCTCTGAGTTCCCAGCATGCATTGTGTTTCTTCATTTCGCTACTAAATAGCCACCAAATGAGCCAAAATAGATATAAAAGGTAGTTCTAAATTAATGTGTAATGGTAACACAGCCTGCCATTGTCAACATTTCAATATTGGACCAAATAAAACCTCGAAATGAAAACACCACCCTATGTGAAACATATATGTCCTCCTGGGCATATATATACCCCTTGTCGAGTTAACGTGATTTAGAGAAGTAACAGCGGAACGCGCTTCGGAACGCGCTTCTAATGGCATCTGCTATACTGTGATGTCCGTTATATCGGTATCACTCAAGGTGGCAAAATCTAGTCACATTTTTTGAAAAGGTACATGTCCATAGATGATATTTTGGTATGATAACCTTTGCTAAGTGGTAGCTTTGTCACAGTTATCAGCACATGAAGTTAACCACCCCCTACAATAAATTGGTATTTAGGCGCTGGTGCATATCCTACTTTAGGCTCATTTTCAGGACCTTTACTCATGTTTTATGAAGGCATGTTTGGTCTAATTTTAAAGGGTAGACTCATAGGTTCATTTAAGCACAGTTGTGAGTTTGTCTAATAAACATATAGGTCACATGGGCTCTTCAAAGTGTCAACAACATTCGTTTTTCCACCATTTCCGCCTAAACTATAGTCTTTATTTGAGCATTGTGACATGTAGGAACATCACTGACACAAATAACAAAACCTGAAATACTCACAGGACTGTAACAACTTAGGAAATGTATAATCTTCCCATATTATCCCACCATGAAGGCTGATTGTGGGCCTTAAAGTAGAATATGAACCCGGGCCAGAATTTTCACTAATTGGTAGCACCCAAGTTGACAAATTCTAGTTTTGTAGATGATATTTCAACTTGATAAATCTTCCCAAGTGGTATATTAGTCACAGTTAACCCACAATGACACCAAACGTTGATCCAAAGAAAGAGACAATCGTGTCACTTTATTTGAACAGAACATGTGATAGAAAAGAATCAAGAATTCTAACTTTCAATCATTTATTTAACCAATGATCTTTATCATCACCACTATCACAAATATAATATTAAACAGTATTCATAATCTGTTTTATTCATTATCATCATTATCATCATAGTCATCCAGGGCCACGGCAACTTCTACATCCAGGGGGAGCATTCGCTCTTTAGCTCTTCAACAACATTACAATCTTTCTTGTTGAGACAATAGCATGTCTCTCCACAGGTTGCAAATAGCTGCTTGTCATGAAGCTTTACCCAGTTGTGTGGCAGCTTTCACTGGTCCACGATGAATGTTATCAAGGCAGTTTTGCTGTCTGGATTACTTAACATTTTTCTCCACTGCACGACATTGTGTCCTGGGGCAATGTTCTTCCATTGAGTGCTACTACTTGCTGAACCACAATTGCATCTCTCGGCATTCTTGATTGATGTTTTCCAGTACACACCAAACACCACATCTATTCAGTTACTGAGTACCGTAACTGAAAGAGAGAGAAAGAGTAACTGTTACTCTTTCTCCTTCATGCAAAGCTAGGTTCAACACAGAACCAGAAATCTCAGGGGGCATGGTGGCTCAGTGGTAGCGCTGTCGCCTCACAGCTAGAAGGTCCTGGGTTCGATTCTCACCTGGGACGCTGTGAGCGCTGAAGGAATGCGTGCATGTCCTCGAGTGCCCACAAAAAGGCCTTTCTGTGTGGAGTTTGCATGTTCTCCCCATGCCCCCTGGGGGTTTCCTTCATATAGGAACCCCTCACCAAAACATGCAATATCCTGGTTGCTAATGTGGTGCCTCCTCTGGTCGTTACGAGCGCCTGTTCGGAGGGAGGGGAACTGGTTGGAATAGCGTGCTATGTCCTACCGGTGAAGCTTCCCCTGTCAGGTGAAAAGAAGCGGCTGGCTAACTGCCCATGTCTCGGAGGAAGCATGGAGCCAGTTTCGGCTCTGCCCAGATCGGCAGAGGGTGGAGCAGCAACCAGGATAAATAAATTAAATTAGCACTAATGGGGGATAAAAATGGGATTAAAAAAATCGGGGGGAAAAAAGAGAAAAAAAAGAACAAGAAATCTCTCCAAAAGTCTTGCCATCATCTTTCAGCATGAGTGGTCTCCAATATCTTCAACTGCTAATGTTGATTTCTCTAGCAAGTGCAGCGGCTTTGTTGGTTTTCCGCAATGAGACGTGGATTGAAAGTGACCAAGGCAGTGGACCATGAGCCCCATGACATCTTCAATGTGCAGATCTTTACTTTGCGAGGCAATGATCATATGCCTAAAAATATTTCTATCTGCTTTCAAGACCAGCTCCTTGTTTTGTGTTTGGTTTCCTCTATCTCTTTTTGTGATGACTGAGAATCTCAGATTTTTTTTGGTTGGCAACTTGTTTGCTGGTTACTCTTTCTCTATATGATTGTTCAATGTGTTATTATTACTACTGTAATTGCTACTGTTGTGTCAGCTAGAATTAGCTAGACATATTTTATGTGAAGTCCTCTGAGACATGCTTGTGAATTAGGGCTATACAAATAAACTTGACTTGACTGACTTGACTTGGTGACACAGCAATTCCTGTGGAAAGACTGATGATATTAGACTGATCTGGACCTAGAGGGTTTACCCAGCTTTTCTCCATAAGCTCTACAAAGGCATTCACATCTGCCCTATCCTTCTCTATTCTGGGCTTCTGTAGATCGTGATGACTGAAACAGTCTGTGGACTTGTTGCCTCTCATGTTCCTGAGCTGCCTCAGATACTGACTTCTGTCTGAAGTGACTGCACCAGTTTTCAGGCTGAAACCCTTGGTTCCTCCAGCAGTCTGATTGTCCTTGTTTATGGTCTCCTCAATTGTCTGGTCTACCATAATCTTTCCAATATGGAATAATTTGTCTGCAGGACGTATGCACCGTCATCCAGTGTATGTGATGCCAACAATCTTTGCTACCTGCTGTTCTGCACCAAATGTCTTCGAGTGCCCACCGCCCGGGTGGGGTCGTCAAAAGGGCCTTTCTGTGTGGAGTTTGCATGTTCTCCCCGTGCCCCCTGGGGGTTTCCTTCATATACGAACCCCTCACCAAAACATGCAATATCATGGTCACTGAAGTGGTGCCTCCTCTGGTCGTTCGGGGCCTGTTCGGAGGGAGGGGAACTCATTGGAATAGCGTGATCCTCCCACGTGCTATGTCCTACCGGTGAAGCTTCCCCTGTCAGGTGAAAATAATTGGCTGTCTACACTACACTGCCCATGTCTCGGAGGAAGCATGGAGCCAGTTTCAGCTCTCCCCAGATTGGCAGAGGGTGGAGCAGCAACCAAGATAAATAAATTAAAAATTAGCACTAATAGGGGATAAAAAAAATAGAAAAAAGAAGAAAAAAAATTGACTGTTTAATATTATATTTGTGATAGTGGTGTTCTGTTCAAATAAAGTGACAAGATTGTCTCTTTCTTTGGATCAACGTTTGGTGTAATTGAGGGTTAACTGTGACTAAGATACCACGGTTACATGCTGCCACTCCGACGTGCTGCCACTCCGACGTTCTGCCACTCCGACGTTCTGCCACTCCGAAATATCGGCACTCAGAAAGGGGGTCTATATTCCCCGTTTTTCACTAACCTCTCCCAGCCCCCACGCCAAACCTAACCTCCCCCCATGCCTAAACCTAACCTCCCCCAGACCCTAACCCAAAACCTAACCTCTCCCACCCCCACGCCTAAACCTAAGGTCGGCATTGCGGCTTCTAAGGTGAACGACCGCCAGTCCGAATAATGGAAGTTAACGTTCGGAGTGGCAGCATGTCGGAAAGGCAGAGGAACCCCAGATACCACTTGGGAAGGTTTATCAAGTTGAAATATCTAAAGGTACAGACCTTTTCAAAATACAAAACTAGAATTTGCCAACTTGGGTGGTACCAATTAGTGAAGATTCTGGCCCGGGTTCATATTCTACTTTAAGGCCCACAATCAGCCTTCATTGTGGGATAATATGGGAAGATTATACATTTCCTAAGTTGTTAGTCCTGTGAGTATTTCAGGTTTTGTTATTTGTGTCAGTGATGTTCCTACATATCATAATGCTCAAATAAAGACTATAGTTTAGGCAGAAATGGTGGAAAAATGAATGTTGTTGACAATTTTAAGAGCCCATGTGACCTCTATGTTTATTAGACAAACTCACAACTGTGCTTAAAAGAACCTATGAGTCTACCCTTTAAAATTAGACCAAACATACCTTCATAAAACATGAGTAAAGGTCCTGAAAATGAGCCTAAAGTAGGATATGCACCAGCGCCTAGATACCAATTTATTGTAGGGGGTGGTTAACTTCATGTGCTGATAACTGTGACAAAGCTACCACTTAGCAAAGGTTATCATACCAAAATATCATCTATGGACATGTACCTTTTCAAAAAATTTGACTAGATTTTGCCACCTTGAGTGATACCGATAAGTGAAATTTTGGGCTTTGGCCCATGGACTATATTTCACATTTAGTTTTACAATAAAAACACATTTATGCAATGACTTGACATAATGTAGGGTATATTTATGTGCATCATCCTTCCTGCAGCAGGCGAGAGAAAATGATATCTTTCTGGACAAACTTTCACCAATCTAATAGGCTATATTTTTCTAGCTGATGCATAGAACATTATTTTCACTTTGATCTTGCTATAGTGTAGCATATTTACATGCTTGCAGTATTGAAACTGCAGTTAGATTGGTTTGAGAAGCATAATAATATGGAATAATAGCCTATAATGCAGACAGACAGGCTGGATGAAGGGAGGGGGGGGGGGGGGGCAGAGCGTTTGGCTTTCGTCTGGTTTTGCGGGATCACTGGAATTGGAGCTAAAAAGGCAAGCGTGCGATTCGTTTATTGCACTTATCCAATGAGCATGACGGTGCATAATTTTACGCCTAAAAGGCGTGGTTGTAATGCTTTGGGCTGCATCTAGCGCCAGCATGACGATATCAAGTGCGCCTTTCCACGCCCACTGCTTTGATCTGCGCCTGCCGCTCGGCCTAGAAACTGCGCCGATGCAACGATAGGGGCCAGTGTTTTCACACTCCACTCAGCAGCAACATGAGCACACAGTGTGAACAAACCATGCAAAACACACTCCATTATGTCATGCATCTCTCCCTTCTCATGATTTATTGATCATTTTCAAACTAAAGCCTTTAACTCTGCTTTCATGGAGATGGCACACTGATGTGAGACTAATATATAATATATAATTTGCCTAATTATATAATCATGTTGATATGAGAAAGCAGAGTTAAAGACTTGTTTGAACCATATTATGTTTAAGATGTTTTAAGAAAATAAGCAACACATACTGTAAACAGATACATATCTTATTTGCTGATAGGCTGATGGCAATCAGCAAGGCTCTTGAGTACCACCAGGTGGATCCACGCGGACCACCAGTGGTCCCCGGACCACAGTTTGGGAATCACTGCTGTAGCTGAATGACTTGGTTTGACCAAGTAAAACTATTTTTATAAGCTTTCTATGAAAAGTAGATGTAAAAATAAATGGTGGATGAAATCCCTTGGTTGGTATACTGAGCATGGAAGAGGGCGTGACTTTGGCATTCTATAAACGCTGCTCACTGAGTTGTGGGAAAGCTGCCACGTCACACCCAGAGGACAATCATCTGAACCATACATGGAGATGGCACACTGATGTGAGAACATTAGGAAGTGGAATGGTAGGGTACACAATAATAGGCTAATATAATCATGTTGATATGAGAAAGCAGAGTTAAAGACTGGTTTGAAACATATTATGTTTAGGATGATTGGGGCATTGAGTCCTCTGGGTGTGACGCTTAGTGATCAGCATTTATAGAATGCCAAAGTCACGCCCTCTTCCACGCTCACCATACGCCCCAAGGGATTTCATCTACCATTTATTTTCTATACTGTTCGTAGAAAGCTACAAATAGCTTTACTTGGTCAAACCAAGCGATTGAGCTATATTTAGAATCAGGAGAGACCATATAACATTTCAGTTGGATCAAAACAAAAAACTAAAATAGATTTTTACTTTAACGTTTGATTTATTTATTTTTGGTTCGTATTGCTGAACGCGGATGAGGACGTGATTTTGGCACTCTATTGACAGTTGTGTTTGACACTCCGCTGGGCAGCAACATGATCACAGTGTGAACTATATATTTAGAATCTGGAGAGACCATATAACATTCAGACCTATAACATTCAGACCAAAAAAATAAAATAAAAGGCAGATTTAAAAGATTTAAAAAATTAACATTTTCAATGTTTTTATTTTTGGTCTGAGTGAAATGTTATAGGGTCTCTCCTCATTCTAAATACATCGAAATCGTTTAGTTTGAACAAGTACAAATATTTTTATAAGCATTTTACGAAATGAGATGGAAAAATGAATGGATGAAATGAGGACGTGGAAGAGGGTGTGACTTTGGCACTCTAATGACAGTTCTGTTTGACGCTCTGCTCAGCAGAAACATGACCAACGTGTGAACAGAGAGAGAGCAAACAAAGCAAAGTACAGACTCTGTTTTATTTCATCTCACCCTTACTGTATAGTCCAGCTCTCTGGCAGCTTCACATGCTGCAGCAGCTCCACTACAGATTGAAAGTCTGTCCTGTAATGTGTTTGTGAATGTGATTGTGGTTTGTGATGTGCTCTGTGTTACAGTGGTACAGGCGGCTCCGGATGACTGGGGAGTGACTTACACTTCGACTAAGATCTGTGCCTTCAAAGGATCAACAGTGGAGATACGCTGCTCCTACAAATACCCAGCCTACATCTCCTACTACAGCAACCACCCTACCACAGTTCAAACAACATTCTGGTTTACTAAAATGGAAGGTGCTAAATTTGTGTATCTGACAACAGACTCAGCGTATCAAGGTCGTGTGAAGTATGGTGGTGATAAGAAGAACGCTATCCTGACAATCACAGACCTGAGAGAGACTGACTCAGCTGAGTACAAGTTCAGGTTCATAACGAACGGAGGAGAGAAATATACTGGTGCACCTGGAGTCACTCTGAATGTCACAGGTAACACATTGAACACATGATTTGTCTTGGAAATGCTGTTGTGATGTGTGTGTGTGTGTGTGTGTGTGTGTGTGTGTGTGTGTGTGTGTGTGTGTGTGTGTGTGTGTGTGTGTGTGTGTGTGTGTGTGTGCGATTCAAGATTGAAGATTTGAATCTTGAATCTAGTCGTGTGTGTGTGTGTGTGTGTGTGTGTGTGTGTGTGTGTGCGTGCGCGTGCGTGCGTGCGTGCGTGTGTGTGTGTGTGTGTGTGTGTGTGTGTGTGTGTGTGTGTGTGTGTGTGTGTGTGTGTGTGTGTTGTGCGTGTGTGATTGACAGTTTCCAGTGTCTCCAGTGACATTTCTGTTCCATGTTCACAGATGCAGATCTCCTGGTGAATGTGACCAGCCCAACAATCAAGCAGTTGTATACCTTTGCAGAGCTGAAGTGTCAGAGCAGCAGTTGTCGTACTTCCTACGTCTGGTACAAGAATGGAGAGGAAATAAAGAAAGACATGTCTTCTCCTTACACAGACTACTTTTATCCTGGAGACAACTATTCCTGTGCTTTAAAAGGACTTGAGGACTTCCGCTCTCCTCCAGTGTGTGAGTTTACTCCACAGTGTGTCACTAACATAACGCCACAGGGTGGACACCTTTACTGTACCTAATGTAGGCCTACTGTACCATGACTGCATGTATTTAATATGGGTGAGGCCAGTAGGAATCAAACCGCCACCCTGTCTGTGTTAGTGCCTTGCTCTACCCATTGAGCTAGAAAAGGAACTCTGCTGCTGTCAGAATACATACAACCTGCTCTGTGTTACTGCAGTAAAAGATGCAATTCTAACTGATGTTTAAAAACCCTTTCATCTTTCAGGTGTCTATCAGACTTTCAGAGTGACTTACACCAACACACACATCTGTGCCTTGAAGGGCTCATCAGTGAACATTTCTTGCACATACAACAATCTTGATAATCTTACATCTAAATTCTGGTTCAGACACACACATAGTCATCTGGGTGACCTTAGTGTGGACTCAGAGTTTGCAGGTCGTGTTCAGCAGATTGAAGCAGAGAGAGGACGCTCCACTCTGAGAATCACTGGCCTGAGAGAGAGCGATTCAGACCAGTATCTCTTCAAATACAAAACATGGAAGTCTCAATCGGGAAAGGATTTTCCTGGAACAACTCTGACTGTCACAGGTATGTTGAACACAAACTCATACATACAACAGCATGGTACATTTAAACTAACTAATGACAACTGGAGAAATATTGTAAAAACAGTTTAATGCAAAATTGTTGTACTCTCCCATTCAGAGATTAATTGGATGAGGCGTACTAAAACTCCACAGTATTAACAGCTAGCAATTGTAACTGCTGTGTGTGCGTGTGATTGGTAACCATGGAGCACAATCTCCTAATCATTTCCTAGAAAGCTACCCTGGAAAGAAATGATGTAGCGGTTATATAGGAAATGTAAGGAAGAGTCTGGTGAGCTGATTCCTAAAAGAATTTACTGGAAAGAACTGCAAAACAACAAACTATGTTCAATTGTCAGAAGAATTCTTAATTTGACTTAATTTCTAATTTTCTACATAATCTCATGGTTATGTCTTGGAAACAACAGAAGAAATTGGAGGAGCTTAGCAACTACCATTGAACTCCTATAGCTTCCATAGTAAATTAGAACATCACTTCATGGTTCTTTCCAGCAAAATTCGCAAGAAATTAACAGTTCCTCTCTAAGAAATTATTAGAAAATTGTGGACCAGGAAAATAAAGTCTTACCGTGTTATTGAGTATCTAGTCTCCAATGACATTTCTGTTCCTTGTTCACATAGCCTATCCAGATCTCCAGGTGCAGGTGACCAAACCACCAGTCCAGGATTCCAGAGTGACAGAGCTGAGGTGTCAGAGCAGCAGCTGTCGTCTAGCTGGTCCTCTTTCCTACGCCTGGTACAAGAATGGAGAGAGAATTAAGGAAGAAACTTCTTCTTCTTATACAGGCAGCGTTGGTCCTGAAGACAGCTATTCCTGTGCTGCAAAAGGATATGAGAATTTCCGCTCTCCTTCAGTGTGTGAGTTTACTCCGCAATGTGTTGCTGACATAACGCCACCTGGTGGACACCTGACTACCTAATGTAGTGTACCATGACTGCATGTTTTTAGGTTAGAATAGCTGTAATGTCTTCCTAAAATCTGCTTTTTGTTCGTGTTTTCGCTGATGTTTGTCCTATATCATTCTGTTCTATGGTTGATTGATGATCAGTTATGTTATTAGGCTCATTTTCTGTAAAGTCCTTTGACTCATGCGTGTGATAAAGGTCCATCATGGGAACCCCCCCCCCCCTCCTCCTTTTGGTTTGTCATGTCTGTAAATTATCTAACCTTCAGGATCCTTCCATCTCACAGCTATGAACTATCAACCATAAGTTAATGTATGTTAATATAATTTCTTCCAGATGCTCCAAAGATCCCCTTGTTGATCCCCCTTGCTGAAACAGTGGAGGGCAGTTCAGTAAATCTGAATTGTTAAAACACATCCTGATTTTATATTTAATCCATGTTCACCCATGTCCTCCAGATGGTCCCAAGAACACTTCAGTGTTGGTGAGTCCCTCTGGTGAAGCAGTGGAGGGAAGTTCAGTGACTCTGACCTGCAGCAGTGATGCCAACCCAGCAGCTACTTACACCTTGTACAAGAAGAATGGAGATCCAGAGCAGAAAGCTTTTACATCAGGAGCACAGCTTGACTTGGTTTCCATCCAGTCCTCTGACTCTGGAGAGTATCACTGTGAAGCTGAGAATGAGCTGGGGACAAAGAGGTCTGCCTCTGTCTCTGTCAATGTGACATGTGAGTGAAATACAACTACAGTAAAGCAACTAAACACTTTTGATCTGTCAACTCTGTCTTCTTTATTAACCAGGGAAAGGTTTAGCTGAGCATGTATATTTCAGCTCTGCATTGATTCACTGTCACATCTGGGAGTTGCCCAGATTTCCTCAGCTGCTCTGGAGATTCAAACCATCAGACTTCCAGTCACAAACTCATTCCACATTTTCTGATGTTGCCTCCAACACATTTACTACTAATTGTTTAATTACAGTATGTGTCATTGTTAAAAGACACCCTTACTTCATTAATCAGCTGATCAGTTGTCCCTCTATTTTTCCATTATCACTTAGATTTTCACATTTACAAAGAATAGTATTCCATATAAAAACACAGATTACCGATTATCAATCTGTAATGGACGTAAACATCCTAAATCTCCATATTTTCATCTGATCTCTTCCCAGCCGCGAGGAAATCAACAGCCATCGCAGTAACTACGACTCTTCTCCTGGTTATCATTCTCCTCATAGGCCTATTTGTCTTCCTCTGGATTAGGTGAGCAATTCTTGTTTCAATGTGGTTATGTCAGGCTGCTTTTGTATATAAGAATTTGTTCTTACTTGCTCGCCTGGGTAAATAAAGGTTTAATAAAAAATAATAATGTTCACTTGGGCATTTAAACTTCAGTAATTTGTTTAGTTGATCATTCATTCTCCTAACCAGAAGGAAGAGGGCCTCCCAACAACCATCTGGACCTGGAGGAAGACCAGACAACATGCTGCAGGTGAGAAGAGGAACTAGTTGTTACGGTGCGGGCGACTACTCCTGTGAAATATAATATGAAGCTCTGTCTAGGGGTGCCTAATACTAGCCCCAATGCACCTAACATGAGATGGGAACAATAATACGAGGATAGAAGAGAGGATATGAGGTTAGCCTACCTGCGGCTAGCTTGACTTGTTCCAGCCCAGGCCATGCTTTGGCTTCTCTGGGACAGCTCCCGCGGGTGGGGTCGATAGTGTCCAGTGTTGATGCACTATCCCGTTTAGGTGAAACGCTAGACGAACATATATACGAAGACTCATCGTAATATTATACAAAATCAATCAATTTAAAAAAATCTAATCATCAACACGCTATGGCCCGCCTCTCAACCCTCTTTCATCTCAGGCAATATCTGTTTTCAGTCTGATACGTGACCGACTCTCATGACACTTGGGTTCATGTGGTCTCTAAAGGGGCATTAATTAGTCCAAAAACTTTATGGACCTCCGTCAGCGACCTGTGGGAATTGCAATGATATCAACTGATTTCTTCCCAGGCCCTCCCATCCTCTTGCAGCGTATTTTTGCTAAAATACATCACATTTCTGTGCTATTTATTTGAAGATAGCTTAGAAATCTGATCTTATATTCAAGTAAAAACAATGGCCATTTGGTGTAATTTGCTAATTCCTGCCAGAAAAAAAGTGGTCTGATTGTAGAAAAGAACCCACTTGAAATTTAAAAAAAAAAAAATCACCACACTATAGTTACTTTTTGTTTTGTTACTGTCCTACCCCTAGTAAATTATATTTTTATAAGTAAGAAAGAAAAGTCAAAGAAAGCACAATTGCAATATTTATACTGTTGAATATTGGTCCAAGCTGACTCTTTCTTAGCACCATCTGCTATTGTTGCACAGTTGAAGATGTAAGTAGGTATGAGGGAGCAGACTGAAATTCCATGGCTGAGGGTTTTTTGATCCTACTGTAAAGGGTCAGAAAGTGACTTTTTCTAAAATGTCATGTAACCTTGTCTGTGTGATGTCTACCCATCAGCCAAACCCGGGTCGTGTGTCTGACACGTCAGCTGCAGCCCGGACGCAACCGACTGCAGTCCAGCAGCACTACCCCACCGTCCACTTCTCTCAGACACGGACACAACCGACAGACCAGCAGCACTACCCCACCGTCCACTTCTCTCAGACACGGACAGATACTGTCTACTCCCACGTCAGGCCTCAGAGAAGAGAGGAGGAGAATGACCATTATGCCGCTGTCAAGTTCAAAACACCCCAAACTGATCCTGGGTGAGCCGGCATTCACATTACAGCTGAATGAAGCACCAAAACTGTCCTTGCTATGAGATTTACAATGTGTGAGTTTTAAAGGTGCTATAGGCGATTAGGAACGATTGAGTCAACACGGTTCTCATTCCCAAGTAGTCAAATACTGACGCTTTGGGTTGGTGGTCCGATCCGGAACCCCCGACCCGAGCGAGTGGCAGACCCATGTTACTGAGCAAACATTCTATATCAGTGATTGCTGTCAGAATATAGAGCTATTTAACACTTTTTTTTTTAAATAGCTTACATCCGCATTAAACAATGTGCAATATCTGTATTATAACTAGGGGTGCTCCGATCACCGATCGCCTATGAGAAATATCTGCCCCGACCGATCACCGATTACCGATTACTGATTTTTTTAAGCAGCTATAGCAGTCTATTATAGAACAGTTTCCATTTTATATATAGGCCTACATTTCATCCATCAAATTGAAAGCGCAGCATTTTTTTTTTTACATCAATATTTTATATGAGTCATTTTTACAGAGATCCCACAATATTGCCGTTACGAAGGCCTGCAAATGAGTCAGCATTGCCGTTTTACACAGAAAACGTTTTTACACAGCACGAGGGGGCATTCCGGCATGACTTCTATCGTTGCCATGGAGATGTGAAGTAGCCTACCTGCTTTTCATTTCATCAATCAAAGTCCTGGTTAAAACATATTTTCTTTTTCCTACCTGTATATTTACTGTACATGATGATTGTAAACAAACACCATGTGCTTGCGTTGGGCTTGTAAGTAGCAGACGCCTCAGACTAACTGTTGCCAGATTGTTTCCATAGACCTGCATTTTGCTTGGGCGGTTTTGTGTGCATTTTGATGATTTTTGAACAGTATTTGCGCTGGGAACCAGTTGCTGTATCTGGCAACCTGACCCTCCAAAGCCTTATGGTCTTGATAACATTAGTTCAGAGTTCAATGCAACTAGCTAACATTGCCGGGAACCGAATGTTTACATAATTTTGTGTCGCACTCTGATGTTATTACCAGGATAAGACGAGTAAAGACGAGCAAAACAAACTCACGTCTTTTGCGTCATCAATCGGTTTTGCAAATCAGCGCAAATAAAGCAATATCTGCAATCCCCCGATCGCATATTTGAGGTCGCGTGCCGATCAATCGAAGCATCTCTAATTATAACCATTTTATTACTGTTGTATTGCAATGTTCTGTTTGTTTGAACACGTTTCTTCTTATCTTCAGAATGCACTAATTTATGTTTCCCCCCCCTCTCAGACCCAGAAGAAAGAAAGCTGTTGCGGATCCATCTGAGCTGTACAGCAAAGTCCGCAAACCCAAGACAACCCCCAGATTCTGAACACAACACGACTTTATGGTCGACTTTATGGTCTATTATTAAGACATGGGGCCCTATCGTCGTACAGGCGCTATCGCTTACGCACCGGTTTGCGCACCCCTTATGCTATCTTCCCTGCGTCTTATGCTATCGTTCGCCTCCCGCAAGTGTCATTTTGCACTTTGGCCACGATACCAGCCAGTTTTGCGCCGGGATCTGAGCGCAGACACAGGTGTTGGCGTGTCCCATGCCAAACCAGGCGTGTCCCCGCAAAAATGCTTGCCTTCTGCTATTCTCAGCATGCCACAAATTCTTTGCATGTACGCAATTTCAAGAGCACGTAATAGCAGCTCTTAAGCAGGCGCAAACTCGCTGCGCCTGCAGTGCGTCAGTGTTCTGCAGCGCGTCAGTATTCTCCGGCTGCGCATCGCAGTGCACAGGGAAATCCTTCATTACGCACGGACACAGAGATCCATCACGTGTCAGATGCACGGCGGCTCTTCTTCAGAATGCCGCGATGATTTTCAAACAGCCTGACATTGTAGAAATAAATTGATTTAAAAATTATCTTGGGACATATAACACCATGGGGCTATCCACTGCGTAATTGCGCGGCAGCCCTTTGAAGTGTTTCAAATGGAATATTGTTCCATCAGCACCAATTTTCATTATCACCTTTTTTTAATAGTTTCTATTGGTTTATCTACATTGAATCCGAACTTGTTCATCCTCCAATTCATTAGAGTATTATCAGTATCTTTTTTTTCTGCCAGAGGGGGGGGGGGAGAGAGAGAGAGCGCGAGCGGTGATGCTCACCGCGGAGCCAGAGATGGGCCAAAATACATCAAAAAGTATTTTGATACAAATTACAAATACTTGCTCAAAAAATTTATCACAATACAAATACAAAATACTGGTCTGAAAAATGTATTTGAAATACAAATACGTATTTTGTATTTTGAAAATACATGAAAATACATTTTATAAAAACTGATAAAGAACTGCAACAATTAGTCAATCGATTCATTGCCAAATATTACATTAATTTCCTATTTTGATTATCTATTAATCATTTTGAGCCATTACTTTAAGGAAAAATGCCATAATTCTCTGATTCCAGCTTCTCAATTGTGAAATCGTCTGGTTTCTTTAGATGGTAAATCATCTCTTTAGTCCTCTGTGGCAGTATTCTTCTTTGTGTACCCTCTAACTGTGTTAGAGTCTAACACACTACAGTTCTTCCATTTCAGTTGTTTTTCAGCAGAACTTATTTTCTCCTTCACTTCAGTTGTTAATTGCTTTCTGTGAGGGCTCTTGAGTTACAGGTAGCATGTTACAGTAACCTCACGTTTTGGAGCTTTGACCATGTTTAGCCATAGATATGAGATCTGTTATGAATGTTATGTTATGATAGTAGGTCCCCTATAAACAACTTCACATCCACCATGTCAGTAAATTGTCACATATAGCCTAGTCTTTATTTAACACGCTGCACGCATAGAAATACAGCAACATTATTTGATCCACCACAAAAGGTTACTTTTCAGGAACATGTAACCATGGTGCCGCAGTATGGCATTCATGGTGAGGGGAACTTAATCCTGTGGCTAATGTATGGAAACAGCGGTTGTCAGCTTTGTAACAGTATATTTATGTATCCATTTTGTAGAGCTGAGTTGGGCACGGAGGTGTTTTTTCAATATTAGTTGTGTCTCTCTAATATGATGGCTTGCATGCAGTAAACAGTTTGACTTGCAGATAGGGCAGTGTCTGTCTTAGCATGCAATAGGCTTATCTAACCATCACATTTAGTACTTTATCTCTGGGGGAATTTCCACAAACACGAGGCTTCAGTACTAGTCAGACTTCCTGTCCTGTTTGAGTTAGACTTCCTGTCTATTTCAACAGAGGATAAATGGTTACAGACCAGTCGCTCAAACACCTTCATGACAGTTAAATCAACAGGCTTGTAATCATTCAGGCATCAGGCTGTAGCATTAGACTTCTACTCTATCAGCCTGCTGTAATGTGGCACTCTGTCGGGTTCATCACAGCTTTAATCAGAGGGTCAGGGGGACTCATGGTTCTGCACCCCGCTAAAGCACAGAACCAAACATCCTTTTGTTATTGTTGTTGTTTTGCTTTGTTTTGTTGAATTAGCGTTAGCTGTGTCTCTCTAATATGAGACACTGGTTTGCATGCAGTAAACACTTTCATTTGCAGATAGGGCAGTGTTTGCCTTAGCATGCAATATCTAATCGTCACATTTAGTACTTTATCTCTGGGGGAATTTCCACCAACATGAGGCTTCAGGTTACCACCCTACTCTGCCTCTGATTTGTGGTTGAGATTGTTCTGAGGGTAAGCCAATCAGAGGCGGAGTAGAAGTGACATCTCACATTGCGTTTTTTTTATTCCACATTTTAAACCTTGTGTCAATGTTTAAAATGTGTCCATTTGAGAATAAAATGAAATAAAATGTATTTTATGTATTGAAAATACATAAAATACAAGATCTGAAAGTATTTTGATACAAATTACATCTTATTTTTCTAGGTCCAGCCAAATACAAATTACAAAATACACAAATGTATTTTAAATACACGTATTTTAAATACATGTATTTAAAATACTGCCCATCTCTGCGCGGAGCAAATGATCCTGTATGTGACCCAAGTGTTGGGTTCTCCACACCCGCGAAGGGTAAAAGGGGAGTGAGAGAGGAAATCTGATTGGTCTGATTTGTGTAATGCCCTGACTCTGGGGTCAGATCAATCCCTGTGGCCAGCATAATTACTAGTTACGCTAAATTACCGCCTTTACGACGATAGGGCCCATGGTGTCATTCAATCTTTATGTAAGCAGGGAACCACAATGAGATTAACATTCTGTTTCTCAGAAGATACCTGCTGCCCCAAGACAGCAGCATCATGACAACCATCAAAGTTAAACATATACAACAATGTAGATCATGTAAAGCTCTTGTGTGGAACCACTTAGCTTCATGTTTGTTTGTTTTTTGCTCCTCAACACAGGTCAGCTCTATTCACCTTATGTAGCCCCGCCCACTTGACCCAGTTGTATTATGACTTCCTGTTCAAAACACCGTCTGTTTTACCTGGTCACTACTGTACTGTCACAGGAAGTGTAAACACAACAGGAAGTAACTGGCTGACCCCTGTGTTGGAACAGAAGGTGAATAGGCTAATGTACTGTATGGACCCGTTTCCAAAACCTAACTTCACTTGAAGCAAAGGAATACAAATCTGCAGAGTCATGTATTTAGTGCATTAGATTGTAAATACACGTGACGTCACTGTAGCTCAAGTATATTGTTATATTAATTATTATTATTATTATAAATATGGTGACTTGTTTTTGTGAGATATATTTCATAGCTTATTTTATTAAGCAGTAATACAGCCTCAAGAAAAAATGATATCTATTTCACTTATGTAGACAGTTTACCTTAGAGATGCAATAAGCATAATGTATTTGTTTATCTATAAGGCCCTTATTTGGAAGCTAGCATATATCCTTATATAACCTTATATCACATCTATTGGTCCTCTGGACCACATCAGACAATCTGCTCTGCCAATCATTAGATTGGTTTTCAAAAGTCCCTATACTGAGCTCAGAATATCTGCCTTTTGTTTTTATGCTCTGACAACATGGAAATCTTTACAGAGCACCCAAAAAATGTATACTTTAGTATGCCTTAGACATTTTGAATCTATGATCATTAACCACTTAACATCTGTTTGCACTTGTTTTACATGAATTGTTTTATATCTTGTATCTTTTATATACTTGTTTTAATTGGCTTGTTTTTATATCTTGTATTAACTGCACTTATATACTTGTTTTAATTGGCTTGTTTTTATATCTTGTATTAACTGCAGTTATATACTTGTTTTAATTGGCTTGTTTTTATATCTTGTATTAACTTCACTTATATACTTGTTTTAATTGGCTTGGTTTTATATCTTGTATTAACTTCACTTATATACTTGTTTTAACTGGCTTGTTTTTATATCTTGTATTAACTTCACTTATATACTTGTTTTAATTGGCTTGTTTTTATATCTTGTATTAACTTCACTTATATACTTGTTTTAATTGGCTTGTTTTTATATCTTGTAGCTTGTATTAACTGCACTTATATACTTGTTTTAATTGGCTTGTTTTTATATCTTGTATTAACTTCACTTATATACTTGTTTTAATTGGCTTGTTTTTATATCTTGTATTAACTTCACTTATATACTTGTTTTAATTGGCTTGTTTTTATAACTTGTATTAACTTCACTTATATACTTGTTTTAATTGGCTTGTTTTTATATCTTGTATTAACTTCACTTATATACTTGTTTTAATTGGCTTGTTTTTATATCTTGTATTAACTTCACTTATATACTTGTTTTAAGTGTCATGTTTTTATATCTTGTATCTTGTATTAACTGCACTTATATACTTGTTTTTATATCTTGTATCTTGTATTAACTGCACTTATATACTTGTTTTAATTGGCTTGTTTTTATATCTTGTATCTTTTATTAACTGCACTTATATACTTGTTTTAATTGGCTTGTTTTTTATTGATATTGTATTATTATTTTATAGGGCTGGTTGAAATCATTATTATGATCATCACAACATTTTTTCCAGTATCAATATATATATATATATATATATATATATACCGTATATATATATATATATCAGGATATGGCTCACATATGCAACTGAATGGTAATGTTAGGTGTGAGTCAAACAAAATATAAATATTCAAATAATATTCCTTAAAAAATGTTTCATACTTCATTTTGTGTAAAATGTTCTGATACTAAAGGTACCTTGTTCTTGTCAATTTCGACAATTTAGCAAAATTGTATCACTATATGTCAAAATCATCATGTCACAATATGATGCCACTGAAAGACGATAAATGATCACATTTAATTATCACCCAGCCCTATAATTTCATACATTTTATACTCGAGATCTTTGTAAATGAGGGCCACCCGTCAAGGATTTTCTTCAAATTTGAATAAAGGTAATAATTTCTCACTGACTCCTCTTTGTGACTAAAAAGGTTGACTGACACTGTTTGAGTGATAACACACAGCAGGTACAATAGTTTTCTTCAGTGTTTTCTTTAATCTCCTGATGAAATCCTTTCAAACCAATAGCAGCACTGTTTTTAGCATGGCAAAGACACTTATGTTTCTCTGCAGTATGTTGTATTTGTTTTATCTATCTTATCCTATATTCTTATCCTTATTTTGCTGCTACAATGACTCAGTTTCCCCACAACGATCATTAGAGTTTCATCTTATTTAATCTTAGACAGTATACATAACTATTCTATAAAAGCCATAATATTATTGACAACATTGTTAACTGTGATTATAGGTGCTCAAGTGTTGGTGGTACTCAGTTCCACCTCATACCAATTGCATCAGTTCTCTTTTTCACAAAGACACAACAAAAAAATTTAAGCTGTCAAGATTTCAAATGTCCTTGACTGAATTCAAACTGATGTGTTCAGCCTCTACAGCCTGCAGGCGTTAACAGACAGTTCAAACTGATGTGTTCAGCCTCTACAGCCTGCAGGCGTTAACAGACAGTTCAATGGCAGTTTCCTCCAGCGCCGTGCATTTAGCCTGGAGGCTGGAGTTGCTGGAGCACTCTGCAGATGAAGGCCAGCGCTCCACCCAGGTGTTCTTACCCAACATGTAGATGAAGCTGACGGACAGGAAGAGAGAAAGGAAGACATTCATTTCCAAGGTCCTTGATTCAACAGATTTGAGTTTAAAAGATCAAAGAGGGCTGAAAATGTAATAACATAATAACTTGTGTTTGTGTTTACTGAGTCATATAGGAGCTCTACTTAGTTGACTTGCTCCTCTGTATTTTGAAAATGTGTCTTTATCATAGGGCTGGGCGATATGGACAAAATCAAATATCACAATGCTTTTGACCAAAATACATGATATTGCGACAATATAGGTTCAGAAAATTACATCAGTTTACTGTAATGCAGTCTTTAAAACCAGGAAAAGACAACACTTATGGCATATCACAATATGATATTCGAAACCAAGATGATATCTACTCTCATGATATCAATATAATATTGATGTATTGCCCAGACCAACTTTATCATTTTCAGGTTCAGGTTCAGGTTAAACTTCAGTTGTCAGTTACAAGTCGCTGCATGTCACTCAAGGGCACAGGAAGGAACGGGGTGTGAGTGGATGTTAAAACAGGATGTGGGGGCAGGACATAATGCAGGGATCATTCAAAACTGTAAACCAATATCTAATATCTGGATTGAAATTTGCTGATCCCTGACACTTCTCCTCCTTACCTGTTGGTGTCGCTGTCTACGGTCCACTGGTCCTCTTTGGGGCCGATGACAAGGTACTGGGAGCCCTGTTGCAGGTTGAGGCCGTCTCTGCAGCCTCCATGAGACATAAAGAGCCTCTTCTGACCCGCCTCCACCCCAGCCTCCACCCCTGGGTGGAGGGAAGGAGAGAGTTGGAAATATTTACAACATAACTCTGTATAACTAAACACTCAAATCAATAAGGTGTGAATTATTTACAACATAACTCTGTATAACTAAATAAACACTCAAATCAACAAGGTGTGAATTAGGATGCAGGGTGATCGTTTTGAGGACAGTGCATTTGGCTCATATTGGCCTTATTAAATATCAGATATTTACAGTCATGCTTGTCCACTGCTGATAAAATGGAGGTGTCATTTTCCAACAATCTGCAAAAATGTGCAGTGAAATCTGGTTTTCTTTGTTCTTTCTTTATTAAATTGGTCAGTGTTTGTTTTTCCCACAGCGCAGCCAAGAGCATCACAAGGCTAATTCAGGTCAGTCAGTCAGTCAGTCAGTCAGTCAGTCAGTCAGTCAGTCAGTCAGTCAGTCAGTCAGTCAGTCAGGGATGCTTAGTGAGATGCTTCATCAGATGCTGTCTTTGACTGTGAGAGTGTTTTCCATACATAGGCTTCTTTCCAACTGCCATCAGCCTCATCAACAAGGCTCAAAAGCCAACTGACATTAACCTAACCCGACACCCCCATCATACGTCACTATATATTGGACTCCACCTTCTTTTTATTGTCTTTCCCATGCTCTTTGGCACCCTCGTTTGGCCCTAAGGCTACGTTCACACAGGGCACCCAAGCCTTGCCTACAAGGCTTTACCCACGCTTTTAAATAGGCATCCTTTTTAGTCAATGAGGCTGTGTACACAGGGCGCCTCAGCGTGAACCTTGCGTGTACCCACGCCTCGCCTGAGCTGCGCCGATTTTATCGTTTAGGCGTGAGTTCTATTTTCAAGCCGACTAGGTGCGTGAAGGCAGACTTTTTCTGTCAAGCCATGAAGGAAAAACGCGACAATATCCGTGGGAAATGGCAAAGTCAACTGAATTTCAAAATAAAATGGTGTTACTACTACAATGTTGAGCAGAGAGAGAGAGAGAGAGATTGACGGGTGGCTATCACGTGGGGCTTTCTCCCCATCGGTAAACAACTCTTCAGGAGAGAGAATAGCGACTGAAGAAGCAAGATGGACAATGAAAAGTTAATCCACTTAGTACAACAGCATCCAGTTCTCTATGACAGCAGTCACCCAAGAAGGAGACCTGGTTATACATAATCCAGCATCAATAGGACATTAAATATCCAATTTATTTTACCTACCCATGATAATTCGGGACCACACGTGACCAAAAAAACACTCGGGAGAGAGGAGAGGCGCTTGTAACTCGGCTCAGGTTCAGCGTGGAATAGGCGTGCAGTGTGATCACAAAAGCGTGTGATAGGTTCACGCGCAGCTCAAGGTATGTAGGCGTAGGCGTGGGTTGAGGCAAGGCAAGGCGTAGGTGCCCTGTGTGAACGTAGCGTAGGGCAGTGATACTCAACTTGCGGCCCGGGGGCCAGATGCGGCCCGCGATAGGGTGCAGAGTGGCCCCCCGACCATTTTCTAACACACAATGAAAACTAATGCGAAATAAAGTTTGACTGAGCTCCAGCTAAATTGTCAAATACCGCCTTCTGCTCACCACCCAGGCACAGTTACTGTATGTACTTAACTAACTTAAGTTAACCTAACTAACTATCCTGAGTGCGCACAGTTGTCAGACTAAACTCCGGCTGACACGCCCCAAAACCTACAATCCGCTACAGAAAAATGTATATTATGTGTTTATTAACTGGCCCCTGGCCTCCTATCATTTTACAAAAGTGGCCCCGGGCAAAGCAATTTGAGTGTCCCTGCCCTAAGGCCTCATGTGCTGGGTTGAGTGCCACAACAGCTGGTATATATCCCAGACTGATTATGTGTTGATCAGACCCTGATGAAGACCTAGTCGATACACGTTGGTCTGATGAAGACCTAGTCGATACACGTTGGTCTGTTTGTTTGCCAGTGCTCGGAAATTCTATATTTTTTCACTTGAAGACAGAGTTCATTAATACAAATTAAATATAGTTTTATTCCATGGGAGTCTGCATCAAAACCTGGAGACTGATATCAAGAAAGAACTCCTGCACTCTGTTTAATACCAATAACTGCTCCACTAATGCACCTGTCAGATGAGCCGTCAGAGGCATATTGATGTAACCACTGTGCTGCATACTTATAAGGGCCCTATTCTCCCACAGGCCTTCGGCGCTAAAACGGGCCTTAAACGCAAAAAAAACGTGCCTTGCGCCTGTTTCGGGAAGATATCAATATGGCTTTACGCTGCCAAATGCGCTTTAGGCCGAATGGGCGTGGTGCAGTCCCAGAATGGGCCAGAGTGGGCGTGTCGGCCTTAAATCTCGGCGTACTGCTATCTTCCCACCTGCCGTAAATTTAGCGCTTTGCGCTTTTGAAAAGCAGGCCTATTCAGTGCGCCAGTTGCGCGGAGCGCTCCCCTCTGGCTCTCTCCCTCCCCTCTGGCTCTCTCCTCTGTCACCCTTCTCTGTGTCACTCTCTCCCTCTCTCCTCAGTCTGACAGGCACAATACGACTGTCTCTCTCTGACTCCCTCGCTCAGACAGACACAACACACGTCCTATAGGAAATAGCAGTTGTAAGTTCACTGCCTGTGAATGTCCCAGCATGCAATTGGGTACTCCATTTCGCTACTAAATAGTTTCAGTTTCAGTTTCAGTTTCAGTTTATTTAAAGAAAGGACAGTACACATTAATCAACATTACTGTAAATGCGCCAGTTTTAGCCAACTGGCTAATTCGCAACTGTAGTCCTTTTGGCAAGATGTTATAAAACCATACACCTAAAACAGAAGCATTATAAGTAAAACACAATATTTACAACACAATCCAAAATAATAATAAAAACAATAATACAATACACAATTAACTGATTACAAGTGGTCACATGTTTGATTTGTTAATAGCCAGGTCTTGAGTTTTTTTGTAAAGGTGTGGTAGGTAGCACAGTATCTTATATCAGTTGGTATGATGTTCCAAAACTGAGTGGCTCTGACTGAAAAACAGGATTGACTGAAGGAGCTGGACCTAAACGGCACAGTACAGTCCCCCCTCTGGGAAGATCTTGTGGACCTATTATGAGATGTTTTTTGTTTGACAAAAGTACTGAGAGGTGGAGGTGCCTTACCATTTAAAATTTTAAACAGTAGGCAGGCATCAGTGAATTTTGTCAGGTTTTCCCAGCTGAGGATTCTGTACTTGCTGAGGATGTAACAGTGGTGGTAAGTATACGGTTTTCGGTCCAGCACCTTGAGAGTCTGCTTGTACAGAGAAAGAATGGGTTTCATGGTTGTGTTTTTTGCATGGGTCCAGCTAGTCATACAGTACATGAGATGGGAGATGATCATTGCGTTCATATAGAGAATCGCAGCAGTAGATGTTAAACAATTCCTCATGTATCTGAAATTTGACAAGTTGTATCTGGCAGTCTGTATTACTCTTTTTACCTGCTTTTTGAAAGATAGTGTAGAGTCAAGGATAATGCCAAGATATTTAAAATGAGAGACTATTTGGATTGGCTCTCCAGCAACAAACACTCCAGGATTACCAGATGTTGAATTTGATTTTGTGAAGTACATACAAACTGTCTTCTGCACATTAAGACACAGTTGAGACTCTGTAAGCCAGTTGCTGACATTCACCATTGCAGCGTTTAGTTTAACAGCTGCCAGTTCTTTCGTTTTTGCATGAATATAGATAACGGTGTCATCAGCATACATTTGAACTTCACACTCTGTGCAAACAGATGGAAGATCATTTATAAATAAACTGAATAGAAGAGGCCCGAAGATGGATCCCTGGGGCACACCCATTTCATTGCTCAGAAAGGGTGATGTTTCACCTCTGACCCTAACACATTGAATTCTATCAGCAAGACAAGACTTAACCCACTTCAGTGCGCCAATGGAGAAATTATAGTTAGCAAGTTTGCAAAGGAGTATCTGATGACTAACAGTGTCGAATGCCTTCTTAAAATCTAAGAATATGGCACCGACAACACCTCCTTTGTCCATCTTTTGTTTAATATTCTCTAGGAAGAAGCAGTTGGCTGTGTCGGTGGAGTGGTTGGTCCGAAAGCCAAACTGCATTGGGTGCAGAGTGTACGGGCTACTATTAATATGGGAGATTAGCTGTTCAACAATGCATTTTTCAGCAACTTTGGAGATAACAGGCAAGATACTGATTGGCCTATAATTACTCACTATACTTGAGTCTCCTGATTTAAAGACTGGTACAACAATGGCTGACTTCCAGCCATTCGGATATTTATCTTCTTTAATAGAGGCATTCACTATTTTTGTTAATGGTTCAGTGAATGTATCTACATTCCTTTTTAGAAAAAGTGAGTCCAGACCAAATACATCTTTAGACTTAGAGCTTTTGAGGGATTTCAGAATTTTGCTAACTTGGGCTTCAGTGACCTCCATCAAAGAAAACACTGGCTGGGAATCATCTATCGGACGTGAAATTAGCGGTCCTGTTTGACTGGTGGGCACCGTCATCTTAACAGAGTTCACAAAATAGGAGTTGAAAAGAGTTGCAATTTGTACTGGTTCTTTAATCAACCAAATAGCAACCAAATGAGGCGAAATAGATATAAAAGGTCGATCTAAAATAATGTGTAATGGTAACACAGCCTGCAATTGTAGAACATTTCAATATTGGACCAAATAAAACATCGAAATTAAAACACCACCCTAAGTGAAACATATATGTCCTTTTGGGCCTATATATACTGTACTGTCCTCGCTGATGTGTCTTAACTTCAACTAGACAGCCAGCCAAACTCCTTATTAATAACACGGGAGTCAGGATGTAGCGTTCTAGCTCCAATGTTTATTCCAAACTCAATAGCCATGTAAAGATTCAGGAGTGAAACTGAAAAGGTAACAAACAACGCAATTACCATGATGTCCTCGATGCAGTAATATATCACAAAATATATAACAAATATGACATAAAGTATTGTTAGCTGGTTGCACAATAATTTCCAGAACATGCATGAGACAACAAAACACTATTTTCCTAGCATGCTAGCTGTAGGCAGAATGTTAGCACTAACAGAAAGTTGGTTACAAAAAATAAACATTGCGTTTCAAATATCACCAAAATACTTGTTAATATCTTTAGCTGAACTGCAAAACATACATATTAATCAACTTACAAGCAATGCCTCCACTGGGAAACAACCGGATGGCACCAGATAGCACTTGAGCTCCTGACATTAAATTCTAGCCTTCTACTAGACCATGTGCTCTCTGACTTCCTATTTCGTTCCTGCACAGGAAGTGATGCAGAGTGGTAAGTATTTACCCTGAAAATACAGCAGGGGGTGCTAAACATAGAAAATACTTAGAAAATACTTAGAAAAATACAGAAACATATTTAGAGAAATTGCCTGGGGCAGAACACTCCCCGCCTGACCATTGGATGGTCACTACTGAGAAACTACGTTACCACAATATTAATGAGAGTCCTCTTTGGGAAGAAGCATAACAACTTCTGAGACTGGTCTCAGATAAGTCCTTGCAGAGCCTTGGTTCGTGGTCTTGACCTCCACTTTGCGGACTTTTCCATCTTTTCCTGGGAAGGCAGAAATGACTATAGCCATGGGCCACTCGTTGCGGGCAGCTTGACTGTCTCTCAACAGCACAACATCACCTGGACTTAGGTTCCTGCGAGCTTCAGTCCACTTCCTTCGACCTTGCAGAGTTGGGAGGTACTCACGGCTCCAGCGGGTCCAAAACCTGTTGGCGAGAGCCTGTACTTGTTTCCACTGTCGGCAGAGAAGATCCATGTCTGTGAAGTCCCCTGGAGGAGGTGGGACTCCGACCTTCTGGGTGAGTATCATTGCCGGTGTTAGTATGAATGGCGAGTCGGGATCCGTGGAGACTGGGACGAGAGGTCTCGCATTCATTATTGCTGTAACCTCCGCCATAAGCGTACACAAGACTTCGTGAGAAAGGCGAGTATTCTCCTGAAGCAGCATGGAGTCGAGGATCCTTCGAGCCACCCCAATCATGCGTTCCCATGATCCGCCCATATGTGAAGCATGAGGGGGGTTCAACTCCCATGTGCAGCCTTGTTGACTCAGGTAGCTCTGTACACTAGTGCTCCGCTGCTCTTTGTCTAGTCCCAGTTCCTTACGAGCGCCCACAAAATTCGTGCCACAGTCAGATCTGAGCTGTTTTGCAGGTCCACGGATGGCGAAAAAACGCCTGATTGCGTTGATACAGCTCGAGGTGTCCATAGATTCTAGTATCTCAATATGGACTGCTCTGGAACTCATGCAGCTGAACATCACTGCCCATCGCTTGTTTTGTGCTTGGCCTCCTCTTGTACGTCTGGCGATGACAGACCAGGGTCCAAACACATCCAACCCTACATATGTGAAGGGTGGGCATGTCCGAAGACGCTCAGGAGGTAGATCTGCCATATGTTGTTCCTCCATTTTTCCCCGGAGTCTTCTACATGTTACACATTTGTGTAGGATGGAGCTGATGAGCCTCTTACCCCCTATGATCCACAAACCTGCTGCTCTGATGGCACCTTCCGTGAGGTGACGGCCTTGATGTTTCACCTGGTCATGATAGTGCCGTGTCAGCAGCACAGAGATGTGGCTGTGCTTTGGAAGGATAAGGGGATTCTTTTCTCCTGTGTCCAAGTCTGCATGTTTCAGCCTGCCTCCGATGCAGATGAGATTGTTCTCAAGGTTAGGACTGAGCTTCAGAAGAGTACTGTCTTTGGCTACAGTTTTCACAAGAGAAAGCAACTTGAAATCCTCTGGGAAGGCTTCTCTCTGAGCTGCACCGATGATAACATCTTTGGCTTGAGACAACTCATCTGGAGTACGAGGCAGGTTGCAATGGTGCCACCCCTTACACTCATTAGGCTGGTTGGAGCGTTTGTGAGATCTGGCGATGTGGATGAGGAACGCTACTGCTCTAATGAGTGAGCTCAAGGTGGAGAAATGCTGGAAACGTTCCGGAGTAAGATCTCTCTCTCGAATCTTGGTAGTAAAGCTGTTTACTTGTGGACGAATTTCTGCATCTTTCTCTGGGCTAACTAGCTCAAAGGTCTTTTCTGTTGCTGGATCATCTGCTGGACGTCTGAGCAGGAAAGCGGGTCCAGTGAGCCACGTTGTCTGCACCAGACGGGATGCAGGGACCGATCTGGTTGCGTGGTCAGCTGGATTGTCCTCTGTGCGAACATAGGACCACTGTTCTGGCTTTGTTGACTGGTGAATGCGCTGGGCCCTGTTATGCACGTACACATAGAAGCGCTTGGTCTCATTGTAGATGTACCCGAGCACTACTTTACTGTCACAGTAGAACTTGGTAGCATCCAGTTTAAGATCCAACTCATCCTGTATGAGTTCTGCCATTTCCACAGCTAGCACCGCGGCACATAACTCCAGCCTGGGAATAGTAGGCTCAGAAAGGGGTGCAAGCTTCGCCTTTCCCATAACAAAGCCCACGTCGACCTTTCCGTCTTCATGTTCAACCCTCAGATATGCCACGGCACCAATGGCCTTCGTAGATGCGTCCGAAAACACACACAGTTCTGTGTGCTTTGCCGTGGAAAGAGATGTTGTTGTATATGTCCGTGGGACATGAAGCTGTTTCAGCTCTTGCAGGGAGTCTCTCCAGATTTCCCACTCATGGAGTTTCTCCTCTGGGAGTGGCATATCCCAGTCACTCATGTCCGCTGTAAATTCCCTCAGGAGAGCTCTGCCCTGAATAGTGACCGGAACCACCAGACCAAGGGGATCGAAAAGACTGTTCACTGTGGACAAGACTCCACGGCGAGTGAATGGCTTGTCGCTGGTTGACACTGCGAAGGTGAAGGTGTCATTTGCTATCTCCCAGCAGAGTCCCAAACTGCGCTGCATGGTTGTGGTCTCTCCACTGAGGTCCAGGTCCTTAACACCTGCTGCACAGTCCTCAGCTGGGAACGCGTCCATGACAGCTTGACGGTTGGAAACAAATTTATGCAGCCGCAGGTTAGATTGACTGAGAGATGCCTGGGTCCTCTGCAGGAGGTCGATGGCTTCAGCTTCAGTCAGTAGGGATAGAAGCCCATCGTCCACGTAGAAATGGCGCTCCACAAACTGCACGGTATCGGCTCCATGTTCTCGTGCGCCCTCTCGGGCAGCCCTTCTTAGCCCATAGATGGCAACAGCTGGTGAAGGGCTGTTGCCGAAAACATGGACCTTCATCCTGTAGTCGATGACATCCTTGGACATATCATTGTCTCTGTGCCATAGGAACCTAAGGTAGTCCTGTGATCTTCACGGACGAGAAAACAATGGAACATTTGTTGTATGTCCGCGAGGATAGCAACCTGTTCCTTTCTGAAGCGGATTAAAACTCCCAGAAGGGAGTTATTGAGGTCCGGGCCAGTAAGGAGCACATTGTTAAGAGAGACGCCAGAGTACTGGGCACTAGAGTCGAATACAACTCTGATTTGGGCAGGCTTTTGTGGATGATAGACTCCAAAAGTTGGCAGGTACCAGCACTCTTCATCTTCTTTCAGTGGTGGCGCTGGCTCAGCATGGTTGTTCTTGAAAATCTTTTCCATGAAAGCAATGAACTGATCTTTCATTTCAGGCTTTCTGTCCAGCGTGCGTTGTAGCGAGGCGAGACGATTGAGTGCTTGCTGGCGATTGTTGGGTAAGCGCTCCCTAGGCACTCTAAAAGGGAGAGGGGCGACCCAACTGTGCGTCTCGTCTCTGTAGACTTCGTCGTCCATAATCTTTAGGAAGATTGTGTCTTCAATGGACGGGGCAAGTTTATTGTCTGACTTTGTCCTGTTAAACACTGTTTGTCCAAGTGTTTCTTCTGAGACTCTCTTTGACCTACATAGGTTGTCTTCTCGCTCCCCGCCATGGCAGACTTTCTCCTTCAGCCGCAGGAAGTTTTCACAGGGAATCAGGTTAGTAGGACGGCCATTCTCCAACACGTTAGTCTTGTATGTACTTACAACTGGCTTATGTGCTTTCCCCAAACACACGTCGCCTACCAGCACCCAGCCCAGATCCAATCTTTGGGCGAAAGGTGCGTTGTGTGGCCCGTTAAGCTGCTGCCTGACTTTATGCACCCTGATGATGTCCCTGCCAAGCAACAGGAGAATCTCGGCATCGGAGTCAAGCTCTGGAATGTGGGCTGCCACACTTCTCAGATGTGGATGGTGGAGAGCTGCATCTGGTGTTGGTATCTCTGAGCGATTATTGAGTATTTCGTTACACTCAATAAGTGTAGGGAGGGCAAGACTGGTCTTTCCATCGAGCGACTCAATTTGGTAGCCTTCTGCTTTCCTCCCAGACATGTCAATGGTGCCTGCACAGGTTCTTAAGGAGTATGAGGATGGATGGCCCTGAACGTCAAAAAGCTCAAAAAAATCTGACCTGGCCAAAGAGCGGTTACTCTGGTCATCGAGTATGACATACGTGTTGATGGCTTTGTCACGCTGCCCCTGGGGATATACTTTGACCAGACAAATCTTTGAGCAGGACCTAGCTGCTTGGCCGACACCACAAACCTCTGTACACTGAGAGTTGACTGTTGGTGTTTTAGGGGGATCTTCTTCCTCCTCTCCGCCATTGTCTGATGAGAATGCAGAAGGCTTGGGAGTTTGTGGTGCTGGGCCTGGGTGCATGGCTGTGTTGTGGTAACTGCTATCACACTCACTACACTTCACTATGGCTTTGCAGTCCCTGGCCAAGTGAGTTGATGAGGCGCAGCACTTAAAACATATCCCATTCTCCTTTAAGAAGGCTCTTCTTTCATCAAGACTCTTTGCTCTAAAGCCCCTGCATTTCCTGAGTGGGTGTGGCTTGTTGTTGTGAATGGGGCAGCTTTTTCCCGGCTCCTCATTCTTCCTCATTGGAGTGTCCTTGATTGGATCCTTAACTGAAGAGACATCCGTCTTGCGGACAGATATGGGTTCCCTTGTGTTGGAGCTCCTGAAGTTGGATCTGTCTGGTTTCCCAAGTGCGGTGCTGCTGTTACTTGGTAGTGTAAAACTGGGGTCATTCCTGATTCGTGCCTCATAGCAGATGAACCCGGCGAAGAAGTCGAATGGAGGAAAGTGGCCATTATTTTCCTCTTTATACCGTGAGCCCTGGGAGATCCACTTCTCCTGGAGACCGTAAGAGAGTTTCTCAATGATGGGGCTGATGCCACGGGCTGTGTCAAGGTACATCAAACCCGGTAAATAGCCGTCCTCCTTGGCACATTGAATCTCCATAAGGAGGTCTCCCAGCTCCCTTAACTTGGTGAAGTCTTTGGGGGAAATTCTAGGGAAATTGTCCAACTTTTTAAATAGGGCACTTTCTATAACTTCCGGTGAGGCATAGCAGTCTTGGAGCCGTCTCCAAGCCTTCCTTAGCGCTGCCTCAGGGTCACTTACATGCACTGAGCGTATCCTTTTGACGTGCTCAGCAGATTCTCTGCCAAGCCATTTTGTTAGCAGATCCAATTCCTCACTAGCGGTGAGGCCAAGGCCACTGACTGCATTGATAAATGATGACTTCCACGCTCTGTAGTTTTCAGGCCTGTCATCGAAGTGGAAGAGGCTTGTGCTCACCAAGTCACGACGAGCTAGGTAACGTGCCAAATCTTCTGTTACTGGTGCAGGTCTGACAGAAGCTGGAGTGTGCTTAGGAACATATGATTGGGCTGCGGGGTTCATAGAGTGGTGAGCTGCCTTGGAATCCATCCAGTGCCCATTATCCCTCGGAAGGGCCTTGGACTCAATTTCCTTGGGGGTTGATACAAACGTATTGATAAATGTATCGTCAGCAACACGTGGATGACTAGTTCTGCCATCTTGTGGGTGTGAGGCATCTTCCCAAGGAGTTCCGTATGTGATGAGGCTTTCATCAGAAGCAGGGGGAGGTGCTGAGCGTGTGTGTGACGAGCAGAGTTTAATCTGTGCTTCCACGTATTCACTTGTACGCTCTGCAACATCCCTTTGTGACACTGGCTTTCTGATATTGTCCAATGCAATCCCTTTATCCATTTCTTCAGCTGCCTCCAAGGCCTCTGCTTGCGCTATAGCTGCAGCTGCCTCTCGTTGTAGAGTTAGCGCTCCTAGTTCAGCCTCTAACTTTGCTTTTCCAAGTTGCAGTTCTGCTTCCTTTTTAGCTTTTTCCATTTTTAGCTGTGCCTCCTTTTCAGCAAATGAAGCACGTGCTTTTGCCGCTTCAGCCTTGCCGCGGGCTCTTGCTGCTGCACTGGTGGATGAGGCTGTTGTTCGGCTTCTCTTAGAGCTGGATACTGAAGCCTTGTCACCTTGTTTTTCTTCCATGTTTGATGTGAGGAGTTTTATCCGTTGCCGTAGCTGTTGAAACTCCAGATAGTCTCTGCTTTTTCACTGTACTGTCCTCGCTGATGTGTCTTAACTTCAACTAGACAGCCAGCCAAACTCCTTATTAATAACACGGGAGTCAGGATGTAGCGTTCTAGCTCCAATGTTTATTCCAAACTCAATAGCCATGTAAAGATTCAGGAGTGAAACTGAAAAGGTAACAAACAACGCAATTACCATGATGTCCTCGATGCAGTAATATATCACAAAATATATAACAAATATGACATAAAGTATTGTTAGCTGGTTGCACAATAATTTCCAGAACATGCATGAGACAACAAAACACTATTTTCCTAGCATGCTAGCTGTAGGCAGAATGTTAGCACTAACAGAAAGTTGGTTACAAAAATAAACATTGCGTTTCAAATATCACCAAAATACTTGTTAATATCTTTAGCTGAACTGCAAAACATACATATTAATCAACTTACAAGCAATGCCTCCACTGGGAAACAACCGGATGGCACCAGATAGCACTTGAGCTCCTGACATTAAATTCTAGCCTTCTACTAGACCATGTGCTCTCTGACTTCCTATTTCGTTCCTGCACAGGAAGTGATGCAGAGTGGTAAGTATTTACCCTGAAAATACAGCAGGGGGTGCTAAACATAGAAAATACTTAGAAAATACTTAGAAAAATACAGAAACATATTTAGAGAAATTGCCTGGGGCAGAACATATACTGTATCTCTTGTCGATTTAACGTGATTTAGATAAGTGTTAGCGGAACGCGCTTCGGAACACGCTTCTACTGTCATGTGCTACAGTATACTGTGATGTCCGCTCCAATAACTTGGCCCTACTTCACATTTAGTTTTACAATAAAAACACATTTATGCAATGACTTTACATAATGTAGGGTATATTTATGTGCATCATTCTACCTGCAGCAGGGGAGAGAAAACGATATCGTTCTGGACAAACTTTCACCAATATAAAATTAATCTCATCATATAGGGATAGGCTATATTTTTCTAGCTGATGCCTTTAGAACATTCTTTTCACTTTGATCTTGCTATAGTGTAGCGTATTTACATGCTTGCAGTATTTAAACTGCAGTTAGATTGGTTTGAGAAGCATAATAATATGGAATAATAGCCTATATATGGAGACAGACAGACTGGATGAAGGGAGGGGGGGGGGGGCAGAGCGCTTGGCTTCTGTCTGGTTTTGCTGGACCACTGGAATTGGAGCTTAAAAGGCAAGCGTGCGATTCGTTTATTGCAATTATCCAATGAGCATGACGGTGCATAATTTTACGCTTAAAAGGCGTGGTTGTCATGCTTTAGGCTGCATCTAGCGCCAAGACCAAGATATCAAGTGCGCTTGTCCACGCCCACTGCGCCAGGCGCTCGGCGTAGAAACTAGGCCGATGCAACGATAGGGGCCTTAGACTAAGTCAAATTCATTGTATGTATTCTGATTACCTACTGTTTCTATTAAAGTGCATCTGAATCTGAATATTAAGTTGGTCAGTGTATAGACATTGGTCTAAATGGATCTCTGATGTGCTCCTCATGTCATGTGGAGATGCACAGAGCAGCAGCATTGTACTCGAGCGTGTGTAAGAGACCAAGTCCAGTGACTCACCCAGCTTGATAACGTGTGTGATCTCCATCTCGTACTGGTCATAGTAACTCTGGGTGACATTCAGCACCTTCACCTGGAAGACTGGAGGACAGGAACACCACTGTCATTTTTTATATCACCTCCTAAATGGTTTGTCTGTAGTTTATGATCCGATGCTGGCGTTGGAGTTGTCATGACAACACTCTGCCCTCCATGAAACCAGAGCATCATCAGCATCCTGGACAGTTTGGACTGTTCACAATCAACAACAATGAAGCTTCTATCATGTTTCACAAAGTTACCTAGTTCCTTTTTGTTTGATGGACACTTGCCATGATTAGGATCCTGACACTTCTAATGTTCCTGTTGTCTGTAGATTGCAGGAACATCTCAAGTCAAGTCAAGTTTATTTGTATAGCCCTAATTCACAAGCATGTCTCAGAGGACTTCACAGAGAATGTCTAGCTAAATCTAGCTGACACAACAATAACAATTGCAGTAGTAATAATAACAACATGATTGAACAATCATAATCATAAAGAGAGACAGAGAGAAAGGGAGAAAGGTGGAGGGAATGTGGGGGAGGAGAGAACAGGGAAAGGGAGGAGGTGGGGAGGGAACATGGGAATGTGGGGGAGGGGAGAACAGGGAAAGGGAGGAGGTGGGGAGGGAGCAGGGGAGGGAGAGCGGGGGGGATGTGGGGGAGGAGAGAGCAGGGAAAGGGAGGAGGTGGGGAGGGAGCAGGGGAGGGAGAGCGGGGGGATGTGGGGGAGGAGAGAGCAGGGAAAGGGAGGAGGTGGGGAGGGAGCAGGGGAGGGAGAGCGGGGGGATGTGGGGGAGGAGAGAGCAGGGAAAGGGAGGAGGTGGGGAGGGAGCAGGGGAGGGGGTGGGAAGAGGAGAAATTAAGAATCACTATTGTATATCACTAAGTAACTCCACTTCCCTGCTGAATAAAGGGGCAGTTATGTTAAAATTCAAGCTGTTTGGAGGAGCTAAATTTAGCACCCGACTAATAAAATGTCTAATTGTTCCGTTAATGTGCCGATAATTCATTTGTTTTTGAATGCAGGAATGTCTGCAGCATGTGCTGCTGTTCACTGTGTTTCAGGAAGCTGTGCTGATATTCCTCTGCAACTCTCTTCTTCATCTACAGTGTCTTCTGTTTATTTCTAATCTTTCTTCCCCCTCTTCTAGCCTACTTCCTCTCTGTATCAGTATGAGTCAAGATAACGTACAGGATGTGTGTGTGCGTGTGACGGTGTGTGTGTGTGTGTGTGTGTGTGTGTGTGTGTGTGTGTGTGTGTGTGTGTGTGTGTGTGTGCATGTGTGTGTGTGTGTGTGTGCATGTGTGTGTGTGTGCATGCGGGTGTGCGTGCGTGTGTGTGTGTGTGTGTGTGTGTGTGTGTGTGTGTGTGTGTGTGTGTGTGTGTGTGTGTGTGCATGTGTGTGTGTGTGCATGCGGGTGTGCGTGCGTGTTGGTTGAGGGTGCATCGTACCATGGTGTAAGGTCTCACAGGCAAACGTCTCTCTTGTATTGCTGGGGAAGGTTTGGGTGTCGCTCTTGGAGACGCAGCAGTCACCTAGAGATTAAAATACAGCCAGAGTCAAAACTCTGTCATGCACACACACACACACACACACGCACGCACGCACATGCACACCCACATGCACTCCCACACATGCATGTGCACGCCCACACATGCACACCCACGTACACGCCCACACAGGCACATGCACACCAATGTGCACGCCCACACAGGCACGTGCACGCCCTCACCCTGTGTGCAGCGGCAGATGTTGTCCCTGCAGATCTGAGTGAGCTCCGCCCTATCCTCGCTGGGCGTGTAGGTACGACTGCAGCGATGATCTGAGAGAGAGAGAGAGAGAGAGAGAGACAGAGAGAGAGACAGAGAGAGGGAGACAGAGAGAGAGAGAGAGAGAGGGAGACAGAGAGAGAGAGGGAGACAGAGAGGGAGACAGAGTGAGAGAGACAGACAGAGAGAGAGAGAGAGAGAGAGAGAGAGGGGAAAGAGAGAGAGAGAGAGAGAGAGAGAGAGAGGGGGAAAGAGAGAATGCAGGGACAATACTTGACACTACAATATTCAACGTAGCAAATTGCACAACATTTTCTGTGGGCGTGGCCAGTGGTGGGATCCTGCAGCTCAGGGGGAGGTTAGGGGGACTTCCTGCTTCAAGGCAAAAAGTAGAGCAAATAACTTTAAAATAACAGCTTCCGTTTGTGGTTTAGCGGTGGCTACAGTAGCATCATATCATGCTGTCTCTTTTGGGGGTGGAAAGGCAGCCTAATATTGACTGACTGATTTAGTGACTTTCATCAGTGAATCTTTTTCAACAGTAACTTCTGTGTTTTCCTACCTGGGTTGTAATACTCATAGACAGTGACTGAGGAAGGCTGCAGGAGGCCGACCTTAAAGTTCTGCTGAAGCCTGAAGATCAGGATCTCTGGCTCTTTGTGAGACACCTGAGAGGAGAGGAGGGGAAGGGAGGGGAGAGAGGGAGGAGGGGAGAGGAGAGGAGAGAAGGAGGAGGGGAGAGGAGAAGAGAGGAGAGGAGAGGAGAGAGGGAGGGAAGCGAGGGAGGAGAGGAGGGGAGAGGAGAGGAGAGAGGGAGGAGGGGAGAGAGGGAGGAGGGGAGAGGAGAGAGGGAGGAGGGGAGGGAAGGGGAGAGGAGGGGAAGGGAGAGGAGAGGGGAGGAGGGGAGAGGAGAGGAGGGGAGGAGAGTAGAATAGACCAGAGTGGAATGTGGCAGAATAGAGCACAGAGCAGGGTGGAATAGGGTAGGGGGCAGTAGAGTGTGGTACAACAGAGTAGAGCACAGTAGAGTAGGGCAGAAAAGAGTAGAGTAAAGTAACACAGTAGATTAAAGAGAATAGAATGGTGTAGAAAAGAGTAGGGCAGAGCAGGAGTGAGGTTGAGTAGAGTGTAGAGCAAAATAAAGTAGAGCACAACAGAATGCAGTAGAGCAGGGATACTCAACTTGCTTTGCCCGGGGGCCACTTTCGTGCCAGTTAATAAACATTCAATATACATTTTTCTGTAGCGGATTGTAGGTTTTTGGGGTGTCAGCCAGAGTTTAGTCTGACAATGTTGTGCACACCGGATAGTTAGTTAGGTTAAGTACATACATAAGTGCCTGGGTAGCGAGCAGACGGCGGTATTTGACAATTTAGCTGCTAAATCATAGATTATTGAAAGATATTCCATATTCCAGACTGAAATGCTATAACAGAAGTGGAGTATTGGCCAGAATGACATGAACATTTGGACACTTAGGCCATGTTCACATTACAGGCAAATCCGATTTGCTGATAAAGTCATTAATCATCATTACCTTGATTGGTTTCCCAAATCTGTTTTGGGAGTGTGTCCGCACTGCCACAAATCTGATTCTCAAGTCGGATCTGTGTGGCCAGACCTAAACAGCCTATCTGCATGGGTTGCTATGGTAACGACGTGGGCGTCAGTAAATACGTATGTTGGTGACGTGGTTTTCCGCAGAAGCATTTGATGACGAGTTGCGAGTGACGTTCAATTCAGATTTGGTGGATCTGCGCGTCCGCACTCAAGTCACATCAGTCGAAGGCAGAAGTGACACAAATCAGACTTGGAGCGTCCAAAGTCATTAATAGGTCACTAAAGTTCACAAATCAGATTTGGCCTCCTAGTCTGAACATGGCCTTATTCAGCGGGTAGCCTATCTTGCATGTTGCGTTCAGGTGCACTGTAAAAAAATAAAAATAAAAAATGCAATTTCATCGCGGGCCACACAGGGGCCGTATGTGGCCCGCAGGCCGCCAGTTGAGTATTACTGCAGTAGAGACACAAATAGACACAAAGTCTGATTTATATTCCAGTCAAACTCCTGATCCTGCTTCTGTACATTCATAAACAACATTAGTACATACATAAATAAATAAATAAATAAATAAATACATAAACAACATTAGTACATACATAAATAAATAAATAAATACATAAATAAATAAATACATAAATAAATGAATAAATAAATAATATAAAATATAATAAAAAAAAGTATACCATGTGCCGGTGTACATGTAACGTGTTGTAATGTGTTATAACGTGTTATAACGTGTTGTAAGATGTTACCTTGAAGAGGTGTAGGATCAGGGAGCCTCTGTCACTCAGGTTGTCAACGATCTGGAAGTTACTGATGTAACTATCTACCGAGTTGGACAGCTGGACACACACACACACACACACACGCACGCACGCACGCACGCACGCACGCACGCACGCACGCACGCACGCACACACACACACACACACACACACACACACACACACACACACACACACACACACGACAGTAAGCAGCAATAGCCTGGATGTGATCAGGGCAGCACTTTAGAGAACATAGCTATTGCAAGTCAACATGTCTAGTATACTATAGTATACTGTAGAACATGTCTAGTATACTATAGTATACTGTAGAACATGTCTAGTATACTATAGTATACTGTAGAACATGTCTAGTATACTATAGTATACTGTAGAACATGTCTAGTATACTATAGTATACTGTAGAACATATCTAGTATACTATAGTATACTGTAGAACATATCTAGTATACTATAGTATACTGTAGAACATATCTAGTATACTATAGTATACTGTAGAACATGTCTAGTATAATATAGTATACTGTAGAACATATCTAGTATACTATAGTATACTTAAGCAATATAGCATGAGAGCAAGTGTGTTGTGGAGAATATATCCCGCTGATAAGCTGTTATCCCACTCGGCCTGCGGCCTCGTGGGATAACAGCTTATCAGCGGGATATATTCCACAACACCACGCAGCTCGAGTGCTATATTGCTTTTATAAAACGGTTTCCAAGTATAATAATATAATAATAATAATACTATAAGTCCGACTGGCATGGTTTTTCTTTAAGAGTCAGTTGAAACACTACTGTAAGGCGGGACCTCTAGCAAGAAGATAGACATGCGGGTGATTTGATTGGATCGTTCTGGAGACTGAAGTCGACATTGGCCAATCCTGGCGCTTGCTGAGAAGCTGAGAGCTTTTTGCAAAGCCCGACACCAGAGCCGTATGCCGACACCAAGTAACGTTACGTCTTATTTAGAAATGCGGGGTTAAGAGTGAGGGCGCGCGAGAGAGGGGTTAAGACATTAGCCCGCGTCTATTCTTGTACAAAACATCATTTTCTGCGAAGTATTAGTAAAGTTATAAGCGAAGATCGATTCACAAGGATCTGACAGCTGTCTCCGCCATTTGTTTTTTTTTAAACCAAAGGCTTTTAGTAAGAGAGTTGCCATGGCAACCAATAACCGAGTCCAATAACCCATGGCCATGGGTTATTGGACTCGGTTATTGGATTTATACAATGGCTGTGAACCAATCAGATTGCTTGATTTGAGAGAGCCGTTTTATAATGTAGAACATATCTAGTATACTATAGTATACTGTAGAACATGTCTAGTATACTATAGTATACTGTAGAACATGTCTAGTATACTATAGTATACTGTAGAACATATCTAGTATACTATAGTATACTGTAGAACATGTCTAGTATACTATAGTATACTGTAGAACATATCTAGTATACTATAGTATACTGTAGAACATGTCTAGTATACTATAGTATACTGTAGAACATGTCTAGTATACTATAGTATACTGTAGAACACACACACACACACACACACACACGCACACACACACACACACACACACATACCAGTTTCCCCTAGAAAATCTTTCAGGCCTGGAGGGATTTTGAAGCGTACCCCGACCGCAACGGTGGGGGCCGTCGCTGGCGACGCTAAAGTTTTAGCTAACCTGTTCACATCTATGTTCGCAATGGCATCCCAAGTATCATCATACTATTATGGGATGCGATGCGAAGTTGTATTATGGGATGTGCGTTTCCCCACACGTTGACACGTTTTGGAACAGCGCTGCACGCTGGCACAATACTCCTAAAAGCAAAATGCTTATTGTTTTTGAATGATTTGGTACCTTCTATTACTGTCAACACCAGTATTGTTGTATTGTAAAAATATGCCATAAAGGTTTATTGAAATTTTGGGGAGAGCAGGGGGGGGGGGGGGGGGAATCAAAAAAAAATTGCAATTTCTTAGAGCCGCCAACTAAAGCTTCGAGAGCCGCCAGCGTCTCGCGAGCCGCGCAATGAGGAACTAGGCTGTAGAACATGTCTAGTATACTATATTATAAAATGGGTACCTCAAATCAAGCAATCTGATTGGTTCACAGCCATTGTATAATTCCAGTAACCGAGTTCAATAACCCATGGCCATGGGTTATTGGTTACCATGGCAACTCTCTTACTAAATGGCAGCGCTGCGCTCGAGCCAAACAGCTTTCTCCTGATCTGCTGTATGGAGGGTCACTAGTCCTTCAAGTCTTTGTACAATGAGTCATTATGGACGCATGATGGCGCAACTCTCTTACTAAAAGTACGTTACTTGGTGTCGGCATACGGCTCTGGGGCCGGTTGCACCAACTGGTCTTACACTGGTCTTAACTGCCTGTAACAGAGATCTCCGCGGAGACCTTTTTGACCGTCATCGTCGTAACTGCGGTCAACTGAGCCGTGTTCGTCGTAACACCGCCAGTTCGCTGTCTTTGAAAGCACGACGTTAGATTATAACTAACTAGTTGTGTGGCTTAGCCTTCCAAAATGTTGCCGTTAGTTTTTTAGAAGTTAATACATAGAATTGGGAACGTTACATTCAATTTCATTCAGACTGTCTTTCTGGCTCAATCGCCGCCATTGGTGCAACCGGCCCCTGGTCGGGCTTTGCTCTCAGCAAGCGCCAGGATTGGCCAATGTCGACTTCAGTCTCCAGAACGATCCAATCAAATCACCCGCACGTCTATCTTCTTGCTAGAGGTCCCGCCTTACAGTAGTGTTTCAACTGACTCTTAAAGAAAAACCATGCCAGTCGGACTTATAGTATTATTATTATTATATTATTATACTTGGAAACCGTTTTATAAAAGCAATATAGCACTCGAGCAGCGTGTGTTGTGAAATATATCACACTGATAAGCTGTTATCCCACGAGGCCGCAGATATATTCATCACAACACACTTGCTCTCATGCTATATTGCTTAAGTATACTGTAGAACATGTCTAGTATACTATAGTATACTGTAGAACATGTCTAGTATACTATAGCATACTGTAGAAGTCAACATGTCTAGTATACTATAGTATACTGTAGAAGTCAACATGTCTGTTGTCTCTGTACACTTTGGAACTAAAATGCCAAAATCAATGTGGACCTACATAGGAATGCTAAAGCTAAGCTGTATATGGCTCATGCTAGTCACCCACTTTACCTCTCTATTCACCTTATTCTTTGCCCATACAAGGACGCTTCTGCATGACGTCATTTCGTAATCGTCTTTCCGGTTTTAAACACGGAAGTAGAGTATGCCTACCGCAGTCATTTAGACTTGCCAAAAAGCTGTTTTCAAGCAAAAAACAAGCAAACTGTTTTAAAGTTTTAATATTTGTCAGAACGTAACATATATGTGACCAGTTTATCAAAATAACGCCTATTGGAAATCTTTAACGAGCAGCGAGGACCGGTAGCGCTGACTGTGCTGACACCGGTCGGACTAGCTATCTGTCAAACCCTACTGTAGTTAGGCTACTGGCAGTGAGAAAACACCGTCGACGTGCTTTTGTAACTAACGTTAAATGCCAACCGGCTACAACCATCGGCTCCTCGCAGCAGTAACGTTATGAACATGTCACTGAAGTTGGCCGCAGTGTAGCTTAATTCTGAATGTTGCCAAACTTCATTCATACTGACTGACGTTTTATTTTGAAAATGGCCGCCAACTAGGGCTGAACCGGAAGAACAAATACGTTGCGTCGAACGCGGAAGAGAGAAAAAGTGGGCGTGGTGAATAAGGTGAATAGGCATTCTTATTATTTAGAGCACTAGTGGGCGGTGTTGCTTACCATCTCCAGGTCAGAGTTTTCTGGGGTGAAGCCGGTCGGCAGGTTGATATCCAGAACCACCATCCTGACATCTCTGGGTCCTAAAGCCCTGTGGAAAGAGAAGGGAACAGAGATGGGTCAGGATACCAAACATGAGAGGAACCACATGGAGAGATGACAAGCCTCCTATTTAGTGTCAACAGAGCAGCATGGAAACTGTTCACAAATACTGATTAGGTTAGAATATTAAGGGCATAATAAGAATAGCTTGGATAAATAGAAATCGGGTGGGGGGGGGGGGGGGAGGAGCTCTGTGTGGTCTGTGTGTTGGAAGCCCTCTCAACATGATTTCCAAAGCATTCTGATCTGAAAAACACATTTCCTATGGACACAGCTGCTTGTGTATCACGTATCTGCAGCGTGACCTGAGTTGTCCACCTGAACTAGTCTCACAGGCTTCACTTCATTTCCTCGTTCTCAGCTTTGGTCCGTTTAAATAAAATGTAAACCAAACACACAAACGCAAACGAGTCGTGAAGCAATAACTCACCTCACTCTGATGGTGATCCGGTAGGACTTCTCCACATCTGCTGGAGGCTTCTCTGTTATGGGAGGAAAACACAAAATATGCTTTGGTCTGTCATGGATGAGGATCTCGTGCTGCGAATGTACATTAGGTTAGGTCACTGCGGCACCCTCCACTAACTATCTGCTGGGTTTTATTGTCATGGCACTACAGTTTGTTATGCTATTGTAATAACAATTATTGTAATAATTGTCTTCTCACTTGTATCAGTTGATGTAGGTTACATTACATTATGTTATTTTATGTTGCAGTAAGTTATACATTATTTTATGTCATGTTTTAGGTTATCTTAAGCTACATTATGTCACATTATGTTATAGATTATGTTGTTGTTATAAACTGTGATATGGGGAAGTGTGAGAGTTGGAGCTACCGCTGGATTCTTCAATAGTGACGTTGAGGTCAAAGTCCTTGCAGGGTCTTTTCTCATCCACCTCGTGCAGCTGGTTGTAGTAGGTCACGACCTGAGGTCAAAGTTCACAGGATCAGGAAGTGAGCCCACATGTAAAACAAATGCGATGAAATGATTAGTATCAGTTAAATATTGGTAGAGCAGCTGAAAATAACACCCATTCAAGTATTATAATGCCCCCCTGTCATAGGTTTCTAATGGATTTCATGAGCTTCTTGGTCATGAAACTAGCTCTACCTCCCAGCAAGGACCATCAAAATAAAAACATCAACACTTGGAATTGTAACAGCAGCAATATTGGTCTACAAAGGTGTTCATGTGCTCAAACCTCCAGTATTCCCTGTCCGTTCCCTCGAGCCTCCACTTCAAACTCCTGGTCCAGGGCCACCTAGAAAAACACCAGAGAAGAAGAAATTGCAGATGAAATACAACTGAACAAAGAGACGTAAAGTGAGCACCAACTTATTGTTTATTAGAATACTGTTAAACTATAAGGGCGTTTTAATGCATGAAGGATGATGGCAACTTGCACACACACACGCACGCACGCACGCACGCACGCACACACACACACACACACACACACACACACACACACATACACCACCCACACACACCCACACACACACACACACACACACACTCAGCTAAATGCCTGAAATATGAATGTGAAGCAGTTTGGTCTCTCTTACCTTGGAGGAGCGAGTCATATAGGAGGTCTTGGGGTCAAAATGGTAGCGGGCGTCACTGCGCCCCGCAATCTTGAGGTCCACCTGCAGGCTGAGGTCCTGTGGAGGAGGCTTCTGGACCAGGTACTCTGACAGGGCCTGGAGCACCACCATGGTGGACTGGGGGGTGTAGGGAAGGAAGGGGGATTGGTTCCCTGACTGTATGAGCAGGTAGTGATCCCAAAGACTCTAGCTGCTTTGACACTTTTCTACCAACTTGGATGCACTTTAGCTATCCTTTTGTCATAACTAAAATCTGTAATTTCATCATTGCTGTACCTTGTAACCATAATTTAGCCTAACAGCTATGAACCATTTAGACATGTCAGGCTAAGCACCCTAAAATTGCTCAGAATGCTTGTTCACAACTGAATCCAATCTGTCACAATCAACGTACTGTCACATGTCCAGCGTCGACCCCCGTTGTCCGGTTTTTCCATGCCTTTATGATTGCACAGCCTATAGCGCAGTTCTCCTTCCGCAGTGCAAGCAGAAGCAGTACTGTACGAATGATCTGTCTCATCTTGACTCAAATTGCTCTTTTTTTGCGTAAACGCTTATCGTCGCCGTCGGGGCAGGACCTCGAATGTCACATTTTTTTCACATTTGAATTTTCTGTCATGAATCAATGCCACTGGTCACCCTTCACGTCTCTGCGTGGGTTTGACCAAAATTTAACCAATGGAAAAGCATTCCAAACGATCTTGTGAGTAATTCTCGTAACATGATTCACCCTCAATCTGTCACTCAAACCTCGAAGTCCCTCCCCTACCTCTGTCTGTACCCCCCCCACGCAGGACACTATACCCGGAAAAGACACACGGGCAGACGGGCTGTGTATTTCCGATGTCGTTTTGTTTAACCCTGGCTTCCTCTGACGTAAATAGATCAATAAAATGTTTTCGAGTTATCCCTAGGCTGCAAACTTTTTTTAACTACGCAAATCGAAGTGGTTTCTGACGAAATAATGTTTACGTTAGTGAGATGTATAAGCAAATCACACAGTTGACCACCTAAAACATCATTGTTAACAAAATAGCTACAGTATATTAAAAGTGTTTTGTTGTTTTACATCTCATAATTCAAGTCAAGAATACAACTGCTGGTTGAGCAACCAGAGTGAAGACCACAAGGAGGCAATGTGTTGGCGATCCATCAAAATCGCCGGAATGGATTTGAATGGACTTCGGCCACACCATGACATAACAGAATAGTCAGTTGTGAATGAGGCTTAAGGAAGTATGCACTAATCCAAGCCTGGAGCACAACGGACATGAGTTAACTTCGAGAGACTGTTCTTAATATTCTGTTCCATTAACACGGCCATTTTGCTAGAGAGATAACGGATGATTGTAATAAATCAACAAGTGATTATAATCAAATGAGAGCCACAGCCAATGAGCTGTGTATATTGTAAAGCACTGTATTGGTAGTAAAATGTGTGTGACGCTGTGGGAATTCTATGAATAACAAGTTGACTGAGCTGCAGCTTCCACGGGGTACAGTGGCGCAGTCGGTAGCGCTGCCGCCTCACAGCTAGAAGGTCCTGAGTTCGATTCTCGCCTGGGACGCTGTGGGCGCTGGAGTTGTGACCCCCCCATATCTTCAGTGCCTACTGCCCAGGTGGGCTATCTCGTCGAAAGGGCCTTTCTGTGTGGAGTTTGCATGTTCTCCCCGTAACCCCCAGGGGGTTCCTCCGTACATAACCCCCCACTAAAAACATGCAGAAGATCGTCATCCGACCAATTGACGACAACATCTGAAGTTGGTCCAATGATGGTCCAATGATGGTCCCCGGGCGCTAGAAAGAAAAATCGACCACTGCTCCTGGCCTGCCCCCTGGAGGAAAGGACAAGCCTGGATGGGCCAAATGCAGAGGACATATTGAGTGTGTGTTGTGGCCGCATGCATGTGTTGTAGTGTGTTCGTGTGACAATAAAGACGGGCTTCCGTCTGAAATCGTGTTTTTTTTTTTTTTCAGCTGGGCTACCCGGCGCCCCCTGCTGGTACCTGAGTGGAACCGAAGCCTCCTCCTCTCCTCCGCTGGCTGTTCAGCCATTTGAAGGGTGCTTCAGCCTCTTGCAGCCGCCCGCTCTTTAACAGGGCCAGCAGGGCGTAGCCGGTCGCCTCCAGAGTGAACAGGTGGTTTCCTGTGTCAGGCCACTGGCTACCTCCTGGAGGAGAGGGGGGGGGGGGGAAAGAGAGAGAGAGAGAGAGAGAGAGAGAGAGAGGTAGGTGGGAGAGGGAGAGAGAGAGGTGGGTGTGAAAGGGAGGGAGGGAGAGAGAGGATGGGTGGGAGAGGGAGAGAGAGAGGTAGGTATGAAAGCGAGAGGAAGAGAGAGAGAGAGGGGTGCGGTGCACAGTGGGAAGGGAGGAATGTAATGGAGATGTATGTTCTTGAATGAAATGTTCAAAACGGTACATGTAGGTAACTTTAGTCCTCGGTTGACATAATCTTTATATATATATATATCCTCTTCATTTCCAGAGTGAAAAGATACAGTACCTTGAGATGCAGCTGTGAGTAAGACAGAGTGAACAGATACAGTACCTTGAGATGCAGCTGTGAGTAAGGCAGGTATCGGGTCGAACGGTGGATCTTGCCCCAGCAGAGCCAGAGCGTAGGAGGAGATGGCCACAGGGTACGGCCTCCTCAGCGGCCTCAACAGCGCCGCCTTCAGGTACCTGGCGGCCTTACGGGTGGCAGCCTGCAGAGAAGATGTATGGCATACCTATTAATTCCTGTACTTAAGTAGGATTTTCCTGTATCTGTACTTTAGTATTTATTTTTGTATTTGTGTATTTCTTTCACTTTTACTTGAGTAAACATGTTGAATCAGTAGCCTACTTCAGCTTTCTCCAGTCTTTTTTTTATTTTTACCGGGTAGAATGCATACCACAAAGGCTTAATCCTTCCAAAATATAATCTAATAAATAAATAAATAAATAAATAAATAAATAAATAAATAAATAAATAAATAAATAAATAAATAAATAAATACAACTATCCATTATGTATTTCTTAGTGTATTTTTTGGTTTGCTCAGGATTGTGGTACTTTTACATTTGCTGTCCTTTTATGTTTTATTGTATGGTCTCTAAAGCCCTTTGTAAACATATACACATTTTGAGTGTGTGTTACCTCCAGATCAGTGTTAGTACAGTGGATCCCTGCCTCTTTGGCCTCAGCCAGCGCTATGAGGACGAAGGCTGTCAGAGTTGTCCTCGGCTCATCGCCATGGAGACCGCCCTGGAGACACACACAGGAAGAGAGGATTTCACCAAAATCAGTTAAAAAAAACATTTGTTTTTTGAAGAATCAACTAACACTGTTATACAGCCGACAGTATCATCATGTATCAAGTTTAATATATTCCAGGAGTTATTTCATAATGAAGTGTGTGTGTGTGTGTGTGTGTGTGTGTGTGTGTGTGTGTGTGTGTGTGTGTGTGTGTGCGTGCGTGCGTGCGTGCGTGCGTGCGTGCGTGCGTGCGTGCGTGTGTGCGTGCGTGCGCGCGCGTGCGTGCGTGCGTGCGTGCATGCGTGTGTGTGCGCGTGTCTGTCATACAATCATGGTGGTTTCATAGACTGGGTTGTCCTCTCTGAAGTTCCCAGAAAACGTCTGTTTGTTCTTCAGCAGGTAGAGCAGAGCGTCGCACACTTGCTGCTCATCGACGTCAATGCCGGCAATAGAATGAGCCATGGAGAAAACCTTCACCACGTAGGCTGTGATCCTGAGATTTAATTTCATTTTGATTAACGTATATTTATTGGCCTTTTGAACAGATTATCTGATTTTTAAAACGTTTTTTTTTCATAATGTCACTTTTATTACTTTTTTAAGGAGTAATGAGTAACTAATTACATTTCCAGAGTAACTTGCACAGTAACACTGTAAGCAAGTGCAACCACCTATAGAATATCAAACTTCATCAACAGAAAACTCAAGCTCCTCCCCCACACTGTTTGATTGACAGGGAACACAACTGCAATGAACACTTAACATCAAAAACAGAGATGAAATAATAAACAGCAACAATTAATGAGCGCTTACAATTTTACAAAAACGAGGAAAGAGACAAACATTTTACAAAAAAGAGAAAAACTCAAATATTGCCACTTTATGAGGGTCCATCAAAATATAATGTAATGACTGCACTGTACCATGTACTAGCGCCTTGGTTCCTGTAGGGGGGGTAGGAGCCATCATTCTTACGGTACACCAGCTGCTTTTCATAACCTGGGAATACACAGCAACATGGAGCAATGTCCAGACGGCATGTAAAGAGTCAGACCTCCACACTAAAACACAGCAACATGGAGCATACAAACAGATACAAACAGATTATTGATTGGTGATTGATTCACGTGTTTGATGACATTGCCTGCATGTGTAATGGTAATCCGGTCGTAATGGTTTATTGTTTTTGGCATTCAGTAGACTATCATGTCATCAGAGTCTGTAGCTCGTTATCATATCGTTTGCTATATAAATTGGAGTTGGTACGGCCATTCACATAGCTGCATATCAATAAAGCAAAGGAAATAACAGCCGAAATTATATCGTTCCTCTGCTACCAGGACGGGCTTGTTTGAGATCTGCACCCTATGGGCAATCAGAATCAAACAAATTAAAGATCAACCTCAGCACACGTGTTTAATAAATGTTTAATCAGATCACAGATTGGAGCCTGCAGCAGTGCTGACAGACTACCAGGCACATTGTGTGCGTAAGCAATCATTATTGTATAATTATTTCGCATTATCCAATTAATTTAGACTATGTTTAACATGTTTAGGCTTTATTTTTCTTCTCCTTCGGCAGAGGAGGCGGCGCCCTAGTGGCCACTAGCGAGCGGCCGCCACTGTGTGGTGGTCTGACTCAGACCTCCACACTTACATTGTGTTTGATGGCTTCTGTGCGTTTTCTTTACCTCTCTGTCTGCCGGTATATGATGAGGAACAAAAACAAGCCAATTACAGACTCTACTGCCATTACAAGCATCCTGACCACGTCCTGTCTCCAGCAGTGGAACCAACTGACCACTTCCTGTCTCCAGCAGTGGAACCACCTGACCACGTCCTGTCTCCAGCAGTGGAACCACCTGACCACTTCCTGTCTCCAACAGTGGAACCACCTGACCACTTCCTGTCTCCAACAGTGGAACCACCTGACCACTTCCTGTCTCCAACAGTGGAACCACCTGACCACTTCCTGTCTCCAGCAGTGGAACCACCTGACCACTTCATGTCTCCAGCAGTGGAACCACCTGACCACTTCCTGTCTCCAGCAGTGGAACCACCTGACCACTTCATGTCTCCAGCAGTGGAACCACCTGACCACTTCATGTCTCCAACAGTGGAACCACCTGACCACTTCCTGTCTCCAACAGTGGAACCACCTGACCACTTCCTGTCTCCAACAGTGGAACCATGCACCTGACCACTTCATGTCTCCAGCAGTGGAACGACCTGACCCCTTCCTGTCTCCAACAGTGGAACCACCTGACCACTTCATGTCTACAGTAGTGGAACCACCTGACCACTTCATGTCTCCAGCAGTGGAACCACCTGACCACTTCATGTCTCCAGCAGTGGAACCACCTGACCACTTCATGTCTCCAGCAGTGGAACCACCTGACCACTTCATGTCTCCAGCAGTGGAACCACCTGACCACTTCATGTCTCCAGCAGTGGAACCACCTGACCACTTCATGTCTCCAGCAGTGGAACCACCTGACCACTTCCTGTCTCCAGCATTGGAACCGCCAAACCTCAGTCTGGTTTTTCAACGACTTTTCCGGTCGTGAGTTTTTGCCGGCCCTTCCCTCAGAGTTAGCCTGGAGGCGTTCTGTTTGTTTTTCTCTTTTTACTCTGTTTTTGACTCAGAACTCTAAAGCCGGTTCTTCCCTCTTGGGATTTTAGAACTTTTTCAAAACCACGGGAGAAAGAAAAGTTCTGCCAGTAAGGGGGTTGTGGTCGGGGTGGATGGAGGGCATAAACACTTGCCTTTCATTCTGGAGACCGGTGTGCCTAAATACAACCATTACACTCTTGCAAAAAAAGGGGTGTCCGGTGGGAGAAAGGGTACCCAGTGTGTTCAAAATTGATAGTTAAAAAGTTAAAAGTGATGCGAAGGTCGTGACAAAGCGGCGGAATTTGACACCCTGGGATGAGAACGTGTTGGCAGGCATCCATCTACAGTACACACCATCAATGAGCCATTGTTTCCTATCCAGCGTGTGCATCTCTCTGCCTCCAGACTCACACCTCTATCTTAGCCATGTCTCCTAACCATCCATCCATTCATCATCCATCTATCGTCTATTCCCTCCTCGTCCCCCTCACCTCTCCTGATGTATCGGAGGGCCTCTTCTTTGCGCTGCACCCCCACGCTCTCCCAGTCATTGGCTTGGTCCAGATAGAGCGTGGCGATGAGCGGTAGCGTGATGCTGGCCAGGTTCTGCTCCACACAGCCGCCGGGCATCCGGATCAGAGAGGCCAGAGAGTCTTCGCTGATGGAGTTCTCTATACTGTCTGCCAACACATTACCTGAGAGGACAGGAGAGGAGAGAAAAACTGTATCATCAAATGGCCCAAAAAAATAGGACAGGATACAAACCAAAAAAAAGTGTACTCGGAGAGTGCAGACCTCGGCAAAGGCTTATATTATATTCCAGTCTGCTAAGACATGAAAGTTTTGTGAGTCAGATCAGAACCCTAACCTTGACCCACCCACATCCCCCCAGCCACGACCTTCCTATCCCTAACCCCTCTTCCCTAGCCACGCCCCCTTCCTTCACCCGAATCGGATCAGCTCCAAAATGTAGTGGGTTCTTCCTTGGCCCATGCTACAGCGTTCCACCAAGTTTCATGAAAATCAGCCCAGTAGTTTTTCCGTAATCCTGCTAACAAACAAAACAGACAAATGGCACCAAAAACATAACCTGGTTGGCAGAGGTAATAAAAGAGGAGAGAAGAAGAGATTGATGACTGCAGTGACTCACCTCTGATATTGATGAGAGTTACTGGCTGGGAGTTCGGCACAACTGATTCCAGCTCCATCTTGGCATGATGAACTGTCTGTGTCCCTGCAGCAGGCACAAACACAGAGGCTCTGGATGACAGTGTCAACTACTGTAAATACGTACAACTTAAGCATAAAATCCCATAAATGTGGCATGTTAATACCATTAACAGCAGAACATTGGAAATAACATGTCATTACAATCTCCTTACCGCCTTCTGCAGATGGGTTCAACACCAAACTCCAAACTTCAGTCTTCTGCACTCCTTCCATCTGTTTGGGTTCAGAAAATAGCTTTGCTTAGTGAAAATCAAACTAGATCTCATTTCAACCTAAATAAGTGTCTATGGTATCTTCTTAGTTAAAATTGGCTAAGTGAGCGGTGTCTGTCTGTCTGTGGGGTCGGTGTCAGCAATTGTGATGTCATCACTGATGTCACTCAAGCAACTGTGATGTCATCACTGATGTCACTCGAGCAACTGATTGCCCAACTGTGATATCACTCAGGCAGTTGTGATGTCATCAGTGATGTAGGGCTGTGAATCTTCACTGGCCTCACGATTCGATTCGATTACGATTCAGAGGGCTACGATTCGATTCGATAACGATTATCAATGCATCTCATACATGATTTTTTTTCTCACTTTCTTTTTTCTCACTGTGTGGCTACTTTTAAAATAAAAGTGCATTTAGAATTGCATTGTATTATGATCCATAATTAAAATAAACAACTGCATGTACTTCCATTATATTTTATTTGATTATATAAATTTTTATTTTTATTTTTTTTATAATCGATTTTTGACATTTGTGAATCGATGCAGAATCGTGCAGGTCCGCATCACGATGCATCTTATAATCGATTATTTTTGACACCCCTACAGTGATGTCACTCGAGCTGTAATAAAGAGCCGATTGTGCAAAGTCACACGATGGCGCCTAGGTGGGTGGGCAGTGTCTGTCTGTCTGTCTATCTGTATGTCAGTCACTATTTTGGGAGCATGCGTTTTCAATAACTGCAGCAATGGCTCATCATCTCTAGAGTCTCCACCCTGGGAATCGAGCGTGCCTAGCGCTCAAGATTCCTAGTCTTCTTATAGTTAAAATTGGCTAAGTGGGTAGGCGGTGTCTGTCAGTAACGAAAGTGACATCATCAGTGAGGTGGGTAGCGGTGTATAAGTGGACGGTGCGGTGTCTGTCTGTCAGTCACGAAAGTGACGGAAGTGACAGTGAGGTGGATAGCGGTGTAAGTCACATTTTGTGTCACGAAAGTGACGGAAGTGACATCATCAATTCCTGGGCAAAAGTTGGCGCAACGCACAGTTGCCCAACTGTGATGTCAATCAGGCAGTTGTGATGTCATCAGTGATGTCACTCGAGCAACTGTGTATTATAAGCCGATGGCACACAGTTGAACAATGGCACACAACTGCTAAACTGTGATGCCATGGGAGCCATGACGGTGAAGTTCAGACAAAACGTTAAATGCTTCACAGACGAGACAAGAAAACATCACGAAGGAATAAACATAAAAACATCAGACATACATTGGAAATTAAGAACAGGGTTAAAAGTGACTCACCACCACCCGCAGCAGTTTCTGGACGCGGTCTCCTACCAACACGTCCCTGCCTAGCACCATCACCTCCACAGGGAGTTTCCCCACCACCAGCGGTACAATGGCGTAAGGCAGCACCAGAGAAGCACCGGCCGGCAGAGTCACTTCCTGCGTGTGTCTCTCTTTGAAGGCGATGCTGCACATGCCCTCTGTCTTCATCAGCACCACTCTCACCTGGGCACAAAACAGCCGCAGAACATCACAAATGCTCATAGTTTATTTAATGTATGTCATGTTATTGTATAACTTCTGTGGAGAGAGATTAGTGCCAGGAGAAATTGTATTTGAACTGTATACACATTTTCTTAAAGCCCCTGGAAACCCAAATCCACAATAACCTTCTATATTTAGGGACTTGTGTACATAATGGTAAGTGTCAAAAAGTCTTAGTTAGTTTTAAACCAAATTTGAAATATGGTCATTTAACCCTTGAAGGGTTTGAATTGGGCGTGATTATGCTCGAGACAAACCTATCAGGCGGAAGTGCCTCTACTCTGCAAAAAAAAGAGGCTCAGAATGTATCAAGATGAGCACTACTTGGTAGGGGGGGGAAGACAATTCAGCAGACACAGTTCCAGAGCAGACAATACTGCATATCTTTTCATGATTTTGAAACCTAATTTTAGATACTTGGCGACATTTTTAATCATTCAAATTTGGCTGGATGGTTAATAACACATTTTTCTGTGGAGTGACAGACTCTTTAAATAACTGGTCAGGTGACTGAGGAGGAAGTGGCTGTGCTGTGGGTGAGTTGTGAGCTGGTCAGGTGACTGAGGAGGAAGTGTCTGTGCTGTGGGTGAGTTGTGAGCTGGTCTTACTTGCAGGTCTTCCTGGCCGTAGTTGTGCAGCACAGCTTTAATCACCACCTGTTCGTTCCTCGCTACTGAATACGGCAGCTTCAGGTCCACAAAGAACTGCTTCCATGCTTTGACGTTGTACGGCTCGGCGACACAGAAACCTACAAGCATTTAGAAGCACACACATTAGTAGTGTGTGTGTGTGTGTGTGTGTGTGTGTGTGTGTGTGTGTGTGCATGCTCGTGTATGAATATGTGTAGTTTATAATGTTCCTTATTAACTCCAGAGGTGTTGACTCGAGTCAGACTCGATCACTATATCAGAGCCTCTCGCACATAATTGATTGGATTTATATAGCGCCTTTCAAGACACTCAAAGCGCTTCACATATCGGGGGAGGTAACTCAACTGATCCACCACCGATGCGTAGCAGCACCCACCTGGGTGATGCACGGCAGCCAGTTTGCGCCAGAACGCTCACCACACATCAGCCTATCACGGTGGAGAGTTGAGGACTGAATGTGCCAATTAAGTAACGAGGGATGATTAGGTGGCCATGATTGAAGGAAGGCCTGTTTGGGAATTTAACCAGGGCACCGGGGTTACACCCCCCAGGGCACCGGGGTTACACCCCCCAGGGCACCGGGGTTACACCCCCCAGGGCACCGGGGTTACACCCCTCAGGGCACCGGGGTTACACCCCTACTCTTGTGAAGAGCGCCGATGGGATCTTTAATGACCACAGAGAGTCAGGACCTCGGTTTAACGTCTCGTCCGAAGGACGTTGCTCCCTCACGGGACAGAGTCCCTGTCTCTGCCCTGGGGCATTGGGGAGATTATTCATCAGATCAGATTATGCATCAGACCTTTCGGTCCAGAGGGGAAGAGCACCTCCTACTGGTCCTCCAAAACCAATTCCAGCACCAGTCTCCAATTCAAGGAGTATCATAGGCCAGACCTGCTTAGCTTCCCAAGGAAAGCCAATAATGTAATATGCAGGAGCCACTGGTGCTAATAATACTGTAGGGTGGTATGATTAGCACAACCCACTAACAAATTTAGCAGAATTTGACAACACATTTCAGAAAAGAGGTGAGAACTGCAACACAGCATGTGTGGATATTGGTTTATATGATTATGTCTCAAAGAAATCTCCACATAGCACACATTAGTTTCAGGGTCGGTTTTAAGGTCTGATATCACTTATTGCAGGGTGAGGAGGGTCAGTGTTAGGGAATAAATGTAGTAATGGGAGGTCCTCACAAGTATAGTAATACAAGTATTGCAATACATGTCTGTAGAGGTTTATGCGCTAGGCAAATGGGAGACATTTTGAAAGTTTGATGGTAGAAGCGAGAGAAAACGTGTACATACAGATCCAAATCTATGATTTAAAATCTATATTAACTCCCACCTCTCTCCAAATCTATGATTTAAAATCTATATTAAGTCCCACCTCTCTCCCCCTCCTACCTGTCTCAGGTGATGCGCTGATGCCCATCACACCCCACTCTGTGATGCTGTCAGGTAAGATGGAGTCTACAGTGACAGACGACAACCTGTTGATCAGATTCATGTTAGCAAATACAGTAATCACTGAGGAGGTCAAAGTTCAGAGCCACTCCTCCCTGACAAGATGTCATAAATAATCCTGTGTGTATTAGCAAGAATGTTCTCTGTTTAACACACAAGTGGTTGGCAAGTAAAATAATGAAGAGCTAAGATAAAATGACAACCCTAATCTTTCTTTATTTGTTTTATTTTTATTTTTGGTCATCAAAGTACAGGACCGGTCAAAGTACCAGTCAAAGTACCAGTCAAACGTTTGGACACACCTGAGTGATGACACACCTGATTCATCATCCTAAAGACAATTTGATCTAAAGGCTTATGCTTAAAGGCTATAGTTTCTTAGACAAATATAAATAGTAAGGGTATTAAAGTAAATAAAAACTTATGGTTAAAAGCTAGTTTCTTAGACAAATATAAATAGTAAGGTGATTAAAGTAAATAAAGGCTTATGCTTAAAGCCTATAGTTTCTTAGACAGATATAAATAGTAAGGTGTTACGTCATAGTTTTGATGTCGTAACTATTGTTCTGATAGATGAAAAGTAAAAAAAAAAATAGACAGTGTGTCCAAACTTATAGGTCCCTATCGTTGCATCGGCGCTGTTTCTAGGCCGAGCGCCTGGCCCAGCTCAAATCAGTGGGCGTGGACCAGCGCACTTGATATCGTCGTGCTGGCGCTAGACGCAGCCTCAACCATTACAACCACGCCTTTTAAGCGTAAAATTATGCACCGTCATGCTCATTGGATAACTGCAATAAACGAATCGCACGCTTGCCTTTTTAGCTCCAATTCCAGTGATCCCGCAAAACCAGACGAAAGCCAAACGCTCTGCCCCCCCCCCCCCCCTCCCTTCATCCAGTCTGTCTGTCTGCATTATAGGCTATTATTCCATATTATTATGCTTCTCAAACCAATCTAACTGCAGTTTCAATACTGCAAGCATGTAAATACGCTACACTATAGCAAGATCAAAGTGAAAATAATGTTCTAAACGCATCAGCTAGAAAAATATAGCCTATTAGATTGGTGAAAGTTTGTCCAGAAAGATATCATTTTCTCTCGCCTGCTGCAGGAAGGATGATGCACATAAATATAGCCTACATTATGTAAAGTCATTGCATAAATGTGTTTTTATTGTAAAACTAAATGTGGAGTAGGGCCAAGTTATTGGAGCGGACATCACAGTATAGCAGATGACAGTAGAAGCTTCCGAAGCGCGTTCCGCTGTCACTTATCTAAATCACGTTAAATCCACACAGGGTATATATAGGCTCAAGAGGACATATATGTTTCACATAGGGTGGTGTTTCATTTCGATGTTTTATTTGGTCCAATATTGAAATGTTCTACAATTGCAGGTTGTGTTACCATTACACATTATTTTAGATCTACCTTTTATATCTATTTCGGCTCATTTGGTTGCTATTTAGTAGCGAAATGGAGGACCCAATTGCATGCTGGGACAGGGACATTCACAGGCAGTAAACTTACAACTGCTATTTCCTATGGGAAGCTGGGTGCTGCTATGTGTTGTGTCTGTCTGAGCGAGGGAGTCAGAGAGAGAGAGAGAAGGGTGACAGAGAAGCGGCAGAAGAGCACTGGCGCACTGAATAGGCCTGGTTTCAGAGAGAGACAGAGAAGGGTGACAGGGGAGAGGCAGCAGAAGAGCACTGGCGCACTGAATAGGCCTGGTTTTCAAAGGCGCAAAGCGCTAAATTTACGGCAGGTGCGAAGATAGCAGTACGCCGAGATTTAAGGCCGACACGCCCACTTTGGCCCATTCTGGGACTGCGCCACGCCCATTCGGCCTAAAGCGCATTTGGCAGCCTAAAGCCATATTGATATCGTCCCAAAACAGGCGCAAGGCACGTTTTTTTGCGTTTAAGGCCCGTTTTAGCGCCGAAGGCTTGTGGGAGAATAGGGCCCATAGTGTATATCCCAAAGTTTCATCAGCAGGCAACTTGTAAAATATTAGCTCGATGGTAAACAATGAGAGCAGCTCTGATGTTTGGGTTTGACTGATGTTATTGCACAACACAAACAGTGATATATAACACACATACAAATACCCACATTCCCTATACGTGTATATGTGTGTGTATGGACACATCAGTGTATACTATACACTGATGTGTCCACACACATACAGACTATCATATTCATACAAACATTCACAAACAAAGACGTACATGATATAGTTACAGCAATCATTGCTGTTGAATTTGGGGAAACGGAGTGAGCAGCTTTGTTGATTCTGACCTGTTTACACAGCCGGTAACACTGGGCCAATGCACTATGATGCAACCCAGGGAATTCACAGTGCTTGTTTCCCAGCAAGGAAATCGGGGACAGGACTATGGATCGTCCCCGGTCTGTTTGCCTGTCCTTCTTTTTTTTGTAATTCTCTTTTTATTTAGAAAAGTTTTTTCACATTCATTTCAGTTGAACATTTTACAGAGTAGAGTAGCCCTTCATTATTTCACATTCAACAGTACCCATTTACATTACCTACTCCTTTCCAAACTTTTCCTTCTTTATATTATTTACTTGACATAAAACAAACCACAAAAACATGAACAAAAACAAAAAAACAACAGAGATAGAGGGGATGCTCTACTAGTTTGACACAATCGTAAGAGGTACAAAGTTCTATACAAAGTCTCGTCTTTTAGGTGTTATAAATTCAATCCACTTTTCCCAAATCCTCTCAAATCTGTCCTTCTTGAATCTCAGCGAAAACGTAAGTCTTTCCATTACAAATATATCATAAACTATATCCACCCAGTCATTTATTGTTGGTACTTGAGGACGCAGCCACTTTTTGGTTAGCGCCTTCTTACTGGCAGCCATTAACATTCTAAATAGTAAAGCATCCGTTCTACTCAGCTCAAATGTTTCGTGACCCAGATACATCACTTCACATCGAAATGGAATTTCAACCCTAAAAACAGCTTCCACGGTCCTGTGTATCTCTTGCCAATATTGGGTGAGGGAAGGGCAATCCCAAAATATATGAAAGTGATTTGCATTCTCACTTCCACACCGTCGCCAACATCTTGAACCTTGGACCTGATGTCTCTTCTGTAGAGGAGTGATGAAAAAACGCATTATATTTTTCCAACTAAACTCTCTCCAAGTTTGAGAGGCAGTTGTCCTCCATTGTAATTCACAAATCGTTTCCCACTTTTCCTCAGTGAGAATCATATTGCCCTCCCCTTCCCATTTCTCCTTTATGTAAAACGTATCAATTTTTTTTACACATTTGGATTCCATTATACAATCTGGAAATTGTTTTTTTTTGCAGAGTTATAAGCAGAGAAAAAAACACTCAAAATACTCCCTCCCATTGAAAACAGCTGATCTTTCATGGTACGATCGAAATAGGAGCGAACCCAAAGATACCTGTAAAAGTCAGCATTTTCTAATTCATGATTCCTTTTGCCCGTCCTTCTCTCACGCACAACATCTTGGACGCCACTGATTGGATTTTGACGAAACTTTGGGGAATGATGTGTGTCAATGCTCTGTTCTGCTGTTTTCAAAATCACACCATTGTCCTAAGGGTGCCACTAAACCAGGGGTCGGCAACCTTTTTGAAATGAAGTGACATTTTCATTTTTTGCTTGTCAATCAGCGTGCCGCACCAAGATGAATGACTCGCACATCCAAATGTAACGTCATTCCTTCCAAAATCAGGAGATTGAAGTAAAGCACTATACACAGCACGGCCCTTCTCTGTCTTGCTCGCTGGCATTTTTCATCTGCTTTCTGCTGCCCAGAGCCATGTATATAGGATATTTACGGTATAGTGACCCACTCTCTGCCTCTGATTGGGTTGCCTTCTATGGCAGCAGAGTGGCATCTTACTGCTGTGCTGCGGCCAATCAGAGGCAGATAGTGGGTCACTACCGTAAATATCCTAAGTAACATGCATGCGCAATTGCAAATGGCTGTGAAGTAGGTCATTTGACATCGCACTTCAACATTTCTACAAAAAATCTCAATTGCGCACTTATTGCTGCTGTGCGCTGCTGCCGTGCCAGTGGTTAACCCTTCGCGTGCCAGAGGTGGCACGCGTGCCATAGGTTGCTGACCCCTGCACTAAACCATTTGATCATGAACAAACAATGCTTGTTGTTTAATTGTCTGTGTCACCTACACTACAGGCATTTGCTGATTGGATTTTGGAGAAACGTATGGCAATGATGCATAGAATTGCTCCATTCCAGCATTTTGAAAATGACAACAAACAGATTGTCTACTTGTAGCTACAGTAACTACAACTCTGCGTCACTCTTGGAGGATGACATGATTACGGTTTACTTGTTACTGTACAGATGAATGATGGCCATTGCAAACAGCCGCTCCACAAGGGCCTCAAACCCCAATCACACAGTTTCACACTCATTTTCTGATGGATGGATGGATACCCGCTGGCGCGTATGTTTGAAATTAAATATTTGATTTCTTTATTTTCAGTGCCAAAGCGCCATGAAACTCTCTAATGTTACAACTTTATGCGCAAAGATACATCAGCGTCTACACTTTCTTCGAAGACTCAGGCTTTTTGGAGTCAGTGTGAATATTATGTTGATTTTCTACAGGGCTAGTATAGAATCCATTCTGAGGTATGGTATTTGCAGCTGGTTTGGCAACCTGACTGTTAAATACAAATCTCAAATTGCTAGGCTTGCACAAATGGCTGGGAAGATCATGGGGATGTCCACCCCCCCGATCACCCCCCAAGCCATTTTTGAGCAATCAGTGATAAGACAAGCTCGGAATATCTTATCCGACCCCTCGCATGTACTGAACCCAGAGTACGAACTACTGCAATCTGGCAGGAGATATAGGATACCGCGGTGCAAATATAATAGATATAAACACTCATTTGTTCCTCTGTCAATCAAAATGATTAATGACAACTAGAAATGACTAGAGACACTTTATCACGGGGGTATGTGCAATGATGTATTAATTTGTATTATGCAATGTTTTTGGTTTTGGTGTTTTCTGTAAAATGTTCTATGTATGCAGCTGTGGCCCTGTCTCCAAGACAAATTTCTCCCAAGGGAGACAAATAAAGAAAAACCTTGAAACCTTGAACCTTGAACCTTGAACCTAATTCAAAAAACAAAAGGAAAAACAACAAAATTAGGTAACACTTTACAATATACTCTACACAAAATAGTAGAGTAGTTACTGGGGAACTAGGTAATGAAGAATGAAAGAGGAACTAACTATTACTGTAGTTCATGTTCAGTTCGTGAGAGTAACTAAGTATTAGGTAATCATTAGTTAAAGATTACGTACAGACCTCAGCACTTCTGCCGCATCACTATCGTGTCAATAATGAGGATAAAGCACACCCTCGAGTGTATTGCTTAACATGAAAGTCATTCTATGGTTGAACCCTGAACAAATTGATATGTTTTTCAATGGATTGTGGTACTGTTGGACATGCTAACATATTCCAAATCTAGGAACATCTCAATTCCAGAAAGGGGTCATTTTCAAGATGGTGGCTGCTAGGAGCTTAAAATGGCTACAGTATAGACCAAATCAGCGGGATGTTTACATTTACTTCCGGGTACCCCTGAGGTCCACACATTATAATGGCGGTGGACGGCACAAACTGACGTGTTGAAGACAAAAACAGACAAAGAAGACAAAAATGGTTCGTCCGTGTTGTGTTGTTGTTTAATATCATTCATAACAACACTTTCACTAACGTTAGTGGAGACCAGACTAGCTAATTTACCTGTTGGACCAGACTAGAGTAGACTTGAAGCTAAATTAAATTGACGTGGCGTCAGTAGCTCTGTCTGTACCAGGCTCTTTCTCGCCGAGAAGAGCCTGGTGACGCGAGGTTACTCTGTCTGTAACGTAAAAAAACAGCGAGTTTGACAGACAAACACACGTTATTAGCTAGCTAACACTACATAAAACAAACACAGAAGAAAGGCTAGATACGTCGGACAAGCATGTTTACCAACCGTTTAACCATTTAAATTGAAAGTAGTCGGCCGAAAACAACGAGAGGGTTTGACAGCATTTATTTGACAACACGCACATTTAAACCTGCCGCCTTCCCCAAGTGGTACCCGGAAGTAAATTTGTTTACATGGTGACGTCACGGTGATTTGGTCTATATCCCAATTACTATTTTCAAGATGGTTGAATAGTAAAATGAGATAGCTATAGCCATTTAAGCTCCCGGCAGCTGCCATCTTGAAAATGACCCCATTCCGGAATTTAGATTTTCCTAGATTTATATTATGTTAGCATGTCCAACAGTACCACAATTGTTGATTGATTGATTGTTGCCTCGGTTGATGTGGCCACTGACAGTGTATGAGGTTCCCCTTTCAAAGGTAGAAAAGCTAGAAAGGATGATTAACTCATTCATTAGAAAATGGCTCGGAGTCCCACGCTGCCTAAGCAGTGTAGCCTTATATGGGAAAGGCATATTGGAATTGCCATTATCTAGCCTGACAGAGGAGTTCAAGTGTGCTAAGGTTAGACTGGAAATGACTCTGAGTCAAAGGATCCAGTGGTTAGGAGTGTAGCGCCCACAGTTAAAACAGGGAGGAAGTGGAACCCAAAGGAGGCAGTACAGCAAGCACAGTCAGCTCTTAGACACAGGGATATCATAGGTCAGGTGCAGCATGGGCGTGGAGGCTTAGGGTTGTGCATAGGGAAACCTGTGTGGAACAAGGCATCAGTAATAGAAAAGAGGAAGATGGTAGTTGAAGAAGTACATAGGCAAGAGGAGGCAGTAAGATGTACTAAGGCAGTGTCGCAGGCAAAGCAAGGACAGTGGGTGAACTGGGAGAGTGTAGAGAAGAGAAAGTTGAAGTGGAGGAGAGAGTTGTGGAGCATGGAGGCCAGCAGAATTAGATTTATTCTAGGGGCTACTTATGATGTGCTGCCATCTCCCCAGAACTTAAATCAGTGGTTGGGCGAGGATGGTGCCTGCCCGTTGTGTTCTAGTGTATGTACACTGAGGCATATACTGTCAGGGTGTAAGGTCAGTCTCTCCCAGGGGCGATACACCTGGCGTCACAACCAGGTGTTGAAATGTTTGGCAGCTGCAGTTGAGGAAAAGCGGCTAGAAGTAAATTCTCTAGTTGCTAGCAAAGAGACTAGACAGATCAAATTTGTACGTGAGGGAGAAAAGATTAGACCAATTAAGGTCAGGTACAAGTTAGGGCAGCTAAGTGTAGGTGGAGCCTGGGAAATGAGGGTTGACTTGAATGAACAGCTAGTCATCCCAGCATAGTTAGCACCCGGCTACGTCCGGACTTGTTACTGTGGTCTGAGGTAGAGAAGAGAGTTTATTTTATCGAACTCACAGTCCCGTGGGAAGTTCGAGTTGAGGAGGCTTATGAGCGCAAGAAAGCTAGGTATGCTGAAATGGCAGCAGAGGCAGAGCAGCGAGGTTGGAGGGCTCGAGTGCGGCCCGTGGTTTTGTGGCAAAGTCCGTTATTGCCTTACTAACTGAGTTGGGCATTCGGGGACGGAGCCTGAAACTTGCGGTTAGCAACATGTCTCAGGCAGCAGAACGAGCAAGTGAATGGCTGTGGATAAGGAGGAAACATGCTAGCTGGGGAGCTCGCTAAGGTAAGATTGATTGTTTGTTGTTGGTCATGATTAACGGTCCGCATCAACAGGGCTGAATCATTGACAGTGGTGGTGTAGTTAGGGATTGTTTTTTGTTGGTCATGATTGACGGTCCGCATCAACAGGGCTGAATCATTGACAGTGGTGGTGTAGTCAGGAATGTCATACCGAACCGACCTGGATAGCTAGGCTTAGATAGTGAGGTAATATGCAGTTGTGCGGTGGTAGCATGGAGGGGGGTGTTTCCAGGACGCTGGATTACACCGTTAAGCCTTCTTGAGGTGTCGTGAGGCCTAACTTAACGAAACATCGGTGAAGGAAGGTGCCCACTTGAAAACCCCAATGACATGCTTCATACTGCTGTTGGCTAGGGTAGGTAACTGGTGATTTGTGTCTTGTTTATTAGTTTGTTAGCCTGTTAGCTTGTTTTATTCTGGATTGGGCTTCTAAATGTGTTTTTCCTTGGATTTTGGCACAAGGGATAGTAACATCTTGTCCTGTGTATTAATTAATATTATTTAACATGCCCAATATCACCAGAATCCATGAAAACCCCTTTTTATCAATTTGTTCAGGGTTAGGTGTTTTTCTGATCTGTGTGTGGCGAGATCTGGCGAGATGTGTGTGGGGGAGATTTGTGTGTGGCAAGAATTGACGAGATTTGGGGGAGACTGGCTTGAGGCGGAAGGAAGGTGGTGTGGCCCCGCCCCTAGTCTCGCTTGTCAGACTTCCCTCCCTGCAAGCTCGGCCATTGGCTCCGACCCGCTCTGACTGACTGGCTGCAACCATATATGGATTTCCTTTCCGCTCCCTCCGTGACGAATCTGTCTATCTCAAATGCCTGCGCCGCTGTGAAACAACATCATCAACGATGCTAGCTCGTTGCTACACGCTGAAAACGACTGGATCTCGACTGTTACTGCTTGGTACTTTCGGTGGATGGCTGTAAAGGTAAACGGAGCCTTTTCCCCCTGCTATAGAGTGGAGGTATTAGCAGCCAGACCCTCCCCTGTTGTATGGAGAAAGTCTGGCAAGCAAGACTACCCCACCCCCAACTTCACAGTCTGCATCGATAGCTGAGGCACAGGCATAGAGAGAGAAATGTCGAAGTCGAAGTCGGTAATGCACGCACGCACACATGCACACACGCACAACACTTTCACAACACACACACACAGTTTAAGATGCATCTAGAAATGCATCGCCTCATTGGCGAGACTTTGGCACGTTATGGAGAGGGCAGCTAGAAACACACGCAAGCTGGTAATGCACACACACGCACACATGCACACACACATGCACACAACGTTTAAGAAACATCTGAAAAAAAGAAATTTCAATATTTTATTTTTCAGTTTCTTTTAGAAAACAAAGAATAAAATTCAGACCCAGGAACAAAAGGCATACATAATATTATATTACAACGTGGTGCTACCAAACACATGAGGTGCGTATGTATGTGCTTGTAAGAGATGCTGTGCATGGGATCCCACGCAAGGGGTCCATAAGAAATCAGCCGGGCGAGTCACCTGTCGCCCTTAACCTCGTCAAAGTAGGCCAAAAACGGGTCCCAGACCCTCTGGCTGAAGGGTTATTTTGTAGACCTTAGAGTACCAATCAAATATTTTGGCCCAGAATCCAGATACTAGTGAAACAAAAAAGCATGAGACAGTGTGCCCTCTGAAACCCGACACCTATAGTGGTGAGACAGAAGGGAAGATCTTGTGCAACCTGTGCTTGGAATAGTGAAGATGGTGAGTGACTATGAATTGGATCAGCTGGTGTCTGCTATTAACTGAGCAGAGTTGGACCACAGACAGACTCGGCATGAGTGACGTCTCTCCCGCCAGGCCATGTTGTTGATGGTGTGACGTGTATATGGTGCGACACGAGCGATGGAGTCGATTGAGCGGTTTCATACAAAACTAACATTATACGTTTCAGTTTTTCCTGAAACTGAAACTTTCTTGGCATAGTTATCTTTTAAATTGACACAATTGACATGTGGATGGACCTCATGGCACAATTCAAACGGGATAAAAAGAAAGTATCGTCTCTCGCCGTTCAACACCATTCATATTTTTTTCAGGCGCTGGTACGCATGGTAAGGCGGGAAGTGACGTCCACTTTGGCTCTCTATAAATCAATATTCCCATCTACTGTAGCACTCACCCGTCCGTGCTGTCGGCTGTGCTGGGCAGGTTCACATCCCTCCACAGCCAAGACTCATAGAACTTGGAGCGCAGATACACATCAGTCTCATCCAGGTACTCCTCCTCTTCTTCTTCCTCCTCCTCCTCCTCCTCCTCCAGTGCCCCTCCAACCCTGGCATACAGTATTTTGGCATACAGGACAGGTGGTCCAGATAATCCAGGTTGATCCCAAGGTGTTATGCTCTGTACTGTGTGAACAGAGTCATGAGATTAAATTCAAGAATCAGGTGTGTGGCTCCCTATTATGTCCTGCACTGTCCCGCTGAACTCAAACAAAGTATTTTTCTTTTATAAACTTATTTCACTGTAGGAGGTGTTGATAGGTCTACATGTGCCACAAAGATAAATTCCTGTAGATAGAAAAGTGTTTGGAATGTGCTTCAGATTCGTTTTTTTATGATCCAATAATTGCCAGAAAGTGCAAAGGTAAATGAATTGACACAATGGGCCCTATTTTCGTACACCGCTATCGTTTGTGCTGCTGTTTGCGCGCCTCTTATTGCTATCTTCCCTGCGTCTTAAGCTATCGTCTGCCTCCACCGTCCAGTTTTGCGCTGGGATCTCAGCGCAGACGCAGGTGTAGGCGTGGCCCAGGCGTGTCCGTGGGCCTCTAGCCTATCATCTCCCTCCCGCAAGTGTCATTTTGCGCTCTGGCAAAGATACCGTCGCAATGTTCCAAGCGTAAACAGAGGTTTGGGCGTTCCCCGTGCCAAAATAGGCGTTCCAGCGCCATGTGTTAGAAAAAAAGGCCTTGGGTGCTCTCAATTTTAACGCCACCAAATAGCTGGTCTTAGCGCAAAGAAAACCTCTACGCCAGGCGTACGCCAGAGCGCAGACAGTATTCTCCGCCGCAGTGCAGGAAATCCTCGCTTGGATAGGCCCATTACGCACGGCTCGCGCGCGGACACACTTCCCTCCTCAGAATGCCACGTTGATTTTCAACTAATCTACACTGGAGAAAAAAACACAACTTGATTTAAAAATTAGAATTCGTTTGTCATGGTTTTGTGCCAAAAAGTGATTTACGTTTTGAATTTGATTACCAGGGGAACGAGGGTCTGGCGGGGCGGGAGTCTGTGTGTAGCGCGGGGAGGGGTGCTTTTAAGTGTTTGGCTAGTGTGCCGGGTCCTGGAGGGGGGTCTCCCCGGAGAAGGTGTGAGCTGGGCCGGGTAGGCAGGCCGGGTTGGTAGAGGCACTGATGCAGCGCTATGCGCGGTCCCGCGGATCGAAATCAGTTTCTGGCAGCAAATCACTTTTTGACACACCATACAGTAACCTCTCTCCCTGCAATTGCACCATGCAACAATAGCGTAACCCAAGTGGATAATTCTGGTATAGGCTATTGAAATAGGCTAGAATTAAAATCTCACACATCCCTACCCTATTAAAGAAACAAATATTTTTAAATGTGTATGTTATAGCCTATATGAGTGAAACGACTAATTAATAGGCTACTAATTACAAAAGCATCAATTTTCATTACGAATCCGAACTGGTTCATCCTCCAATTCTCTCTCTCTCTCTTCCCTCTCGTTCTCTCCACCCCCCTCTCTCTCTGACTCTCTCCCTCTCTCTTTGCTCTCTCTCTCTCACTCTGTCAATCTGCTTGCACTGAGCAAGAAAGAAGCTGCTGTCACTCACAGACGTGATGGCGGTGACGCTGTGGCTTTTAAGGGGAGTGATCTCACCTTGTGAATCCTGTTATGGGCATAAACACGCCTATGGAGGTTTGCGAGAAGACGTGAAGTGCAGCGGGCCGACACGCCCACAATTAGGGCTTTGCGCGGCTCTATTCCCAGCGCAAAACGGGCACTAATGCAAAATTACCGCCGTTGCGAAGATACGGCCCAATGATTTGCACAGACTGAGTCCTCTATATTTGAGATATATGATGAGGTTCTGCCTGGATATAAAGTATATAACATTTTGGAAATTATCTCTTCATTTATTTACCGTGGGAACGTCCGCGAGAAGAGCGGTCACGGCTATACATAATGGGTCTGTAGTATCGGGCAGAGATGGTGGGGAGAGGCGTGGTGGTGGGAGGCGGGGTGGTGGTCAGCGGTGGGGGGTCGGTGGGCCGCCTGGTGTCCAGCTCCTGGTCCCGGTAGTGGGCGCAGCAGTAGCGGAATGCCTGCATGCACTCCCAGCCCTCGGTGATGTAGAGGGAGCGGCGGGTGCAGGAGTACGGCATGGGGATCTCCCTCAGGCCGTCCTTGCAGCACCGACGCTGCAGCTTCTCCTTGTAGTGACTCTCTGGAGACACAAGGGGGAGCAGGTGGTTAAGGTCAGGTGCATCACCAGCCACTGAAAGAGGGAGATTTAGTACTCCTGAATATGAAAGACTAATAGTGATAATAATGATGGAAGGAAGGCCTGTTTAGGAATTTAGCCACGGCACCGGGGTTACACCCCCCAGGGCCCCGGGGTTACACCCCCCAGGGCACCGGGGTTACACCCCCCAGGGCACCGGGGTTACACCCCCCAGGGCACTGGGGTTACACCACCCAGGGGTACCGGGGTTACACCCCCCAGGGCACTGGGGTTACACCACCCAGGGGTACCGGGGTTACACCCCCCAGGGCACCGGGGTTACACCCCCCAGGGCACCGGGGTTACACCCCCCAGGGCACCGGGGTTACACCCCCCAGGGCACTGGGGTTACACCACCCAGGGGTACCGGGGTTACACCCCTACTCTTACAAATGGCCCATTTCCACCGGGGTTTTTTTTTTTTTTTGATTGATTTCTTTATTTCCGTGTCACACACCAATGGTGCCCAGCCTGTATGGGCTTATGAGACATGACAAAGATAGAAACAAAACTGACTGTGGTATACAATACTTCATCTTCCATATATCAGAATGCAAGATACCAAACAAAGGGACACACAGTGTCATAGAAAAATAGAACATATTCAATACAAACCTATACAAACAGCATATTTGTTCTTCTTTCCCAGGCATTACTAATAAATTGAGCTATATCAAAGACTCTCTTATTAAAGAAAAATTCAAGTCTAGGCACATCCTGTAACCAAAAAGCTCCAGGGTGAACAACAAACACTTTTTCATACATTGTATGTCTCAGGTCATCATACAGAGGGCAGTAAAACACAAAATGAATTTGATTTTCTATCTCTAGAAAATCTAGAGATTTAGCGAAGCAGCGGTCTTGCCTGGTGAGTGCCCGCCGAGGTAGTGGCTTCCCTTCTCCCCGTAGCGTAACCCCCATCCGCCCGCGCAGCGCATGCATGTAGTGTAAATAACAACAAATTGATATCCATTCTTCTGGTCGATGGTCACATTCGCCCATGTCAGTCATTTAGAGGCACCAGTATTTCATAACCAGTTTAAAAGTTCCGTGTATGGATTTGATTTTAACGTTATAGGCTATCCACCATATTTTTGGTGGCCATTTTTGCCTGATCTGCTGATGGGTGCTTCTTCCGGTGTGATCCTCCCAGCCTTGTTGCTGACAGCTTGACACCCGTCTGGGCGAACGGAGCAAATCACTAATCAGGTCCAGCTTGGCAAAAATCTTGTCGATAAATATCCCTTTAAGAGCGCAGTGCATTCATGGGTAATCGCCTGCTGTGGCTAATATTAGCTAGTTAGTTATGTTACATGGCAGTAAAACGCCACTGAATGACCAAATTGATATAACTTTTAACCATTTCGAGTAACACTGTTTCCATACGGATCACCAGCGTTAGTTTGTTGTTTATAACGTGGCTATATTCATAACGTTTTCTATCTCGGATGCGTTATTTCGAATCGCACATAGGTTACGCCTGGCGCAACCTATGTGGGTTTCAGGACGAAACAGACTCGAACCACTAACGTCATCTTAAGAGCACAATATTCCTGGAATGCAAGTTTAACTAAACAGTTACATGTCCTCTGCATTCTACATAAAATTAAGATATTACGGGTTGTTTTATTTTGTATGTTACATACTTATTGACCAAGTTATGTTCAATTCAGCCAGGGTACAAGAGACTGAGTGTAGGTGGCCATCTTTTCAAATCAAGTAGAATACCATTTAGGAAATGGCAAGCTGCAACAATAAGTCATGTTAAACCGGACCTTGTACGCACAATTTTTTTTACAGTGAGCCAAGAGAGTGCCGATGGTTTACACCGGTTTGCGTGCCTTTCATGCTATCTTACCTGACTCTTCGGCACCCTGCGCAAGTGCGTTCCAGGTGTAAAGGTCCTTACACATCAAGAGCGATGCGAATATACGGCACGAAATTGCGATGCGAGTTTTGACTCACCTGTCAATCACAGCCACAGATGTGTACACGTCGGAAGCGAATTTCTGAAAAATCGAACGTGGTTCGAAAAAATAAACACCGCAATAACGCTCAGCGAAACTTCGCCGTCGGTATGCACGGTTGCATTGACTGATATAGGTTCTGAAAATATTATTGACGTGCGAATTAATCGCACGAAAAAAACGTGCTCGGTGTGTAAGGACCTTTATGCCGAGTTCTGCACCCCCCGCCGCGAAACGCATCCCCACCTCACAGGAGCATATTGTAATACAGAAATTATACATATATTTATACAGAAATGTAACTGTTTAAAAATGATATAATTGTCTGGGTAGATGTGACCTGAAGTTAAAACAGCCCCAAAATATGGTGGGGATGCAATTCTCGGCGGGGGTGCTGAACTCGGCACGGCACCGGGCAGGAGGTGCAAATTGCCAAGTCATTTGTGGAGGGAGCAAATGGGACATGGCCATCTAACCACCAGAATTATTCACGGGTGTGGCCTGGCATTGCCTGGGCGTTACATCAATCAAACCAATCAGATTCCTGTCTCGCAGTCTATTTTGAGCCAAACAAACCCTCAGGGATGAGCAGACACTCACCCAGCTGGGATCGACGCTGTAACTGTTCAGCAGAGCGCCTCCTTCTGGCACTGCCTGGACACTGCAGAGCTGAGGAGAGGAGGGGAGAAAAACATCTATAACCATAATGAAATATGAAATATACACACATACAGTATATATATATATATCCTATCCAATAATAAGAAAGAGAAGTGTCCGTGTGTGAAAGTGTCACGGATATGCCGTTTTACGTGCGATCGGGCTGAAACTTTCAGGGGGTGTAAAGAGCACCCGTGCGGGTGACCTGACAGAGCCAGATTCTTTAATTTGGTGATTGCCCTGATTAGCTAATGATGTGATGACATCAGTGATGACATCATCCTTCCTGGATGAGGCAAGTTCAGTGATGATGACATCCGTGATGATGTCATCAGTGATGTCATGTAGCATTGCAGTGGGCAAGCTGCAGGGTGGGCGAGGCCTTGCAAACCTTGCACACTGCGATGTGTTTTATTACTATGTTTCGTCGTTCTATTTGCAATACGCGACAAATATTCCTCCTCTAATGTATCCATCCACATTACAAGAAGACAGTTGTCAGGCAGTGTGGTTAACCTGCAGCTGATGTGGACTAAAGAAGGCAGATGGCAGCAGGTTGGGGAATGGTAACCGTTATCTCGCTGTACAGGGGTGCCGTGCTCACCTTCACATCCCCAAGCCGGCTGTGGTGCGCCGTGGCCGGGTGCTGCAGCACCGCTGCCCGGGGAGAGGGAGCAGAGAGGTGCCGGGTGCTGCAGCACCGCTGCCCGGGGAGAGGGAGCAGAGAGGTGCCGGTGAGTGGAGCTCACCAGCCTTCAGCTGCTAGCGTGGGAGGAGGGACTCTCAGAGAGCAGAGATGATCTTTGATCATCTCCAGTGGCCAGCCACATTTTGGCTCCGCCCCCAAGATGGAATTGATTGAAGAACCAAGTTTTGATCTCTACATTTATTGTGACAAAAAGTAACTCAAAGTAACTAAGCTGTTTCAGTCTGTAGTAGCCTGAACCTTATATGGCCTGAGGGGGGCAGCGGTCGCTGCCTGCAGTCAGTACCTTGTCTGGTTTGGGTCTCGACCCCAGAGTTGGAGGTGAAGAGCAGTCCTGCATCTGTGAACACCCCCATGTTGTTTTGGCCCCCCCCTCGGGTGCAGCCGATATCTCCCTTCTCCACCACGTCCCAGATCTGAGCACAAAGTCCAGTTGAGGTCAAAGGTCAGTTGGAGAGGTTTGTGCTATTCTGAGTTTTGGTACAAACTAGTAGCCTACACTAACAATGGTTATTTGTATAGCACAAACTCTACAGTATTTCAGTCAGGACCACTTTAGTTCAAATTAAAGCTTTTATTTGCACAAGTTATATTTAGCGGTATGGCTCTGATCTGGAGGCTCCCTGCTCTTCCATGAGCGATAGAGAGGGCCACAAAAATATGTCCTCGCTACCAAAAATCTCCTCGCTGCCAGCGCGAAAGATTTGGGGCATTTGAAGCCGGGTTTAGAGGAATAACTCCTTTTAATTTAACAGCTGTGATGTCATTATTCAGTCTTAACCACCAATATTTGATCATTTTCTCACTCACTGCCATGTCTGCTGCTCTCCCTGCAGGGCTTGAAATTAACTTTTTTGACCACCTGCCAATATGGCTGTTAGATTTTAAAGTTACCAGCCAATTTGAATTTCCACTTTTTCTTGAAATAAACCAGAGTTACCAGCCAATTAGAATTTCCACTTTTTCTTGAAAAAACCCAGAATATGAGTGGGTTAATTTAAGCATAAGTAAGTGGCCCGGGATTCTCAAAGTGTTGAGTGTGTTGAGGGTCACACGAATAAAAATGCACTCTTGAGGCTAAATAAATCCAAAACCAAAGAGTTAATTATTTAAATTTCTACTTCAATGTAGAACAGTTATTTCTTACACATGAGATTACTTTCAGTCTTTTAGTCATAGAGATTATTGAAACATATTCCATATTCCAGACTGAAATGCTATAACAGAAGTGGAGTATTGGCCAGAATGACATGAACATTTGGACACTTATTCAGCGGGTATCTTGCATGTTGCGTTCAGGTGCCCTGTAATTTTATTTTTTATTTTTTGCAATTCCAGCGTGGGCCACGCATGCGACCCATGGGCCACCAGTTGCCCACCCCTGCCTTAAGGCAAGGAGAGCAGAAGTACGGTACATAACTGAGCAGCAACAATGACAACAGAAATGACATTGTTTAAAGTCCCTGGAAACCAGAAATATTTTTTTATTATTTAGCATTTTGAGTTCATCACATCACAGGAACCTATGTTAATAAGCCACCAGCCAAATTTGAACGATGATGAACGTCGCAAAGTATATAAATTTAGGTTTGACAGTCATGGCAAAAGTCATGAGAATCAATTAGATTTTAGAGTGTATTTTCTCCCGCGGACTGTGTGGGCGTGTCCCGTCTGCAGCAGGTCTCCTCCTCCTCCGAGAGAGAGAGAGAGAGAGAGAGAGAGAGAGAAGGAAAGAGAGATGGAGTGTGTGTGTGTGTGTGTGTGTTCGTGCGTTGCTCAGCGCATAGCCTACTGACAGAGAGGAAGAGATCTCTGCCGCTGCGAGTGCACAGCGCTACTCTGTGTGTGTCAGTGTGTGTGTGCGCGTGCATGCGTGTGTGTGATTCGATTAAATCTTATGACGTGATAAGATCATGCATTTTAGCACCGCGCGCACCGCTCTCTTCAATGAGGAAATGGAAATCCAGACCTTGTAGAAAAGTGTCGATTTTTGAGGTCAGGGTTGAAAGTAATGTCAACTAATTTCTGAGGCACACAATTACTCACATAAGGCCCTAAATTTAATAGTTAGAAGGTTTTTCTGGATTTTGGTTTCCAGGGACTTTAAGTCAAACACAGCATGAAAGGAGGAGCTGGGGAGGAGTTGCGTTGCAGGAGGTGGGTTGCAAACGGCTTGCAGACGAAGCAGCAGTAGATGCGTTGACATGCACACTTTTCCCTCATTCTGATTGAAATCAATCGCTTTGAAGATGTGATTTCATACGATCTGGTGTTTACATGCACCCATTTAACTGAACAGCTGTGCCCACGTGCGACGTTGACAGGTCTGCCAAATCTCGCATTGACCGTCAAGCAATTGACACTTCTCACATACTTCAGTTCTCACACACTTCTTCAAGGAGGCGACATTTTCTCGCAGTGAAAAATAAATTCATAAAACGTGAATTATGCCAGACATATAGTCTCTCAAGCCAGACTGTCTCTGTCTCTACATCCTGCGAATGCATCTTAGACAGTCTGTAATTCACGCCCACAGAACATGGACGAAGGAAGTTGGGGGGGGGGGGGGGGGGGCAGAAACGCTTCATGAACCGATGTAGGTGATTGGAGAAATGAGCCGATGTCCCGCCTAGATATCCCCCTATCATCGATCATTATTTTCCCTAAGTTTCCCTTTCCGTCTTGACCAAGTTTTCCGTGCTCGACGTACAGACGTTTAGGCGCGGAAGCATTTGAAAATTGCGAGGGCCAACCGTCTGTTTTAAGAGACTACCAGACATATGGAGTGTCACACCGAAATGAGAGACACGGAATCCTGACGGGAAAAACGTTTGGAGCTTTTATAGCCTAACGTTACTCCGTGCGGGTTTCTCGCCGCCGGAGTGTTGAAAATCTCCACTTTGTCCGCGCACATAGTATTAGAACATCTCCTCTCCTCTCCTCTCCTCTCCTCTCCTCTCCAGAGTAATCAGTTTCATCGTTTACATGATCACATTTTTCATTCGGTCGGTTTATGAAAAGGTTTAAACTACCCCTCTGCAACCGATTGAATGGGTTTGGCCTTGTTTAACACATTCAGTGCCAGCGACGCCATATGGCGTCATTAGAAATTTACCGTACAGTGCCAGCGACGCCAAATGGCGTCATAACTCGATTTTTTTTTTTTGACGGGGGGGTGTCGATCTATGCCTCTTACATCGCCTCTTACAATATTCAGAGGTATTGAATGTGTCTAACCTATTTTACAGAACCCTTAGGTGGCGACAGCGCTCTCCAGATGAGAGAACGTGGAGTGAAACACACAGAAGAAGTCATTGGGGGGAAGGAAATCGCATCGCATCCGTCCGTATGCAGCGGCTTCATTGAAGCAACGTTTAGCTGTGCCCCTGCAGCAGCCAATCTGCTATCACAATTGAGCACCTCGATGTCCGCTGCAACAGCCTCCGTGTCCGCTGCAACACATGATCAGCCGTGGATTTGTTATTATTCTCAACTCGAAGCATGGGAGCTGGTACACGCGGCTGTAAAAAAGCAGGATCTAGCTGACTTTTTCAGTGCTGAGCACAGGCAGAGAAAACGAGAAAACAGCAGAGCAGAGAGACACTCCTCCCACAACGGGGGGGGGGGGGGAGGAGGAGGGGGGGAGGTGGGCACGCAGAGCCAAGTACACAACACAGACCCAGACAGCAGGACAGGGTTGGCAAACGCAAGCCAGAATATCCGATGCCCACCAGCAGCAAAAGATCAGCAAGAAGCTGCAACCAGCAGCGCATGCAGGCGCCAGCGCTGCTGGTTTCAGCTAAAAATATTATTCTTCCAAACAAAATTCCCTTGCCTTCACTGTTTTATTGAAGGAAATTATTTTTGAGGTGTGACTACATCAGAAAATTAGCTTCAGAGTCAGTGATGTGCTTGAAATGTTTAATTTCACAAAAGGCTCATTATCTCAGCTCGTAGAAAAAAAGCTCTGTTTTTCGTTCGATCAAGCTATCTTCTCCGGCTCATAACTAAAGAACGGAAAATGGGATCAATAAACTTTTTTTTGCAGGTGATAGAAGAGAGTCTCATCGTTATTTGTGCGTGTTCAGTGTTTACATAGTAATTATTAAAGAAATTATATGACTGTTTTAAAATGCATTGCGGCCTATGTGGCACAGCAAGCAACCTTTTGCCCAAGGGCCGTGGCACTGAAAGTGTTAAGCTGATTGAGGTGATTATATGGAGCATTTTTAATCGGTTTGGGCTTTTACACCTATTTCAAGCAGAGTGCTATGGTCCATGTAAACGTGTCTAATGTTAGGCAGACTGAAGCAGATTTAAAGAGGGTGCCCTGTGTGACTTGAGCCAATTGAATGTGTCAGCTGAGCCGTCAGCTGATGTGGGCTGGGTTTGGGATCAGCTCCTAATCCGCTGTGGGCGGGGTTTAAGCTGTTTTTTTTGGGTGACTTGCACAAAAAAGTACTCTAGAAAATATAATACACTAGAAAATAACGTATTCTGATTACCGTAAATTCCGGACTATAAGGCGCACCGGTCTATAAGCCGCACCTTCAAAGGTGACTATTTTTTTCTTATATAAGCCGCACCGGACTATAAGCCGCGGGTGTTTTAATGGTATTTTTTGTTTTTTTTACAGTGCACACAGTGTCCGCGGTGTGGTGAAAAGAGGGCAAGAGAGGAAATTAAAACAGAAGTGGATTTATAGTTAGAAAGAGTGCTAAAGAAGAGAGAATTCCGTTTTTTATTTTTTTATTTTAGTTACTCACAGTACTATTGACCAGTCCAACTCAAAAGATATTCGGCAGTTTCACTTTGAGCTCTTGTTCCGCCGCTGTCCATCAATGGTTATGACGAGTCTCGCTGGGTACAGTACGCCAAAGCGATATCCATTGACTTTAACCTTTTCGATGATGCTGTTGTATGTTGCGCGTTTCTGTTGCACCAACGCGGAGAGGTCCTGCCGGACGAAAAAGCGCGTACCCTCCCAGGTGAGGGGCTTCTTCCCCGCAGCCTGGAGGATGAGTTGACGGTCGGGCCAGCGGAGTAGGCAGATGAAGATGGCCCTCGGTGGCAGGCCGGGGTCTGGACGTGGCCGAGGCGCCCGGTGTGCCCTGTCCACCTCTGGTGGTTTCTCGCCTTCCTTCAGGTCCAGGATGTAACACAGGATTTTGCCACGAAAGCGTCCATGTCACCAATCTCAGCTCCCTCTTTTACATTGATCAGGCGAATGTTATTTCTTTTACTCCTGCTGATTAAGTCATCAACCTGCGTGTGCAGCGTTTCGATGTTTTTGCATTTTATCCACTTTCGGACTCACTGTGTTGTTTTTGTCCTCCAGTGCGCTGATGCGCTTTTCCGCATTAGAAACTGTTCACGGTTGCATTATTTTCTTTAGTGAGTGAGTGGATGGACTTCTGCACGTTTTCAAACTTGTTTTCAAGCTGCTCAAACCTCTGAGCGATGTCGGACTTAATCGATAGTGTTTCACGGAGTAAAAGTTTAGCCCAAGCCGTGTATCTCCAGCCTCCAGCAGGTGAGTCATTTCCTCATTCATGGCGGTGATTGCTTCTTTCTTTCTTTCGTCTTTTTCTTTCTGCTTACCTGTGTTGTGTTATGTTATGTTATGTTATGTTATGTTGTTAAAAGAGGGCAAGAGAGGAAATTAAAACAGAAGTGGATTTATAGTTAGAAAGAGTGCTAAAAAAGAGAGATTTTTTTTGGGGGGGGGAAAAAATCCATAGATAAGCCGCACCGTTATATAAGCCGCAGGGGCCAAAAAAGGCCAAAAAACGGGAAAAAAGCCGCGGCTTATAGTCCGGAATTTACGGTACTAAAACTAGAGGATTACTATTGGAAATACTTTGAAAGTGAACTTCACTTTTTCTTATCAGTACCTTTGTACCTCAAATTTAGCAAAGTAAACTGAAAGTAATCTGGTTGTATTATTAACATTCAGTACAGTTTTGATAAGGTAACTAGTGACCTTTTTAAAGTCTGTTTGCTTTACACGGACGATGGTTAATACAATAACAGGGTTATTACATGGACTAGGGTTAATACACAAACACAAAAATGCACTCTCTCACTCACACACACACACACACACACACACTACACAACACACACACACACACACACACACACACACGCGCACACACCTTGCTCTGTGTGAGTCTCTGCTTGCTAAGCAGATACACAGCGTTATCCACAGCCACCAGGTTGACCTTTGCCCCCGGGTCACCTCTGACCCTGAAACTGATGGGCTTTCCAGGACTGTAGTCTCGGTGCCTGCCGTCCACCGGCCCAACACTCAGCTAGGGAGGCAGAGGGTCATTAATAAAAACGTAGGGAGACAATGATAAAACACAACAAGAATGAAGTTATAAAACGAGAAGAGAGAAAAAAAGATGATTTGTGTCCGTGCTGGCTGTGGAGTCATAACCTGACGGGTCAAATGGTTTGTTACACTGAACCATCAGGGAAGTCGTCCTTGGAAACTATTTGGAAAAGGCACTTGGCAGGTGATTGGATGAACGATCTGTCTATCACCGTCTATCACGGGCTAACTTCAACCACTTAGGAATGCCTTCTCTGTCCTCAGACACTGATTGGTCTGTGGAGTCAAACGCATAATTATGGCAAGATGAATTTTTGGCGTGATCATGATGTCACGAATCAAGATGGATTTCTGCCGTGATCATGATGTCATGAATCAAGATGGATTTCTGGCGTGATCATGATGTCATCAATCCAGATGCCTCGGAAGGTTAGTGGACTCACCCCTCCTAGACAGGAATCTGCCACATCTACCCAGATGGAGTCAGCCACCACCTCTGACCGCCTTGCCCAGGGAACCGTGTAGAACGCCACGAAACGGAACGAGGGCATCATCTCCGTGGTAACCGCCAGCCTAACACCGGTGTTCGTCTGACCGGTCACATCCAGTCGCTTAGCAACGATGATTTTTCCTTTGTTGAGCACCTGAGAAAGTTGATGTTTGGGGAAGAAGCCAAGAAGAATATTTCCTCACATTTTGATATTTTCAGTTTGGATTCAAACAAACAAGCAATCATGGTGTGACATTTGGTGGTAAAAGTAGAGAGTTTTAGAACCAAATGATTCCTATCTGGAACCAGCTACCACTCACAGTCATGGAAGCCACTTCAGTTGAAATGTTCAAATCTCAACTCAAAACACTATTTTCAAAATCATATGACTTACCTTAACCTTAGGTTAAGCCTAACCTTTGGTTTGGGCTCGACACCGCACTCCTTTCTGTTGTAGATTTCTGTCTGTCTGTCTGTCTGTCTGTCTGTCTTACCCTAGCCTAGCGTCTGTCCTTTCTCTTACCCTGCCCTACCCTAGATTAACTTTTTTCAAATGTTTTTTCTTTCCTGTATTAACTTGGTTTTGTATCATTGTATTATTCATTGTTTCTCCTTGATTCTTTTAATGTTCTGTTGTTTATTGGAAAGTGTACTGAGAAACCTTGGTGTGATTTTGCACATAAAACAAAACTTGGATGGATGGATGGATGATGGATTGATTGATTATGGACATCTTCTGTTGCAGTGTGGTGTGCTGGTCTCACCAGGTAGGTGAGGTGTGTGATGAATTGTCTGTGGGTGTCATCTGCAGTGTTGATGGTCAGCTTCAGGGCCAGCGTGTCTCCTACAGACACCATGTTTGTGCCTGTGGAGATGTACAGGTAGTTTGGGTGGCGTGCGCTGTGGGAGCGGTAGGGATACACAGTGGCCTGGTGTTTGGCCTGCTGCTCTGGCTTCAGGTCCACCTGAGCGGTCTCAGCCTATAGGAGACAATGGAAAAAAAGACTTGTGGTGAATTCATATGGATGGAGATTCACAATTTGGCTGTGAAAGATCATAGTTCATAATGATTAATCGCAGAACGTTCAACCATTTTCATTAATTCCATATACTGCTCAATAAAGATCACTTTTTGTAGAAAATGGTTTTCTCGAGTGCGTAAACTGTGCCAAAGCTCCCAGATCTAGAGGAGTGAAGTGTCAAATTTGATTTGATGAGACAAAATAGATACAACAGCTACAATAGATACAATAAATACAATCGTATTGTACAGCTTTTTCTGGTTTCTTCCCGTTTTGACTGTGAAGAGGTGGGAAATGTGACAGAATCAAGCAGCATGCCTGTAGGTGTACTAACAGTGATGCCTGTGTAGGTGTACTAACAGTGATGCCTGTAGGTGTACTAACAGTGATGCCTGTGTAGGTGTACTAACAGTGATGCCTGTGTAGGTGTACTAACAGTGATGCCTGTGTAGGTGTACTAACAGTGATGCGCAGTGTGTGCCGCCGCCGATTGTTGGGCATGTTGATGGTGACTCTGCTGGAGCCGGAGGAGATGATCAGGGGCGTATCCAGAAGATTCAGCCTGACCACCACGTTACGGGCCGGGGAACCGTCATGGTGGCTCACCTGGACCTGGGGAGGTTGGGGAGAACATCGCTTAAAGGGACACTTCACCAAGAAAACAATGCCGATTTATTTTGCACATGATGTCACACATATCCAAAAAAGTGAAAACCAGCGTTTTGCAGACAATCATTTAGTTTTGACATTTGTTGAGAGTTGACTTGAGTTAAGTGTGGACCAGTGTCAGTCATCACAATGGTTCAGTGCCTTCTGACGACTCGATTCAATTCTCAATAAGCTGCCAAACTGAATGAATGTCTGCAAAACTGTTTTAGAGTTTTCAGATATGTGTGAGATCATTCTTTGGTGAAGTGTACCTTTAATCACATCGTTTAATATTTTACTTTTGGATCTTTATGGCCAGAGCAAATGACAATGAGTTCGAGCAAATAAAGGGTCAATGCAACACATGACTGTGTTTGGACAAAAGATCCTCAGTCTGGCCTTTCATTTACAAGACTGCAAAATGAATATGTCCAGTTTTATGGTTATATTAATATTTTAATAATAATATAATATCAGGGGTTTTCCTGCATAGAAAATTCGGATGAGGCCACCTCCATCAAATCTGGTGTCACCTCCAGCTCTTGACAAAACTCTGACAAGTGTCTTCATGTAAAACACTAATTCTCTAACAAGTGTTGCACTCGGTAGATTTATGTCATTTGTAATTGCGGCAATAGGCAGATGTGTTGACAATTTTCTTATGATAAATATTCTTTGATATAAGTTATTTGTTTAAAAAAGCAGCCTACTGAGAACCTTTGCATAGTCAAATCGGTGCACAATCCACATAGAAAACATCTATTTTCATTACAACTAAAAAAAAAATCTAAATCGGCCGCCTATCGGTAAGCGGTGAATTTCCCCCCACTAAAATCGGTATCGATAACAAAAATCCCATATCAGTCGGGCTCTAGTACCACCTCCACCTGATTTTGAGCCAGGAAAATAATATAATATATAAATAATATGAATATAATATAATAAGTAGGCTATTATAAAACGGCTCTCTCAAATCAAGCAATCTGATTGGTTCACAGCCATTGTATAATTCCAGTAACCGAGTCCAATAACCCATGGCCATGGGTTATTGGTTGCCATGGCAACTCTCTTACTAAAAGCCTTTGGTTACCTAAAAAAAAACAAATGGCGGAGACAGCTGTCAGATCCTTGTGAATCGATCTTCGCTTATAACTTTACTAATACTTCGCAGAAAATTATGTTTTGTACAAGAATAGATGCGGGCTAATGTCTTCTTTGCAAAAAAAAGGCTGTTAACCCCGCATTTAACCCCGTAACGTTAGTTGGTGTCGGGCTTTGCAGAAAGCACTCAGCTTCTCAGCAAGCGCTGAGAATGCAGCGCTGCGCTCGAGCTGCCTGTCGGGGTTTCCAGAAAGCTCTCAGCTTCTCAGCAAGCGCCAGGATTGGCCAATGTCAACTTCAGTCTCCAGAATGATCCAATCAAATCACCCGCATGTCTATCTTCTTGCTAGAGGTCCCGCCTTACAGTAGTGTTTCAACTGACTCTATCAGAATACCATGCCAGTCGGACTTATAGTATTATTATTATATTTATATTATCATACTTGGAAACCGTTTTATAAAAGCAATATAGCACTCAAGCAGCGGCCTCGTGGGATAACAACTGATCAGCGGGATATATTCGCCACAACACACTTGCTCTCATGCTATATTGCTTAATTAACTACGGTACTGTATATTAACCAGATTGGGAAAAAATAGACGCTGGTCCTTACTGTGAAGTCAAAGGGCAAGCCTGACTTGAAGAATTTGGACATGTCTCTGAAGGACAGGATGTAGGGAGACTCCACAATCTTAATGCCAGTCTTCTCTGCTTCAACCAGGTCACTGCCTACACAGGAGAAAAGAGAAGAAAGCATTGACACAGGAACATGATGTTAATATCCCTTGTCCCATAATCCAAGGTGAGCAAAGCCTAGCCTGATCATGTCTCTGCTGTGCTCTACAGACAGTGTGTGCAGGCCTCAATCAATCAAATCAGTATCCTTTATTTAACCAGGTAAAAAAAACTCATTGAGATTAAAACCTCTTTTCCAAGAGCGACCTGGCCGAAACGGCAGCATAAAGACAGTTGCGTCAATACACACAAACACAAAATAAACAGATAAAATACAGTCAGTCACACTCAGGAAACAATAGTTAGGTTACACCGTGACCGCAGGGCAATCACAAGATTCAAGATAACTCATTTCTCTGTCTCTTAAGATTGACCTGAATTCCCCCAGAGTTATAAGATTAGATAATTTCAAGTCCTTCTGCACATCATTCCAGGTAGAGGGGGCAGAAAATGTAAAAGCCTTTTTACCCAGTTCAGTTCTGACTCTAGGGACCTGCATCTGAATGATGTCCTGAGAGCGCAGGCCATAATGGCTGAGGTTTCTACACATATGTAAACACAGATATGTAGGAAGAAGCCCAAGAATAGATTTATAGATAAAAGTCAGCCAGTGAGAGAGTCTACGGACAGATAGAGATGGACAATTTGCAACAGTATACAAAGTACAATGATGTACACGATAGCTGCAGTTAGTCGTAAAACGCAAAGCACAGTGGTACACTGTGTCCAGTTTCTTTAAGTACTGGTCAGGAGCATTCATGAAAAGCACATCTCCATAATCCAACAAGGGTAGAAAAGTTGTCGTGATCAAGTGTTTCCTGGCTTGAGATGAGAAACACGATTTATTTCTAAAAAAGAAACCTAATTTAAGTTTCAGCTTAGAAACAAGTTTAACAACATGTGATTTAAAAGACAAGTTCTCATCAATTAAAATACCTAAGTATTTGTAAGATGTGACCATTTCAATTTCAACCCCTTGAACAGTTGATAGCCTAGGAAGGTGAGATGGAAGCTGCTTGCCATTTGAAAATAGCATGGTCTTTGATTTATCTGAATTTAATACCAGTTTAAGCTGAGTCAGACGGGACTGAACAAGGCAGACTGCAAGAATTCAAGGGATTGAATAACTGAAGAGGATGAACAATAAATAACCGTATCATCAGTATAAAAGTGGGACACAGCATCAGACAAGTTATCACAAAGATTATTCACATAAATTGTGAACAACAATGGCCCTAATATGGAACCTTGAGGCACGCCCTTTAAAACAGGGAGGAAGGAGGAAGAAGACCCAGCGGCCTGGACACACTGTGTTCTACCTGCTAGGTAATTAGAGAACCAGTTGACAGCATGGTCAGATAAGCCAATCTTGTGGAGTCTGTCTGCCAGGATAACATGATCAACAGTGTCAAATGCCTTTGACAAGTCAATAAAAAGAGCTGCACAATATTTTCGGCCATCTAGTGCCTCTATGATATCGTTTACCACTTTAATAGCAGCGGCAATTGTACTGTGCCGTTTACGAAAACCTGACTGATGCTGTGAGAGGAGACCATTTGCATCTAAAAATCCTTGAAGTTGTTCACCGACCAACTTTTCGAGAACTTTCGAGAATGCACAGTTTAGAGATCGGCCTGTAGTTGTTAACTACAGAGGGATCACCACCTTTCAGCAGAGGAAGAACATAGGCAGACTTCCATTATGCTTGGAATCACATTTTCAGAAACAGTGAGATTAAAAATATGACACAGAGGTTCTGCTATGAAATCTGCAGCTGACCTCAAAAAGAAAGGCTGGAGATTAGGCTGTAGGCCTACAGTAACTTACCTGAGGTGGTGAGGACAGAGGCCTTGACATACACAGAACTTCCCACCACAGATCTGATGTTGGGGTAGGCGCTCCGGAGCTCCTCCATGCTGAGTCTGACAACTCCTCCATTCAACTGCAGGACACCAACATGGCAGTCAGTACAGTGCAAAACACAACAGTCTCTCTCCCATTCAACGCTCCTGGACGCTCAGAGCAGCGGCTATTTTTATGTGTACTGTTCCATTATATAAAACCTCCTTGTTACCGTTCACACAACTTCCATCAAAACAGACTTATGGAAAGTTACAGCGAGGGCAAAGCTGTTTCATGTTGCTTTGCTCTCAGCAGGAGACTACTCAAGATGTTTTGGACCGATTGGGTTTCATCGTGCTGTGATTGGTAAGTTGTCACATTTGAATCATTTCATGTTAGTCTTACATTTTTGGTACGAGCAAAAACACAATAGAAAACAGTGGCAAGGATCTTCTATCCATTCAAGTTCTGTGGTGCAAAATGTCATTGAAGACATTCATGTCCATGCTAATGGGCAGAAATACAGCTCAATGACAGTATGTAAATTTCAGCCGTCTGAAGCAAATGTACAAATTGAATGGCAGATGTTCATTTGACTGCTGGCTGCAGTCCTGGGCTTCCTCCACCTGAGAGCATTTCAGAAAAACAAATTCTATGTTTATAAGCTAAGTAACATTCAATCTAAAAATATATTTCAGAAAATATCCTATACCTCTGCATTTGCATACACCCATTTCCACACCCACAAAGCATCCTAAAGTTCTCCATAGAGAGGCAAAGTGATCGCCTACTTCCTGCTTCAGCACTGTACCAGAGACTTTCATCTGCTATTTATTTTCCCATAGACATCATCATCATCATCATCATCATCAGTATATAATGGGAGCTGGGGCTCTGTCTGTTTGTTTGTTTCTCTGTCCCACTGTGATTGTCCCACTGTGATGTCATAAATCCCACTGTGACATCATCCATGATGTCATGAATCCCACTGTGACAGTGACATCATCAGTGATGTCATAAATCCCACTTTGAGATCATCAGTGATGTCATAAATCCCACTGTGACATCATCAGTGATGTCATACATCTGACATCATCAGTGATGCTGGTCTCATTGGCCACACAGCAGCCGAGCTGCGGAGAGGGGCTCTTAGCATGGGTAGTGGCTGCCTGGAGGTTGGGGTGGCTGTCCTGGGTGTCTATGGCCAGGAGAGGGACTCTTAGCATGGGTAGTGGCAGCCTGGAGGTAGGGGCAAGGCCGCACAGCAACCGAGCTGCGAATGCGAGCTGCAGGGCCAGCACGGCGAGCTGCAGGACGGGCGATAGCGAGCCCGCATAGCGGGCGAGCCTAGGAATCGAGCATGCGTAGCACGCAAGATCCCTAGTTTCGTAAAATGCTTATAAAAATAGTTTTACTTGTTCAAACCAAACGGGTGATATATTTAGAAACAGGAGAGACCACATAACATTTAACTCGGACCAACGTAAAAATTGCGGATTTAAAGAAAATATTTTTTTTATTACTTTTTTTAGGTTTTGGTCCGAGTGAAATGTTATATGGTCTCTCCTGTTTCTAAATATATCACCCGTTTGGTTTGAACAAGTAAAACTATTTTGATAAGCATTTTACGAAATGTCTATGGGAAAATAAATGGCGGATACAAATCTCTGGTACAGTGCTGAAGCAGGAAGTAGGCGGTCACTTTGCCTCTCTATAGTAGCATTATAAAGCAGCAGAGCTTTTGACAGTGGACACTCACTGACTGTAACCAGTCATACTGTAAGGCATACATGGGCAAACTACGGCCCGCGGGCCAGATGCGGGCACCACCTGTGTGGCCCGCGATG